>NC_132785.1:47951685-48259096 GCF_048418805.1 Vulpes vulpes
TTGATTTCAACTCAGGTTATGATGTCAGCTCCTGAGACACAGCCCCGGGTGGGGCTCAACACTTAGCTTAGTCGGCTTAGGCTTCTATCTCCTTCTCCTTCTCCCCCTCCCCACTTGTATTCTCTAAATAAACAAATAATAATGTGGGTTTTTTTTTAAGATTTTATTTATTTACTATAAAAATCCTATCTTCCAATACAAAATCTTATTTCCAAGTAGTTGCTTGGAGAAATTTTAAGTGCAAATACCGCTTTTAAAATACATCTATATTTTCAATTTTTCTGAGCTGGAGTCTGATTGGTAGATAATTTCTCCATGTGAATAACACACAAAATTTGGATGCAACTCGTTTTCTCCAACAAACAAGCTATTCATCATTTAGTGTAAAATCTTGACACTACAAATCCTGTGGTTCACATCAAAGTCCTTTTCTTTGAGTTTAGGGCCTATGGCTTGACTTTTTTTTCCTCCCTTGTTTTTAAACCAAATCATCTGTTTTTTAGTCTGGGTACTCTTAAGAACCACAAGAAGAGGGAGGTGGGTGGGGGATGGGCATTAAGGAGGGCACTTGTGAGGAGCACTAGGTGTTACATATGTAAGTGACAAGTCACTAAATTCTACCCTTAAAACCAATATTACACTATATGTTAACTAAGTAGAATTTAAATAAAAACTTGGAAGAAAAAAAAACACAAAGAAAATCTGGGTAGAAAATCTGAATGCAGATGTTTGTAATTTTTCCCCAATTTTCAACATTAGTTGCCTCACCCACACCCAGTTCAACAGCATTTTTTAGTCACTTGCCTTTAAGTCTTTCCCAAAGCATTCATTAAGTTTTCATCAAAATAAAGACAATGCTTTCATTTCACCCTCCTATTTTATCAATTTATATATTTCAATAAATTGTGTAACTATAACAGATATGTCTGGCATAAACACGTACAGAAATCTGATTCTTGGTGAGCACGAATCTCTACAGGTGGGGCCTTAAGGCACAAATGAGTAAGAAAGTATCTCACCAGAGAACAGACTCTGGCAGCCATATGTTTTAAAAGAAAAGTAGAGAATGTCAGTTAATTCACGAGTCTCATAAGAGGAAGTCAGGAGCATTAAAGGAAAACAGTTAAGAGAGCTTGTTATATATGCCAAAAACAAAACAAAACAACAACAAAAAACCAAACAAAAAACCACAGACCTTACAAATCTATTTTAATGACTGGTGTCCAGAACACTGGCAACAGCACCTTCTGGTGAGGTTGTAGAGCAATAGAAGCTTTCATTCATTGCTGTTTGGAACACAAAATGGTAAAGCCACTTTGGAATACAGTTTGGCAATTTCTTACAAAGCTGAACATAGTCTTACCATAGATCCATCATGACCATTCTATGTATTTACACAACTAACTTGAAAGTTTATACCAATAAAAAAAACCCACACTTGAATATTTAAGCAATCTTATTTATTGCCAAAAATTGGAGGTAATGAATATCCTTCAATAAATGACTATATGAATGAACTATCATTAGGTCTTTTCAGTGTAATCACATTTATATGAAATCCTAGAAAAGCCAGAATTGTAGAGATCATAACCAAAGCTGTGGTTTCCAAGAGTTTGAAGGGAGTGGGAAGAATTAAAGAGGTAAAATATAGAGAATTTCTTAGGGCAGTATAACTGTTCTATATGATGCTATAACAGTGGATACATGACATTTTATATTTACCAAAAATATTTGGGTATTCACCAAAATTCTATAGAACTTTACAACACAAAGAGTAAACCTCAACATACACAAACTTTAAACATTATTTAGGTGGTCAGAGTACTCTAGGAAGGAATGGGGAAGGTGTCAAAATATTCTGTGTTATAAATGTATAAAAAAAAAACACACTGAAAAAGGTGGAAGGAAAAGGTCTTTACCTAAATAAATTTAGAAATGAGTAGAGTCTAAGACAAAAGGAACTGTAAACAAATACTGTACTTTTGTTGAAAAACTTTTTTTTACATGGAGATATGGGCTAGCAGTTCTGAAACCACTATGCATGGGGTATAGGAATAGAACAACGAAGTACGTTGATGGTGGGAGCCAAGTCTCTTGCTGTTGGACTGGGGGGCTACAGAGAGCTAAGCAGATCTGACCCATGCAGTAATGTTGGAGATGTATAACCCTCCAAAATATTTAGGAATCCATACTGGTATAAATAATGAATGGATGACAAGAGACAAATCTCCCATGCAGAAGAATTCCAAATAATTTTTAGAGATAAAATGAGAAATGAGCACATACTCCTTAAGTATGTGCTGTGCACAATGATTTCCTTCCAAAGAATGCAGCATGAAGAGGAGGAGAAAGAGAAACTTTATGGAAGAGATCCCCAATAAACACTACCCATGTGGTCAAGGTCAATATCAACAATCCTAAGCTATGTTGATAATATGTACCCTTGATGTTTTAAGAATGACACTTGACCTTTGTGATCTTCTTCCTCAAAACCTAAAACCCCCATCTAATCATGAGGACAAGATCAGAATCTCAGTTTTATAAAATATCTGACAAGTACTCCTCAAAGCCATCAAGGTCATCAAAAATAAGGAAAACCTGTCACAGCTAAAAGAAGCCTAAGGTGACACAATGACTAAATGTAAGTGGTGTTCTGGATGGTACCCTCAGAAAGAAAGAGAGAGAGAGACATTAGGTAAAACCTAAAAAAAATAATCTGAATGAAGTATGGATTTTAGTTCATAATATACCACTATCAGTTTACCAATTGTAACAAATGCATCCTACTAATGTAAGATGCTAATAATAGGGGAAATTGTGAGTAGAATATATGGGAACTCTATGTGCCACCTTCATAATTTTTCTGTAAATCTAAAATGAATATAAAATAAGAGGCTTTTTTTTTAAGTCAGCTGGGCTAGAGAGGCCTCTCACTAGCCAGGAAATCTACCTTTTTAAGAAAATGTATTATTAAATGACTAATACATACCGATTAAACATCTATTCCTAAATCTTAATCCTACTAATAAAATTACAACTTGACTAAATAGATAGGCCAAACTTCTGTTAACAATGTGCTGTGTAACATTTGCTAATTTGGAAAAGATGAGAAAGAAAATGTGTTAGCAGAAGAAAATAAATTAAAGATTTAAAATGTAGATGCAATTACAGTATAGAGTGGATCATTTATATTCATTCAGCAGAATCACATAAGATTTTAAATGTCATAGATAGCAATGAAAAGTGACTGAAGAAGCAGTAAGAACCCTGTGTTAATTGTATTAAGGGTTTGTTTTTCTAAATCAAGTGCGGGAATGTATGTGTATTTTTTTTAAGATTTTATTTATTTATTCATGAGAGACACACAGAGAGAGAGAAAGAGAGAGAGAGAGGAACAGACACAGGCAGAGGGAGAAGCAGGCTCCATGCAGGGAGCCTGACGTGGGACTCGATCCCGGGTCTCCAGGATCAGGCCCTGAGCTGAAGGCGGCGCTAAACCCCTGAGCCGCCCGGGCTGCCCCGTATGTGTATTTTATAGCCAGGATCCAGACTCAGTCACCCTTTTCCTCCCCTGGCATATGTATATGAGGTGAAATAGCCTACCTCAGCCACAACAGTATACATACGACCCTGATTGTCCTAATAGTCCTACTGTGATCATGAAACACTGCCGGCCTTTTGTTTTGCCATCGCTCTGGTTGACTTTATTATAGGCTACATGGTGGATACGACTGCAGCAGTGGAATGATGCTGTCCTTGAAGGCTGACCCTGTGGAATAGCTTATGCAAATGCTTTGTGTAAGGACATCCTTCAGAACTCTCTCGGATTATATCCCAGAGACCTACTTATACAGTGCCAAAATGTTCTCTACAGAGAATAGTGTGGTGGTCAAGTTCATTTAAATTTAAATGGCTTACTGTATTATAATCTTAGACAATAAGGGAAGTTACATTGTGTCCTAGGTTAAAACAAGGTCCTTGAATGGCACCATCTTACTAGAACTATGCACAGCTACAGATGAGCGGAGTCAATTGCATACACAAGAACCAGGCTCACGTGGTGCTGTGTAATCTGAAAAACTATGAAAAGGAAGCTAAGCTACCTTCCCAGAAGAGAAGAGAAGAAAGGAGAGAAGGTCAGAATGACCCTTCAATTGCCTAGGATACCAGCATTGCCCAAGTGCCTAACCATTCCATGAAAGAAAAATGCACAGTTTATGTCTACATAACCTGGTCAACCATGGCTGAATGAATAGCTTATCAGTAAACTGTAGGCAACCAAGACAGGAATATACTACAGGCAAATAATACAGGAAGGGGCAGTAACCATGGAGAAGGGGGACATCTGGCAGTTGGGATGGGAACGCATCCAGGAAAAGTTGGGTGGAGTTGGTTGGGAGCACCCACGTAATGGTTACATATGGTGAGGGAATACCCAATGCTTAGGGTTTGCGAAGGCTCTGGCTCATTTGGTTTCTTTGTGAGTTGACTGTTACACCCTGAACCATCAATAAGTAAATAGCGTTCACCTCACCACAAAGCTTGCTTGTCTACAGTGTCCAACTAAGACAAAGAAATTATAAGGGCCCAGTCATGCATAACCTACTTCAAACTGTGAATGTCTTGGAGTTCGTGGTCAAGGGATTCATGCCACTGATGGAATGCCCTAAACAATAGCCAAGAGTACTAGGCAATAGTTGTTCTCTGCCGTGTTGATGAGAACATTTTTTTAGAAGTGATTCTTCTAAAACCAAACGTTCTAGAAGCAGGCCAAGGGTAGAACCTTTGGGACACATGCAGAATATAGTACAGATGTCACCAGGGATCTGCTCTGTGCAGCTGTTCAGCTTTCATAGCCACGAGTCTTCTTGGATATTTCTGGGCCAGCATTAGTACCCATGTTCTGTGCATTCCTTATGTTGTCTGCCTAACATTCTTCTTGCCCTTTCTGAGAAAGTAGCTGACCTGAGTGTGGAACAGAAGCAACGGGCTTCATGCTGTGCTATCTCCCTAAATAACTGTGGTTTGTCTTTAGACTCGCACAGAGCTACACAGCAACAGTGGATCACATTTGACCCTAGTAAAGGAAATTACTGGACTAGACTAAGCCTGTCCCCTTAACTCTAGATCCAAAAATCCAATGGATGACATTAGCACTTCTAAACCTAGAAATGTCCTTGGACTCATGGGATAAGATAGCATCATGGAAAGAGTGCTAAACTGGAATTGGAGGACTTTGTGTCTTATTATCGCCCCTAACTTAGTGATCTAGGACAAGGCATCTAAACTCTGAGCCTTCGTTCTTGGAATCTTCAAAAACAGGAGCAGGAATGTCCTGGATGGTGTCCACTGGCTCCTCTAGCTTCCCTCTCCATCCTGCCTTCTGTCCTAGGAGGCTGGCTTGTAGGAATCCCATTAGTCTCTTTGGCCCTCTACCTTCTGGTTGGAGCCCTCCAGCCCCAGGAGGAGGCTAGGAGGAGAACAGAGTGTGAGGCTGGGTGTTTACCCCCTGCTCTTTTCTGTGGGGTCTCCCAAAGGTCACTTCTCTCTCAGGGCAGCCCTCTGTCCTGTCTTCTCCCAGCTGCTGGTCTGCTGGGGTAACCACACCACTGTTACTAGCCCTAAGGGATTCCAACATCCTGTGTGGCTTGCTAGCCCTGCCTATGCTTTTGTAAATGCTTTCATTAAGTTTAACCCCCGCTGCATGCACCCTCATTTCAGAGTGCAAACTGTTTCTTGCCGTAGCCACAGCTAATACGATGAGCTGGATCAGAGGCATGTGAATATCATGGGGTGCCTCTGAGGTTCAATTTGCACTTTGACTTGAATTTTATGGATGCTAACTAAATCCCATAGAAGAATGAAACCAGTTTCCAGAACCCCAATTAGGAGTTTTTGGATTTTTCAAAATACCTTGACAGTTCTCTTTGGTTGATGCTATCATAAGTCTATAGAATACATTTCAACTTAAAGGGATATTTTATTAGCAAAATTCTACTTCATTTGTTTTATATACCAGTATCATATAAAATGTTTTTAAGATTTTGAGAGAGAGAGAGTAGGTACAAGAGGCAGGGGGAGCAGAGGGAGAGGGACAAGCAGACTCCATGCTTAGCCCAGAGCCCAGTATAGGGCCTGATCCCAGGACCATGAGATTATGACCTCAGCTGAAATCAAGAATGAGATGCTCAGCCAACTGAGCCACCCAAGTACCCCCTTTTTATTTTTTCAATGATTTTATTTATTTGAGAGAGAGAGAGAGCAGGGGAAGGTAAAATTTTATTCAAGAAGAGGCTTTAATGCTTTAAAATGTTTGATAACCACTGGTAGATGGCTTCTAGTTCTCTTCCAAAATTCTAAGACTCTAAATATTACACTTTGAGGAGTTGGGCAAGACTAAGCTTCTACGCAATGAAATAGGGTGACAGCCGCCAGTGGCAAAAGTATAGAGAGAACTCCACAGACCATTTCCACCCCTGCCCAGGGTGACAGACACTGGAGATACCTCTCGAAGGTGATAGAATTCAATAGAGCATCCCTCCCTACTCCTTTATTTCCTTAGCTGAAACAGCTCACTCTTTTCCTCATCAAGATCTCTTAGTAATAATACTCATAGCCACCTACCATTTCTTAACCTACTACGTGTCAGGCTCTGTATATTTGTATTTGTATTTGTAACTGCTTTATATTTGTGTATTTGTAACTGCTACCTGACATTACCACTAGTATACAAAAATATAATGCTGGCAGCCCAGTTCCCCTAACCAACGGGAAAGTCCAATCCACACGCCTTCCGTCCACCACAGTGCTACCCCCATCTACCCCACCTCCTCCAGGAATCTCTGTGCCTCACTAGTAAGGGAGGGGCTTCCCAGCAGTCCTGACTTTTTCCTTCTCCTCCTGCTGATACTCAGTCAAAGGCACTTCACCCCAAGCTAGACAGAATCTTCTTTTAGGTTATTCCCCTGAGCTGCTTTCTTTAAGGTCCAACTCTGCTCTCAGGAGGGCTGGGTTGGGATATTTAGAATGCAGGGAGCCTCCACAGGGACCAAGAGACACACCGAACCCCGGACTCTTCACTAACACAAGGCTGTAGACAGTTTCCACCAGCTGCTACAGGTTACACTCCTTTCTACCCTATTGGTAATTTTAGTTTAGGGTCTTTATTACCTTGTCCCTGCTGAGAGTCCTCCTGAACTTTCTGGAAGAGTATTCTGAATTTTGACTCTGGGGGCAAGGGGTTAGGGTCTTGGTCTCTAAGGTCCAATGCTCTTCATGCAAGTTGTTCAAGGTTCATCCAGCTCTCTGCTTTCCACAGGGTAGGGGATGGGGAGAGGCCAGTGGAGTGCTCCCAATCCCCCCTTCCACTCCTTGTAGTAAGTCAAGTCTCCTCCAAAGTGATGTTTGCAGTCTCTACCAAGAGCTGGCCAAGGTTTTAGGGCCTGAATCACTAAGCACTGAGAACTATACACATCCTGTTGACTCATCTCCATCATCCCCATGTTCCAGCTAAGGAAGCAGCAGCTCTGAGAAGTGATGGGCCTTGCCCAAGATCACCCAGTGAGCCTTTAAAATTAGGTCAGTTGGGTTCCAAAACTCAAGCTTGGTCCACAAGGAGGCTCCATACTCTAAGCACCTCTCTTTTGCTCCTTTAGTGTGGCTACAATAACTGAGTAATAATGATGGTTGAGCTTCCTAAGCTACAGCACACAGTGGTCCTGGCCCGACATCCAGGAAAAGGCTTATCTGCATCTTCTTCTTTTAGGGCAGAAGAAAATGCAAACAGTTACTCCTACTTCTAATTTCTATTATGAGCAGAAATCTCTCGAATAAATCCTACTGCTCTGACTTTTAAATTAATCTCGTATTGTCAGGATACCAGACTCTAAAATAGAGCACTGAGGGAGCCAGGGGTAATTTTAGAATCACAGTGAATTACAGAGCAAACAGAGGCTCAAAGTCAGAGTAAGGCAAATGTCTCTGATGAATGAGTTAGCAAAAAAATTTGTTCCACTTCAGTTCAAACCCCTGAAGTCAGACTATGCTGTTTTTAGAATATGTAAAGGTTCTGCTAAGTTCAACTCAAGTTCAGTGGTGTAAAAGAAGAGGCATACTCAGTTGTCGTATTACAGGAGAAGCAGCTCAGGCTTTGGAGGCAGGAAAGGACTCCGATCCCAAGGATGCATTATTTCACTTCTCTGAGGCTCAGAATCTCATCTATAAAATAAGGACAATACTACCTACTTTTTTGTGAAGAGCCAAAGAAATCATAAATCCCCAGCCTCGGGATAATCCTGCCACATTGAATAAGCATTCACTATTTTAATGAATAATGGTCCAGAGCACTTGATATTCACTCAGAAGTACTCAGTGAGGGCTGGTTCTCGAAGTTAAAGCCTTAGGTGTTGACTCAGATCATTAAGGGAAAGGATAAGGTGCAAAAAAGAGAGGGGCCTAGAAATAGATGGTGTGAGCAGGACAAACAGACGAGGCAAGGTCATGGCAGGAACCCAGGAGGAACTACAAGGAAGTGGCTTCCCTTCCCACCCTCTATACCACCACCTCCTCCCACCCTTGCCCCCTCCTCTCTTCTCCACCCTCCATCTCCCACTAGAAACTGGAAGTCAAGGGACTCCAGGTGATGCTATCTACAAGGCCAGCCATCTGGGGAAGAGGGCAGGAGGGAAGGGTAAAGAGTAGCAGCAGAGAGGTGGAATGGGGGTAAGGGGGAGAGAAATAGCAGGCCCTCGACTCATAACTCTGTAAACACCTTCAATCTGTCTCTATCCCTGACAGATAAACTATAACGTAACACCACATCTTTTAAGACAGTCTGTTGTTCAGAATCTCCACAGAATCTAACTGGCATTTCCCCAGCTGGCCTGAGTGGAGTTTTACTGCCTGCTGTGTCACACGGTGAGCTACAGATCGAGCACATTGTAAGACCAAACAAAAACACTTCAGTAGCTCTATCAGATGGCAAGGGGCCACCGCACTGTTGCTTTTAGAAATTCCCAAATTTGAAAACAACTTGAGAAAACACTTAAAAATTAGAAGATTCTTAGAAAATTCTTAAAAAAAGAAAAGGAGGAAAGAAAGAAATGTCTATGATGTCTGCTCTGCTTCTCTCTCTGCGTCATCCCTTTGTAGGGACAAGAACTATTTCAGCTCCTTTTGTGAGGACAGATGTGCCCTGACCTACCTTCCCTCCCTGACCTCCCTGAGCTATCTTTGAAACTGGGTCTGCACCGGGGCCCGCGTGTCCTCAAAAGCCTGGAGTGAATCACCAGGCCCTAAGGACCAAGGTATGTAGCTTTTGCTTTTCAGGCCTGCCTACCACTGGATATCCACCCAACCTGGGCACAAGCATGCACACACACACAGACACACACACACACACTCAGCCACATTTCACAGTGTAGTCTGCAATGACCTCCAAACTTGGAAAGCCTAAGTGTGTCACCCAACCTGGAGCAGAAGCCAAACTTCTGGGGTGAAGCTGGAGCCGCAGCTCCACTTTCTCACCTGAAGACCCACAGGCCAACAAACTCAGACTCACAGACTCCAGGGCCCCAGTGTAGGGAGAGGCCGTGCAGTTCATGGACATTCTAGTCAATGCAAAAAATCTATAGCTACTGCCCAGCGTGTATCAGCAGTTCTTCCAATTTTTTGCATAGGACAATTTTCCTCTAGGCCTGTGCAAGGCATTCTTTGCTAGCAGTGTCCCAGACCTTCTAAATGTGAGGTAAGACAGGGGAGTCTTAGACTTACCCTCCCCCTCCTCACAGGGTTCCACTAGCTAATGTATGAATTGAACTATAGGAAATTGCTGTTGTTTTTAAGGTAAAAATGGTCCAATGTTGGCATTCGCATAATTCAACCTAAGTCCTAGAACCCATAGTCAAAGGATCCATGTTATGAATGGCTTGGGAAAATGCCTAACAATATCCCAAAGACAAGTCTTTCTGGGGAAACTGGATCAGAAGAAGTACATAACTGGGACCGAGATGGAGTTTCCAGTTGTCTTTGCCTAGAACTGATGGCCAGGGCTGTGACTTGTCTCCCTCCAGAGTATAGCAAGAATGGAGGTCCTCCCCAAACCAGGGCACCCACCAAGGTATGCTGGTGGCCTGGAGGACTGCCATAGAGGTGACAAGGTGGGAGGGTTGTCCCTTTCTGTCATTTTAAACCCTAGATAGGAGCCACCCCACAGGTCCACAGGTGGCCCTGCATCAGCTTGGGATCTGAAGACCATCAGAAAGCACAGTGTGGTTGTGATGGCTGATTTTATGTCAACTTGACTGCACCATGGGGCACCCAGATTAAGCATTATTGCTGATGTGTCTGTGTTTCCAGAGGACGTTAGCATTTGAATCAGCGGACTCAGTAAGGTAAATTGCCTTCCCCAATGCAGGTGGGCATCATCCAATCCATTGAGAGCCCAAATGTAACAAAAATTGAAGGAAATAGGAATTTGCACATCCTCCTTTTTTCCCTCTGTCTTACTGCTTAGATTGGGGTATCTCATCTCATCTTCTTCTGCCTTTGGACATGGATTTATACCATTGATCCCCCTGGTTCTCAGGCCTTTGGACTCAGACTTTTAAGAGTGAGCACATGTCCATGAGCCCAGGGGTGGAGGGTGGAGGGAGAGAGAGGGAGAATCTTAAGTAGGCTCCAGCTTCAGCTCAGAGCCCAACTCAGGGCTGGATCTCATGACCCTGAGATCATGACCTGAGCTGAAATCAAGAGTCAGACCCTTAACCGACTGAGCCACCCAGGCGCCCCTGGGACTCAAACTAAATTATAGCATTGGCTCTCCTGGGTCTGCAGCTAAGCTGAAAGAAGCATTGATCCTGCCGTGGTGAGGGGAGAAGCAACCAGCTGCAGAAACCTGGGGTTGACTCCCTGACCAGGGAGTTAGATGGAGGCTAATGTAGAAACTAAGGGTTTCTAGAACATCAGCAAGAACCAAGGGAAGGCCAGGTCACCCAGGCAGGCTACTAGTCTCTATGCAGCTGTGAGAATAGATAACACATTTTTTTAAAAGATTTACTTTTTTATTTTAGAGAGAGAGCATGAATGGGAGGGGGAGAGGAGGAATCTCCAGCAGACTCCCCTCTGAACACAGAGCCTGATGCTGGGCTCGATCTCACAACTCTGAGATCATGACCTGAGCCGAAACCAAGAGTCATGCTTAACTGACTGTGCTACTCAGGTGTTCCAGAACAGAACACATTATTAACCACCAAGATTACAGATCCAAATGTGGCAACCAGAGCTAGCAGGGAAACCAGCATCTAACAAAGTTCTGTGAGTCACTCCATACTCCGTGCATGCAGAAACTATCTCAGGCAGGTGAGAGAATAAAATACCTACAAGGGAAACCAAGCAACTCTTGTAAAAGGCGCACATACTAAAGTTGCTTACATTTACTAGATAAGACAATATTTTTCCCCACTTCTCCTTGGGGGATGTTTGGGGAGGAAGAGGAGGATAGCTGAAGAAGAAAATGAAGAAATCACATTTGCCCTGACATCTGAGGACAACGTGAGCAAAATCTGTGACCCTGCTAATACATACTTCTTCAATTTATTTTGGAGAAACAAAACTGAAAAAGCCTACACTGCAGTTCTTATTGAAACTTGGCACAAGCTACTATGAATTTTAGTTTATACCAAATATTTATCTCATCTGAAAGGTTCAAGATACAAGACTGTACAGGGTTAAATTTTCAATCCCAACTCTTCATGCCTCCTTGTATCCTGTAACCCTTCACTCTTGTCCTTCATCACATGATTCTGAAGTTAACTTCTACACAAAAGATTGTGTGAACCTCCCCACCCCTGCCATTCGCTTTGGACATGTGACTTGCTTAGACCAAAGAGCTGCTGGCAGGGACTTGACCTGTGGCTATATGGAAGCTGGTTCTCTATTCTTCCATCACCAGAAGACAACAGGCCCTCAGCAGCCTGCTGATACCAGAAGGATGAGAACTACATGGAACAGAGCTACCCCAGTCAATCTGCAATAGGAAACAAAGTTGTCTCAGGTGACTCGTACATTCATAATGTTTATCGCTATAGGACATTGAGATTTTGAGGTTATTATGCTGCTGTAGCTGACTGATGGCAAAAAAAAAAAAAAAGACTTTAATGTGACTTCATCTATGATATGGACCACAAACACAATATTGGAAAGCAGAGTATCTTTCATTTTACCTCTGACCAACACTGTTAATAAAGGGAAACTATCCATTCAAATAATATAAATAGAATATAGACAAAATTTCTTCACTCCCCCTCACCCCCATAACCACAATAAAAATAAATCTGACTGACAGGACTTTTCCCTTCACTAGAAAAAGGAAGAACACCTGTCTGAACTTCATATCTTTCAAATGAAGGATGCTATTATTTTTAAGATTTTATTTATTCATGAGAGACACAGAGAGAGAAAGAGAGAGAGAGAATGAGAGAGGGGGCAGAGACACAGGCAGAGGGAGAAGCAGGCTCCATGCAGAGAGCCTGATGTGGGACTCGATCCTGGGTCTCCAGGATCGTGCCCTGGACTGAACACGGCACTAAACCACTGAGCCACCCGGGGCTGCCCTGAAGGATGCTATTATAAGGGATAGAGTAATCTCAATGAAATCTGTGAT
This sequence comes from Vulpes vulpes, assembly GCF_048418805.1. NCBI lineage: Eukaryota > Metazoa > Chordata > Mammalia > Carnivora > Canidae > Vulpes > Vulpes vulpes. Next base: position 47,964,347 of record NC_132785.1, read on the forward strand.
ATAAACTCACTTTGCAAACTCTTCCTTACTAGGTAATTTTGACAATACATGGTGCTGGTAAAAAAAAAAAAAAAAAATGAAGGCAAAGAAACAGGTGAGTAAAACACATTTAGCCTGGAACACCAGAACCACGCACCATCTGAAACAGTGAGATCTGGAGGGAGGTCGGGGGCTGGCCAGAAGAGACTCTGAGCAGAACCAGGAGGTGGGGCTGGGAACCTTCTCTACATCAGTGGGCGCCATTACCTGGTCTGGAAATCTGCTCTGTTACCTGCTGGGCCTGTGATGGTGGCAAGTGATAATCGCCTAGTTTTAGATACCTTGTCTGTAAAACAGAGATAAGACTTACTTATGCAAGTTGTACTGGGAACAAAATAAAAGCCATATTTGAACCACCTAGCATACCTGGCCAGCACATCCTGCTCTACAAATGATAAGTTTCCGTTCTACTGAAACATGACCCAGGGCAACATTCTTCCTCACGGGACAATGATGAGCCAGAGGGAAAATAGGGAGGAACCTAATGTTCAACAAGAGGAAATGGTGAAATAAATCCTATTACATAAACTCAGTGGGGTATTAAGAAGCCATTTTAAAAGATAAGTATGAAGTCCATAAAAAACTTAAAAATGGTTTGTTTAAAAAGACAAAATTCTAGATGTACTCTGATTATAATTATGTAAATATATGGGCTGCACAGAAAAGATATATGGAAAAAATAAAAATAGAATACTAAAATCATGAATTTTTTTGGTAAGTTCATTATGGTGCTCAACATCGTTAGTTATTAGGAAAATGCAAATTAAAGGCACAATGAAATACCATTATACACCCACCAGGACACCTAAAGAACTTCAGTGTACATAAGTTACACCTTAATTTTTAAGAAACAGATTATTAATATTAAATAATTTAAAATTTTCAATCAGAAAAAAATTAGAAAAAGTCGAGCAGATTTTATCTTATCTCTCTTCTCTCTCTCTCTGGTTTTTTTTTTTTTTTTTTTTTTTTTTTTAGTTTGGAGAACTACCTGATGTACTCAGTGGGAATACATTTCTGAAACAAAAACAGTTGGCCATTTTTAAACCATTATGCAAAGCATAATGCAGTTAAATCTATTTTTGATCTTTTTTTTATTTTACTTTATAACATTGGACAATCTTTTCTTTTCCAGATACTTCTGAGCTATAGTTTGTAGGTTAAGAATTTTCTGTGCTTCATTTGGGCCATAAGAATTCATGAACAAGATCCTGCTAGCATTCAAAAACATTTGGGTATTTTCAGGAATATTTAAAATGTTTGATGTAGTATTCCAGCCTAGGCTACCTTATGTACTAGATGTGTTCGTAGATTCTTTTATGGTTAATGCAATCTCTTTTGTTGCAAACATTTCCCCTTATTTCACTTCTATCTTTTGATTATACATTGTATTCTAAAACATAAATCCTTAAAACCAAAGTTCCTCACAATTTAGTTAAAGTCACTGATTTGTCTTCTGTAGTCTCTTGAGCTCTGTCTCTCCAAGAGTTAAATTTTTGTAGAATGGACTTCCAAAGAGACACATTGAACTTCAAATTGTAGCTTGTCTGGGCAGTTTAGATTACTTTGTAGATGTGGCAAGAAGCTTGTCTACAGAAATACCTTCTTTATGGGCTCAGGACTTGCCTTTTCACAATCAGTCCCAGATATTCTTGGGATCCCAGAACTTCCTCCAGAATCTGCCACCACCACCTCCCTGATCCCCTCCACTCCAGGGAGAAGAAGAGTAGGGAAGCTCTCCTCTGCAAGTATCTGATGGTTGGGGCAACTCCTGAGGACAGTGACCTCCCATTACTGTTTATGACAAATGGGAATGGTTCCAAAATGGTGCCATCCCCATTTCTTTGGTAAACTTACATCAAATAATCCAACAAAGACCAGTTACTAACCAGTTCTCCTAATGAAATGGGTTTTTCCCTTTGGGACAAGAAGCACAAGGAAGCTTTTCCTCTACCTCTGCTTGTGCTCACCAGCCTTCCTCCCACAATTTTTTACCTGGCATCTGACAGGTCTGGAAATCTTTCTGGCCCTCCTTCTGTTCTCACTGCTGCTGCTTCCCACACTGTGTGCATTCTGCTACTTCACCATATGAACTAGAGTCAGAATAAAGGCATTTAGAATTCCATACCAATATGCCATTAGAAAGGATCTAGGCCTATGCCCTTTGGGAAGAAGAATTGCTTTTATAGGTTGCCATGAAGGTGCTGTACTGCATTAATTTACAATTTCCAAAGGTAAAAAATAATCAAATCTTTCAATAACTATGACCACAATCATCAAAGTCAGATTACAGACTAAAAGAGTGTAATCAAAGAATGGTACGATGAGTTGTCAACCCAGCAGAGCCTCTTACCCAGCTAAAAGAGTCTGGGCTGAAAAAGAGATGTATACAATACCTCTCTCTGGGGGCTGCTCCTTACACACCGCTTAGGCAGCTGACCTATTTCACTGTCAGAAATAAGGACGTGAGCTTGGATGTAATATTTTTTTTTCAACATCTGTAGGCTTGAAAATAAATAGTTTTGAAAACCTGCAGCTCAGCACTTGGCATTTGACCAGAACTTTCCCAACTCCCAAAAGCCAAATCTGTTTTCTATTCCACTGTGGGGTGCCTCATTTCTCTTTCCCAGGAGAAAATGTGATAAAAACTAGAGGATTTTGTTCAGAGGATATATAATGGACAGTTAAAATGATCATAGAATAATAGTTGCTTATGGAAATTGTAGCAGGTCTAGGTTTTTCTAAAAATATGCATATAAATATTAATCTAGCACCCCAGCTTTTATTCTCTTTGATCTCGTCATTAGTAGATTAATGTCAGGTAGGAGAGATTAACACAGCTAACACAGACTAAATCACATGTCTTTTAGTATAATTATTTGCAGAAACCTGAGGATAAATTTTATAGTGTCATGGATATCAGACCTTTATTCAAGAGGGGACAAAAAGATCTGATAATATACATCTTTATATGAAAATTCATTTTTTATCAGAAAAATGATAAAAATTGATTTGATGTAGCCTTTTAAATTAAAAAACAAATCTCTACAATGGGAAAAGAACTCAGAACAGTCCTATATGCTAAAATCTGAAAGTACAGATTTAGACTATCCTTAAGGGGTCAGATTATTTCTGTGAGAATAATCTGGAAAACCCCTGTACAAACTTAAACCATCACAGAATTCAGGGTGGCAACAGGCCCACCACAAGGCCTATTAATTTTATACATGTATGTGTATTATTTTGACCAAAACTTTAAATGAGATCAAAATGTTTAAAAATGTTCAAATCAAAAGCAAATTGTCATTTCCAGGTTGGCCTGCAAAACTGGATGTATAACCACCTCTGTAAACATCTGAAAGCACCCCTGCTTCTGTTAACCAGTTCACAGAGTCCTTGAGAAGGTCAGCCAGCTGTTCAGCTGCTTCCACTGGCCCACAGTGCAGCCCAGAGACAAAGCAAAAATAAGCTGTTGTTTCCAGGCTAGACAAAGCCGCCAATGAAGAATGTCCCCATGGACACACCTCTTCTTTGAGCAGGTATCAATACTGTCACCACCTTGTGGAGCATAAAAAGGTGATTGCACATGTCCACCCCATTGAGCTAGCTGTCCTCCTGCCTGTCTTATGCTGTAAAATGGGAGTTTCCCAGTTCATTTATGAGGTAAAGGACAGACTAGGATGTGTCTTGTCTGTGGGAAAACCTGCACCACTGTCACCTTCTCACAGGTCATCATGGGAAACAAAAGAGCTCTGGCTAAGCTGGTAGAAGCCATCAGGGCCAATTACAATGAGAGATATAATAAGATCCACCATCAGTGGGATGCAACATCAGAGTTCCAAAAAAATCCAAGGCTGTCATTGCCAAGCTGGAAATGCAAAGGCTGAAGATCTTTGCCCACCAAACTGGGATAAAAGTCCAATGTTAAGCATTCTGTACATAAAAAAAAAAAAAAAGAAATTATCCTTCAAAAAAGTTCAATCTCCTAATGATCTCTTCACTCTCCAAGTTCACATAGTACTATGCCTAGAACGTGCAAACTCATGCATGAATACTTATGGCTACATGTTGTTTTATTAATTGGGTTAATGGGAGTGACCTGTCTTCTCTAGCCCAGTTACAGTCTACAAATTCTCATCTCCCCAAGTTTATGAAACATTCTTCCTCACTCTACTTTGTAAATACTCAATGGATGTCGTATCTCTCCAATCAGGCTGCAAGTTTATTGAGGGGAGAAAGTGTATGTTACTCATCCTTGGCCTAAATTGATTTAGGGCTAAGATCAATTTTTTGCTGTTCATAGCATCAAAGTTCCTAGAACAATTCTGCTCACACAATAATAGTTTGGAGGCAACAAGCAATGCCAAAGCGCATCCCCCAGGTACTCCATGTGCCGACACCATCTGCCGACATCCCCCAGGTACTCCCAGCTTCTGGAATTACCTCTACACTACAAGTGGTGAATAAGTTAGTAGTTCTAATAATACCATGGTTGAGGACTACTTATAAGAGTCAGCATAACACTAGTCTATGCTACAGCAACAAATGCCAAAATTTCAATGCCTTATCATGGCAAGAGTTCCACTCCTATTTATAAAATGCCTAATATAGATGTTCTTGATGTGGTGACTTAATAAGAGTCTGCTTCCATCTGTGTCTCCTCCATGTCGAAATGGTCACCACCAAAGGGAAGAAGATTTTGAAACCTAAGCTTGTTTTTAACTGCCTTGGGACAAAAGTGACCAATATCCATTTTGCTCATAGTCCATTGGCTTAATGTAGACCCGTGGCCCCAACTCAAGTATAAGCAGGCTGAGAACTAGAAGAGTCCATGGAATATCTGGTGGAGTATTGCTGTCTCTATCATGCAACTGAATTTTTTAAAAATAGAACCAGGGGGCCAGTTAAGGAATGCCACTTGTATAGAGAGATGACTCTACCCACATTGCTATGTGACAATGGAATTATGTTTTATTGTATGTATGTATGAGTCAAGAGCTCCACCACTTTTACAAGATCCATATTAATGTAATTGATTTTCTCCATATTGAAGGAAAGTAAGCCCTATAAAGAAAATGTGTTTTCTACTTCATGCAAAGCAATGAGGTATTATGAGTTGGCTTTGGAAAAAAGTTCTTAAAATAATATATCAGGCTCATCTGTTGAGGCCGTCCCTTTGCTGCAGCTTGCTATTGCCCAGTTTTCTATCTCTTATAATAGTAACCAGCTTTGAGGCCAAAATAAACTCTCTAGTTGTTCTTCAGAACACCCCATCTGCCTCATCCTTCAACACCAGGAGTACTTCCAGAGCTCTTAATGGCTGTGGCAAGGAATACTATAAATCAATTGTCATATGGCTTAATTCCATCGAGGCTAAAAAGATGTGCCTACTTCATCACAGTCGCAGGAATATTCAAACTTTTTAATTTCACACAGTAATTTTTTTCAGATCACTAGCTTAAGGACATCTTTGGGATGGTAAGTGGAAATAGTTATTTCCTAAGCAAAAAAAATCATCTCATTCTCTGAAAAACACCCCTTGGGGATCAAAATAATATCAAAAGAGAATAGTCACAAGAATAAGTTTTATATCTATTAACAAATGCATTTATTCTATTTTTATGCACACAATAATCATTTCCTTATAATCCTTAGTTCATTAGAAAATTAAAAAATGGCAAAACTCGATTTTTGTAAATTATAGGGAATGTTTTTATAACTTATAATTCTAACTCCTTAAAGGTTATGACAAAAAAGTTATAAAAATCACATTGATGTTCTCCCAATATTAGAAAATTTGGAAATACACAGGTAAACACATAATCAGAGTATGGCATACAGTTGACTCTGGTTTCTCTTTATAGTTCCCCATAGAGATACGAATGGAACTTTTCTTCTAGAATCTCTTCCAGGTGTTTTGTGATGGCATCACATTCAAATCAAAGAAATAAGGGCTGAAAAATGCCAGCAGCTGGCAAAGGCACCAGAAAGAAGTTATTCTCTTCTTGCAGTTTTTGCAATCACTAAAATTGGAAAGTGGTTACCCAGAATCAGAGTGAGGTAAACACACCCCCACACGTGCAAACACGTGTGCACACAAACACTTAAAAACATGTATACGCTACAGAAAATGCGTATGTGGATTCTTGTCTTTTTACTGGGCTCACTTACTGTATCAGTTCAGATGCTTTTGCATGTGATTTGAAGAAAGCAGAATCCATATTGTCCTAAACAGAGAAGCTAACTGACTAATTAAACTAACTGTAATTTTAAATCTAAAGCAGTGCTTCACAAACTGTGTGGTGAAGGATAGTTGTTGATTGTTCCAAGCCAATGCAGATTGCTCTATGGTTCTAATGCACAAGACTTGTACGCAATTTGCATCACTTTCAACACATCCCTTTGTTGGACAGCACTCAAACTGTTCTATACAACTATACAGGTCCACTAGGTGCACACCTACATGTCTTGGCCATGTCAAATCACTGCAAAAGCTTTTCAATACCACTCTCAATTTCTGTGCTTATATATCACCCTACATTTTGAGCAGCACTGGTCTAGACATAGGGTAGGCATCAGTGACTTGTGTTCCATCTTCCCAACACTCAGGTTGTCTTCCTCTGTGTTCCAGCTGCCTTTGGGGACTGGTAAGGAGATGTATGCCATGGTTCCAGTACACATTCCAGTCTATCCAGGAGGAAGACTGGGTTCTTTTAAAGGTATACTCCAAAAAAGCAAAGAAGAACTCTCCCAGGAGACCCTGATAAAATTTTTCACACATGCCATTGTTCTTAGCTATGTTACATTCTTATTCCTGAGCCTGTTACAGACAAGAAAGAAGGGATTGTTCTTACATCAATTCAGCTGTAAGGGAGCTGGAGCTGGGGTTCTATTCTTGGGGCAATGGGTTGCACAGGAGAAATAGTCTCTGAGAAATAAAATTAGGTCTATGTGGTAAAGGAGGGAAGGAGGGATGGAAGTTTGATAGGTGATCAACATTGTTGGAAGCATAAGCTAGGCTATTGGCATCATCAATAGTCTAAGGAAGGGTATTATTAAATAGCCATTAATTTAATAGCCATGTATTGAGCTTGGGCAAACAGAGAGATTGACTTGTCCTAGAATTCTGAGCACCCGTGGAAGGGACTATGTTGACTCAACTTTCTCTAAACATCTGTGGCCAAGAGATCGAATTTCATAGAACAAATATGGCTGCTTAAGAGAGAGGGTGTTTGAAAGAATGGTGGGGAAGTGGGAGAAGTTACCTTTAGGGATTTAGGGGAGAGAAGCTCCCAAGGAACGAGGAGTCATGTGAGCTGGGCAGATGCCACAGAAAGTGTCTCCTGCAATAGTTTAAAAATTAACTCTGTAACTCCCCATTCCTTAACTTTCTTCCAAAAAGTACAGTCTGGAAAAGGAGGAGAAAAAAGAGTAACTTTATAAAAGTTAGACAAATTCCAATAAAGGGACATCCTACAAAATATCAGAACACTTCAAAACTCTCAAGGTCATGAAAAATAAAAAAGTCTTGGTCACAACCAAGAGGCACCTATAGAGACAAGACAAATAAATGTAATGCGGTATCTTGAATGTGACCCTGGAGTGGGAAAAAATTGTTAGATTAAAAACTGAGAAAATCTGAATAAAGTATGGACTTTAGTTAATAATTTATCCACATTGGTTCATCAGTTATAATAGATGTACCACACAGATGTCAGGTGTTAATAATAGGGCATGGGGAGATGGGAACTCTATCTGCTCAAATTTTCTGTAAATCTATAACCATTCTAAAAAGTAAAGTCTTTGAAAATTTTTAAGTGCCTGCTGCTAAATAAATGGCTAAAAAATGAACTTTAAAAAGCATATTGCAAAAGAACATATCTAAAATAGCAATTAGAAAAGTAAAAATGTATTCAACCCTGTTAGTCATGAAGGAAATGTAAAATAAACCACAATGAAGGATTACCCACCCATTAAATGGAAAAAATTTAAAAGACTGTCAATTCTAAGTGTCAATGAGATACGGAGAAATTACAATTCCTATACACTGCTGATGAGAGTATGAAATGGTGCAACCACTTTGGAAAACTCTTTGTCAGTATTTATTAAGGCTGAACCTGCACATCCCCTATGAGCCTACAATCCCACTCCTGCATATGTGCATGCATATATTTGGTTATATGTTTGTATTCAGCAAAATACAAACACGGATGCACCCAAAGGTAGATACAGAGTATTTGTAGACATATTCAAACTAAAAAAGTGGAAATTACCCCCCAAAAGATCATCAACAATAGAATAGATGAATAAAATTGTATGATATGCAAATAATGGCATGTGGCAATGAAGTACTACAAAGTGATAAAAATGAATAAACTCCTGCTACACACACAACATGCAAAATTCTCACAAATGTACTGTTGAGCAACAGAAGTCAGAAACAAAAGACTTTACACCGTAATTCCTGTAATTCAGAACAGGCAAAACTAATCCAAGGTGATAGAGGTCAGGGCACTGGTTACATTTCAATAGTGATTAAGAGGGGCTCAAAGGGGACTTCTAGGCTGAAATGTCCTGTTTCATTTTCCTTTTTTTTTTTTTTTTTTTTTTTTTTTTGAGAGAGAGAGAGAGAGAGAGAGCGCACCAGCAGAGGTTGGAGGGACAGAGGGAGAGAGAAAAAATCTTAAGCAGGCTCTGTGATCAGCATGGAGTCCCATGCAGGGCTCCATCGCACAACTCTGAGATCATGACCTGAGCTGAAATCAAGAGTTGAGCACTGACTCAGCCACCCAGGTACCCCAATAATGTTCTGTTTCTTAATCTGGGTGCTGATGATGTGAATCTGTCCACTTTATGAAAATTTACCAAATTTACCAAATCGGCTCACTTTTCTCTATATTTGTAGTACCTCAATAAGGAAGGTTGTTTTATTTTTTTTTATTTTTAAAGATTTTATTTATTTATTCATGAGAGACACAGAGACAGAGGCAGAGACACAGGCAGAGGGAGAAGCAGGCTCCATGCAGGGAGCCCAATGTGGGACTCAATCCTGGGTCTCCAGGATCACACCCTGGGTCAAAGGCGGCGCTAAACCACTGAGCCATCCAGGCTGCCCAGGAAGGTTGTTTTAAAAATTACCATAATTAAATGTACACCAGTGGATGGATAGATAAGCAAAATATGGTATATATATATATATATGATATATGATATATGATATATGATATATATATCATATATATATATGATATTAGGATATCATTTGGCCTTATTTTTTTTAAAAAAAAGATTTTATTTATTTATTCATGAGAGACACAGAGAGAGAGAGGCAGAGACATAGGCAGAGAGAGAAGCTAGGTCCATGCAGGGAGCCCGATATAAGACTCAATCCGGATACACCAGGATCACGCCCTGGGCCGAAGGCAGACGCTCAACTGCTGAGCCACCCAGGCATCCCTCATTTGGCCTTAAAGGAAGGAAATTCTGATACAAGCTACAACATAGATGAACCTTGAGAACATTATGCTCTGTGAAATGAGCCAGATGCAAAAGGACAAATATTGTATGATTCCACTTATATGAGGTACCTAGAATAGTAATTCATAGAGACAGAAAGTAAAATACACAGTATTAAAATAGTAGCCCGGGGGCTCAGAGGGAGAGTGGAAATGAAAAGTCAGTGTTTCATGGTACAGAGTTTCAGTTTGGGAGGACAAAAAAAGGTTCTGGAGATGGACAGTAGTGAGGGTTGCACAGCAATATGAATGTACTTAATGTCACTGAACTGTACACTTAAGATGTTTAAAATGGAAAACTATATTTTCCACAATGAACATAATCATGATAAAGTATGGTAAATATTATAGTGTTGATATTACTCAGAAATGATAGGTTTTATAAGTAACAAGTGTGTTCTTTATTCTCCAGAAACTCTAATATATATTGAGCATTAATAACAATGTAGGCTAACTCTAAGTAAAAGCTCAGGAGGTGATTAGTGAAGAACAGGGAAACTCTCCAGAAAAAGCATAATTTGAAGTCCTTTTAGAAGAAAGGGAAGAATTTGGCTGAGAGGAAGTGTGGGTGACGTTTGATCCAACAACACTCTAGGAAGATTTAAGCTTCTAACTGACTTTGGATTTGAATCTGCTGAGTTGGATTCAAGCAGAGCACTGGTTCACTAACTCTGACTAACCTTGCAGTGGCCCACCACCCTGCCCACACCTTTGTAAGTAAACTTCCCTGAGTTACCCAAATTTGAATGAGCCACCTGTGTCTTGTTGGGACCTGGACTGATGCATGGAATCAAATTATAAGCCACCAGATTTGGAGTCAGCCTTGGGCAAAATTAAAAAGGCAACTACAGATCATGTGATACCCAATGAGAAGACTTGGAGAGAACAATATGTTGACATACAATTTGCGAACTCAAAAAGTGCTGGTTATTACCCTTCTTGGTAAGATGAGAAGACAGAGATAGTCAATATAGTTCAGACTTTCAGAGCAGAGAGCAGGGCAGGAAAGGTGGAAGGTGGATCTAGAAGGGCAAAGGAAAGCTATCCAGCATATTCAAGGAAAATGCTACAGAAGATTGTGAGGTGGGTCAGTTGTGATACTCTTGGCTGTGAAAAAGAGTAGACCCAGTTAATAGAAGTTTATATGAGGGATTTATTATTTTACAGTATGTCCAGAAGAAAGGCAGTTTCAAAGTTTCAAACTTCAAAATTGAAGTTTCAATTTCACCATGTCTTTAAAAGCAAGGGGCTTTCCAGGATGCCTGGGTGGCTCAGTGGTTGAGTGTCTGCCTTTGGCTCAGGGCCTGATCCCAGGGTCCTGGGATGGAGTCCCACACCAGGCTTCCTGCCTGGAGCCTGCTTCTCCCTCTGCCTGTGTCTCTGCCTCTCTCCCTCTCTCTCTCTCTCTCTCTCTCTATCGGTGTCTCTCATGAATGAATGAATGAATAAATAAATAAATAAATAAATAAATCTTTAAAACACACACACACACACACACACACACACACAAGAGGCTTTCCATACCACTGGCATGAAAGCAAAGTCTCTTTCTGGGCCACAAGATGGCTGTAGATGTTCCGAGTGTCACATACCAACCCAACAACATGGAGCCAAGAATGAGAGTTTTGCCTTCATTGTTTTGTTTTAGTGAGGGCTAAACTCTCCAAAAAGAATATCCTCAGATCTTATCAGCCAGAATACTGACCTAAACTATTCCCTAGCAATTTAATTGACACTGTCACTTAAAGTTATCATGATTGACCTCCAAGACTCAGGGCAGAGGGAGCCATCAACTCAGGGTTCTGTCAACAAAGGGTGAAATTTTCTGAGGGGTAAAATCCAACATGCTCATCTCAAGAGAGGATAACACTCTTTCCTCAAAAGATAGGCTTTCTCATAGCTTCTCCCTTCTTTCCACAACATGGATCCCCCAAAGTCAAGGAAAAACTTTTCAGTCAGAGAAAGATTGGAGATTTCTCTTCCTCTCTGCACCCCTACCTTTAAGAAAGTGTAATGTGGCGGCGGGGGGGTTACTTAATATTCTTCTTTGATTCATTCCTTCAACAAACATTTGTTGAGAACTTGTATCCAACTTTAGATAACAAAAAAATAAGACAAAGTCCCTGAATTCTGGGATCTCACAAGAGATGTTAAGAGAGTGACACAAAGAGAAGGGACAGGTGTTTGCAGTCAGACAATAAACAAAGGTGGTCTGGAGCTACCTTCCACTCTGGAGAGCTGGGTAGGCATTGGTTGTAAACCAAAGGAAGCCCAGAAGATAGTTGCCTACGACTTATTTTAGACTCCACCATTAGAAGGGAGAAGCAAAAACCTTTACTAGGGTAAGAAAGTGGCAAGGAAGCAGGACAAAGCTTCAGGACAAAAATTGTGATTGGCAGAAGCTCTCGCTGAAGCTGAGTGGGATGGTGGTGATTCATGCAGGACACCCCCTCAAAACAAGGCAGGGAGGAACATAGCAGGACATCCCAGCCAAGGGACACCATAGGAGAAAGCCTAGAAGTGGGAATCCCAAAGCTAAATGTATACACCTGTGAGATTAGCCTCCCTTGGAGTAGAAGTTGGTGGTTAGAGGATAGAGAAAAATGTGATCAGAAACTACTCTTCATGTAATTCATTCCTAAATGAACGGTGCTAATAAATGACTATGATGAAGATGATGATGATAGTGCTGATGGTGGTGGTGGTGGTGATGGTGACCCTGATGAATGACTGGTCAATTTTTAAGCCCCTTAGTTTAGTATAGGTGTTCCCTTGAGTACTCTTACAGTGCCACCTACAGGGAAACTTGAGAAAACTTGACCCTTTCGATGGACCCATAAATTCCTGAAGACCTGTTTGATGCTTTCTGAGCAGGATGTTGTTAAATATTAAGCTAAGGATTTGTTGGGTTTTCACCCATACCAATATGAGCACTATATCCTGTTTGAAATGTTCCCACTTCAGAAACTTGCACCACCCCACCAGTTAATGAGCTTTTCTATACATAGTTTCTTCCAGTGTATAATTACTGGCCTGGCTTTATATTATTTTAGGATAGTGTCAGCAGCTAATTGTGGTACAGTCTGAATGCTCTGAAATGAGCTCGGCTGAGTATGAGAATAGCTCAGCAAATTTAGGGCTGTGTGTGCATCATTTTTAAAATCTATTGTTTAGTAGGACACTGAACATGGCAGATTAATGGTGGAGTCCAATTCAAAGGGCAAGCAACTATAGAGCATGACCTGCCTTACATCTCACTTTGAACTTCTCATTCCTCAGTACCTATTTGCCATACTCAAATACCATTGGACTTGGGGCTGGCCTAAGTGTACCAGGAAGCCTTGGGTCCTGGTGTTGCTGAGTCCCCAGACGTATTGCAGGCTCCGGCATAAGCAGCAACATGTATTCCCCACCTTTCCATTCCTCTGGAGACAAAATATGGGGAAAATATCTCTGTCATCTTTTGTCTCTCTTACATACTATTCCCTTAGGTATTAGGGTAGAGGAATGGAGTATCTGATGGATGAGTTTAAGAAAAGGAATGAACATTACTGGCTCGGCCACTCATTCCTTCTTTCTGTATGTCCCTTCTCTTGTGATCCTTCTGAGGGAAGCAGCTTTGAAAATGGCTCCCAAGATCCCCACTTCATGGTACTCACTCCCTCATACAATCCCTTCTCCTTGTATAACTAGTGACTTGCTTCTAGCAAAGAGAATATGCCAAAGTGATATGATATCAATTCCAAGATGAGATTATAAAAACCTATGACCACCATCTTGCTTATATTCTTTCTTGTTTTCTTAGCTTGCTTGCTTGTTTCAATGAAGCAAGTTGCTGTGTTGGAGAGGCCCGAGTGGCAAGGAGCTGAGGGTAGCCTCTGGCCAACAGCTAGCATGAAACTGATGCTTCCTGCCAACAGCCCACGAGGAACTGAATCCTGCCAGCAACCACATGAGTGAGGTTGAAAGGGGATCTTTCCCATTTGAGCCTTGAGATAACAATAGCCCTGACCAATACTTTGCCTGCAGCCCGTAAGAGATCCTGAAGCCAAGGAGCTGACTAAGCCTTCCCAGATTCCTGAGCCACAGATTTTGTGAGATAATACATGTGTGTCAAATAACTACATTGTGGGATAATTTGTTACATAGCAATTATTAACTAATATATATTCCTTGGCCTTTTCATCATTGATCAAAGCCTTTTTTAAAAAAAGATTTTATTGATCTATCTGAGAGAGGAAGAGAGAAAGCGCACAAGAGGGGGGGAGGGGCAGAGGGAGAAGCAGGCTCCCAGCTGAACAGTACTTGATCCCAGGAGCCCCGGATCAGGACCTGAGATGAAGGCAGATGCTTAAGCAACTGAGCCACCCAGATGCTCCTTGTCAAAGCCTTTTGTGGATAGCTTAAATAAAAACAGAGACGAGTGTGACTTACACAAATTTAGGATAGTTTATGGAAACATAGCAGCTACCCCACCACGCTAGGCAGGCAACATCTTGGCTTAAACCTAACTCAAAAAAAGAAAATGTTCATGCAGGTGTCAGATTCTAATATGCCAATATCTTCTTTCCAGTCCTTTCTGAATGTTGTCTGCATTATCATATTCCAAAAACATATTACAGTACAAGGGAAGGGGAGCAAAAGATACCTAACATCCCTTCACTACCCACAAATCATCCCTCCAGCCTTGACTCTCCAAAATTATGCTTATTCATTCAACATTTAGTAAACATTTCCTATTCTGACACTATTGTGGTTATGGAATTATAAACAAAAGAAATGAAGCCTCGCAATGGCCACATTTTAGCGATTGGGGCAACAAACAAACAAGCAAAAATACATATTGTAATGTCAGGTAGTGAGAAGTGCTATGAATAAAAATAAAATGAAGTAAGAAGGAAGTGAATGGCAGAATGGCATTGGGAGGAGGGGCAGGTAGTCCAAGGAAGCATCTCTACTACTGGAATACTTTAGGAGAGATCTGAAAGAAATCATAAAGCAAACCCTGAGAAAATCTGACTGAAGTATATTCTAGTCTGATGAAAAAGCAAGTGCAAAAAGTCTGAGGCAGGAACAAACTTGGAATGTCAAGAAATAGCAAGAAAGCCAGCATAGCTAGAGCAGAATGAGCAGTTAGGCATGAGAGCAAGAACGTAGGAGAGATGGGGAAGGGCTTAACTGTAGAGCTTGGTTGGCCATTGTTAAGGGTTTGGGTTTTGAGCATGATGAAAGACTGTACGGAGTTTGAGTTTAGATGATTCCAGATTACCTAACTTTTGTACATGGAGAAAAACGAGATCCTAACAGTCCGAGATATTTCTGGTAGAAGGGTAAATTGATAGAGAGCCTTTGGTAGGCTCTTAAAAAGTTGAAATGTATATACTGTACAACGTGGCAAATCTATTTCCAGTATATAACATGGAGAAGCCACCACACATTTACACAAGGAAACACATGTAAGGATGTTCATTGTAGTATTGCCTTCAGTGGCAAGACCACTGAAGGGCAATTGAATAAAATAAGGTATATTCACTTTAGAGCTATAAAAAGAATGAACAAGATCTATCTACATGAGCATGGATATGTTTGAGAAAAAAAATGATAAGTGGAAAAATGAACATGTAAATCAATATGACTAATATCATTTATGTAAGTTGAAAGCAATAACCCATTCACAAGCAAGTATTACATAGTAGTTGTAGACGCTTAAATATACATATGTAAAGAAAATAAGGAATTAGTTGAATGGACACCTATCATAAACTTATGATAGCAGTCGCAGGAAAAAGACTGGGACATGAGATCAAATGTCACTTAAGGTATATCTGCAGTATTTCATTTTTTGCAAAAACAAAAAGGCAAGCGTAACAAAAATCCTCTATGTTAGCTCCAGGTGGTAAGAAACATGTGCCTTTTATACTACATTTTTCTACCTTTCTATCTATATAAGAAATAGCTCAGCTGCTCCAAAGCAAGTAGTTGGAGCAAAAGTAAAGTCATTTTGCATACTTATGGCCACATGAGATTATTTTGCCTTGAACAGGTAAAATCAGGTATCTTTTTTGGACTCAGGAAGATAAAATGTTTTCCAGCCTTTTGGTGGGTAAAGTAGGCCTCTTAGAAGCCACATGTGGTCTCTGAGGCTTTGGGTCTTTGCACTCTCTCCTGTGAACGCTCTCCAGCAGCCTCAGAGCCAGGGTCAATGACGCTTTCATCATTTTATGTGAAGAGGTCTGTTCACACAGTCCTTAAACCTTCATCCGATCAATTAATTTAAAAGGAAAAAAAAAAAAAAAAAACCTCCTCCCCGTCCCTGGGATGAGATCCAAGGACTGAGACATCCTGTGGGCTGAGAGAAAGTTTAAACCAAAATAAAGATTTAAGCCTTTAATCCATTGATTTCATTCAGCGAGAGGGCCTACATCAAAACTTGTCTCACTGGTTGTGAAGACTAGAAATAAATAAGCAAATTTAATTACATTTTCACCACAAAGCAAATCAGTGGGTACATCCTCTTAGTGCCTGAGGGAGGGATGTGGGGAGGAGGGGGATCTGTTCCTTCCTAGGAACTGGCACGTTTGTTTGCAGAGCCTCCTGCAAGCTGACACAACGGCACCTTCTGCTGAAGTGACAAATGGGCCCTCACATTCCTTTGGCTCCCCTCAGGCACATTTCTACCAGATCTTAAGTTTTTTTATGCTAAGAGTTCAACCTCTGAGCCTGCATCCATCCATCACCCCCGCCTGTTCAGTCTCAGGCAAACAAAAAAGGTTTTCCTCCTCTTTTATGTGGCAAATGAGACATTTACTGTTCAACCCTCAAATATGAGAAACTTGACGTTTCTCTCTTCTTCTGAGTCAAGTGGATCACTTTGGGTCCCCTCCAGCCCACTCCCTAAATGAGCCTGGAAAGCCTGGTTAGGAGAGGATGTCTCCCATTTTTCATAGAATTATGTGAGAATCCTGAAGCCAGAAAACCAGAAGAGGGGCTGGTCCAGGGTTTGGACTTTGCTTTGTTGCTGGGGCTCCCTCTGGGATCCTAAAAGCCAGGGTCTCTCAACAGACCACCCTGCAAAGCACAGAATCCTCCCCACAACCGCCCTCCTCTCCGATGCTGGCCTTGGCAGTCTTCCTGCTGTGATGACCAGAGGGGTGGTTAAATGCACAAACAGGTACATTCCTCCAGGAAGGAATCTGGAGATGTGTTTCTAAAGGCCCAGGCTGGGGGGATCCCTGGGTGGCTCAGCGGTTTGGCGCCTGCCTTTGGCCCAGGGCGTGATCCTGGAGTCCTGGAATCGAGTCCCACGTCAGGCTCCTGCGTGGAGCCTGCTTCTCCCTCTGCCTGTGTCTCTGCCTCTCTCTTTGTCTATGTCTATCATGAATAAATAAATAAATAAATCTTTAAAAAAAATGTTTAAAATAATAATAAAGGCCCAGACTGCCACCCAAATTCAAACTCCACCTTTCTGTTCCTGTCAGGGTGAGGGGGAGAGCTTCTCCCCCTCATCCCCTTTGAGACTATGGAAAAATAAAATAAATGTGGATGACCAAGTTACACCCCAAAATTGAACTTTCATGTTTAAATGTCTTCTCTCTTTTTTCAAGACCTCCACACCAATGGTGATAAATGAAACAGATACAAAATGTTGAAGTGTATGCATAAATAAATCTAATATTTTAATAAGAGGACATATATTTTGCAGATTTTGACATGTTCATATCTCTCCTGGCCTTCTTCCTTTTTATAACAGCAACTCCCAACTGTGCCCATCATCCCTCGTCTGTCTCCCTCAAACTAATAAGAGTGCCATAGCTATGAGACCATTCTGGAGTATACTAGTTTGTATTAATTATTTAAAGAATTCATTATCAAATGTCATGCTTTATTATGAACATAAATAATCTGTGGCATGCTTGATGAACACCACAAAGACCTCAATTCAACTGCATCTCTGCTGCAATATTATTTCAACCTTTCCCCACCCTCTAAACCCAGCCCCAAACCTGTTTCTCCCTCCACCTGTGACTCCCCCTACCTGCTTCCATTTCCCGCTGGGCTCTGGTCCCATCCTTTCTCTGGCTCGCCCTAAAATGCCAGTGTGACCAAGTCACTCTCTCAGTGCTGCTGACAGCCTTTAGAATAACAAGTACAATGCACCCACACCCTGGGAATGTGGTATGGGTTGCATGTTCACCGCACACACACCGAGCTCCAACCAGCACCGATTCCCCTACATGCACTCTACCATCTAACAGCCCACATTTCCTCCATTCTATTGATTCTGCCTGTAATACCACTTTCTCTGCCTCTGTCTTCCCACTCCTCTCCCTGACACCTCAGCTTCATGGTGTGTTGACACAGCTGGGCTCTAGGTCCAACTGCTTGGGTTCAAGCCCAATTATACCTCTGTTAGGCCTTGAGCAAGGCACTTAATTTCTCTTTGTCTTAGTGTCCTTATCTGTAAAACTGAGATCATAATGTGTTAATAAAATGTTAATTTAATTGATGATGAACTGATTATAAATAGTAATAGCAGCACCTATTCATAGGATGGTGATAAGGATTCGATTAGTTAATACCTTAAGTGCTTGAAGCAATGGCTGACACTAGGGAAAACCACACTAACAGTTCATGTCCAACTTGGTCTCCTCTGAGGTATCCCCCTCACTCCTCCAGACTGCCTCCAGCACCTTGCCTCACTGTTATGGGGATGGTTTGCTTAGCATTAGCGCATTCCCTCAGATCAGTGATTTCTTTGTCATTAGTTCTGTGCCCGTAGCAGCTCATATTACAATGAAAACATATTGGAGTTCAACCAACCCAGGGTTTTCCAACACCCACTGCACATTAGAATCACCTAGGGAGGTTTTAATATGCTTCCTGGGCACCAAGCCAGACCAATTATAACAGGATCTCAGAGGATGGGGCAGAGACTTCAATATTTTTTAAAACCTTCCCTAGGTGATGAAGAACCCCTGAGCTAAACCCAGGTCTAAATCTCAACTCCCTCACTTCCTAGGTCTAGGACCTTGGGCAAGTTACTATAAAGCTCCCACAGTCAATTACCACATCTACAAGATGCAGATGGAAATGTCTATTTGTAATAGGGACATTCAGAGGGGCACCTGGGTGGCTCAGTCAGTTAAGCATCTGACTCGTGATTTCAGCTCAGGTCATGATCTCAAGGTCCTGAGATCAAGCCCCACATCAGGCTCCTCACACTTTGAGGAGTCTGTTTGAGATTCTCTCTCTCCCTCTCCCTCATTTCCTCTGTTCACTCATGCAATTGCATGCACTCTGTCTCTGAAATAAATCTTAAAAAAAAAAAAAATAGTGACACTCAGAGTGTGATCCCACCACAAATCAGACCTCCACACAAAGAGATCAGAGTATTTACTTTCCTACCTGCTACCCTGGCAGGTTATCAGAAACGTCTTGGGTCTCTCCATCAAATGCTGAAACTCCCGTTGGATAGACCTTTCCTATAGATAGAACCATTTACTCTTTTTCTAGTAACCATGACCTTCCCTTGCCTCTTCAAGTACTGGGGCCATGATGGCTTCCTACTCACTCCATCCTCACAGCCCTTCAGTATTTGTTGGTTCTCTTCAACTCTACCCACACTTTCATAAATAATCCCATTATTAAAATGTCCATAAGCTCATCTGAGTGTGCTATCAATAATCCTGCCTGATTATAATATGGGACAAAAGCACTAAAGAGGGGGGAAAAAAACAGAAAAATAACTGGAATATATGATTACATTTTAGAAAAGTATAAACAGGGACACCTGGGTGGCTCACTGGTTGAGTGTCTTCCTTCGGCTCAGGTCATGATCCCCTGGTCCTGGGATCGAGTCCTGCATCAGGCTCCCTGTATTAAACCTACTTCTCCCTCTGCCTGTGTCTCTGCCTCTCTCTCTGTGTCTCTCATGAGTAAATAAATAAAACCTTTAAAAAAAAAAAAAGAAAAGTATAAACAAAAACAAAAAGCCCTCTTAAACCCTATCTTTACTTGCCAAATATTCTTATGGCAGCTTGAAAAGTCCTCTGAGTATCTATTGTTTACTATATGGAAAAAAAAAAACCAGATTGTAGTCCATGTTTCTCTGAGACTTTATTTCAGACCCTTTTCTTCTTCTAGTTCATTCTTTTCTTTCCTTTACAATTTCTTGTTCTTTTCACATTGACAGAAGTCTTCTGACAAGATTGCAGTAAAGATTTAAATGAGGTACTTCACGAAAAATGTACCTTGGGGGAAATAGTCTAACAGAATGGTCTCAGGCTTTGGTGCCAAAGTAGATTCAAAATCTGAGTCCCATTCCTGGTTCTGTTAACTAGGACAAGTTGCTTATTGCTTCTAAAAATGGGGTATGAATTCCTATCTCATGGGTTGTAAGATTACAAGATTACATCATGATAATTATAATAGTTAATATTTTTTAATTCCTTTACAGGTCAGGCATTGTGACAAGGACGTTATATATGTATTTAATTCTCACAAAAACTCGATGAAGTAGATGGTATTTTTAATCCCTAAATGAGGAAACTGAAGACCAGGGAGGTTAAGCAATTTGTCCAAGGTCAAACAGCTAGCAAGTAACAGCATTAGGCAATAATATATGATGTAAGTTGCCTAGAATGCATATTAGGTACATGGTAATGATATCCTCTGATATTTTGATAAGTATTAATTTTTTCCCTCCAAGGGACAAAACAAAACAAAACAAACAAAACCAAAATGAGTTCAGGACAATCTAGTAAAGTTTCTAAGCTAAGTAGTTTTACTACTTTTTCTTAACCCAATAGCCTGGAACTTAAAAATGTGCATAATGCTCAGTGTCTCACTCCTGTGAATTTTCCCAAGATAAACTATATCCACAAAAAGATGTATACAAGAATGTTCACTGTAGCCTTATTCTTAATAGCCTCAAACTAGAAACTTCTCAAAACCCATCAACATAAAAATGGAAAAAATGAATTATGTAGCACATCCATGCAATGGAATACTAGTCAGCAATAAAAAGAAATGAACTACTGATATACACAACAACATGGATGGATCTCAAAAATATTATTTTTAGTGAAAAAAGGCAGAAAATGCACCCCCTTACTCCCATCCAACAAGAGAAAGTAAGGGGCTTGTCACTAGTTATCTTAGAGAACTTTCCTAAAAGCAACACTCCCTGCATCTCTTTGGCCAGAGTTGGATCACTTGCCTGTTCATGAACACATTCCCTGGTCAGGAGGCTTCACTTATTCTTGTAGCAGTGAGACACACCGATGAACTAAGAATAATCTCCCCAGCCCACTGCTGCTACTTAAGGCGGAAGAGCGGATTTTGGAGAGGCATTCGTAATATCCACTAGGGTGATTGGAAGGTCAAGACTGGAGTATGAGGCTTAGCCCAGGTTGTAGAGAATAGTAACAGACTGCAGAATTTGAGTTTAACATAATTAGTAGGGAAAAGAAAGTGACCTGGGGGAAATAACGATTGTAGCATTAAGGGCATTTTCTTTTTTCCATCTTTGCTAAGGTAGAAGTTACTTGAAATGGAATATACACATTAGCACTAGTATAAAAGAAACTGTGCTGTCTTATCATTTAAAAATTTCTCTTGAGACACCTGGCTAGCTCAGTGGTTGAGCGTCTGCCTTTGGCTCAGGTCGTGATCCTGGGGCCCTGGGATCAAGTCCCACATTGGGATCTCCACAGGGAGCCTGCTTCTCCCTCTGCCTATGTCTCTGCCTCTCCCTCTGCATCTCTCATGGATAAATAAATAAAATCTTTAAAAAAAAAAAAAGAAAGAAAGAAAAGAAAAGCTCATTGGATTTGAAGTCATAGTTTCTAAGCCTGGTTCTGTGGCATGTTAACTGTATAAACTTTGACTCCCAAGTCTCTTAACACCTCAGGGCCGTCATTCCTTTTTTTTTTTTTTTTTTTTTTTTTAATTTTTATTTTTATTTATGATAGTCACAGAGAGAGAGAGAGAGAGAGAGGCAGAATCACAGGCAGAGGGAGAAGCAGGCTCCATGTACCGGGAGCCCGACGTGGGATTTGATCCCGGGTCTCCAGGATCGCGCCCTGGGCCAAAGGCAGGCGCCAAACCGCTGTGCCACCCGGGGATCCCAGAAGGAGAAGCAGACTCCATCCAGGGAGCCCGACGTGGGATTCGATCCGGGGTCTCCAGGATCCCGCCCTGGGCTGAAGGCAGGCGCCAAACCGCTGCGCCACCCAGGGATCCCCCGTCATTCCTTTATCAGTAAAATAAGAATAATAATAAGCAATTTCAAATATATTGTTATAAGAATTTTAGTGAAAGATATATTTATCACTCATTCTATCTATATTTATCAAGAATTTGTTAAACACTTGCAATAAAATTTAATAATATAATAAAAAGGTAAGAATAAATGACGCTAAGAACACGAATCCATTCAGTAAGTCACTGCTAAGCTCCTTGCTTTGACGGTATTCTCTGCAAGCCATCTCTGGCTATCTATGCAACTCTACTTGTTTTGTTTTGTTTTGTTGTTTTTTTTCTGCATCCTTGAAAGGGGCATGTCCTCATGCCTTCATTCACCCAACAAACATGTTATGGGGGGAGTATGAAAGGCTGCTCTAGCGTTAATGCTTCTTGCTTTCACGATGTGACTGAATTTAGTTATCCAGACAACCTGGCCCCCACACTCATGATACAAACAGTGTGCAGAGCAGACCAGCACCCTCCTTAGTGCCTCTCCTTTTCCTAGATGACTTAGGATGTCTCCATTAGGTCCATGGAAACTGAAAGGAATCACATCTGTTGTTTGCTATTTTCAGAATCTCTTTAGGAAAGAGAATATTTGAATGAATGGCAAGCTTCTGCAGTTTTCCTTAGGACACTATGCCCTTCTAAAGTTGAGATTATAATTAAACAGAATCTAGCTATTTCTTTTTGATGCTTGCAAAGGTCATTGATATTCAGTACTCAGATATATTTCTTTACACCATAATGAAATGAAGCAAATTAGCCTGAAGAGAATGGATAGCTAACAAAGCAAGAGTTGCAAATGACCAATAAATGTATAAAAAAAATTCCAGGTCTCTTGTGAGTGAGGATATCCAAACTAAAATAATAATGAAGCATCTTTTGTCACCAAGTAAATTTACAAAGATGAAAAAGAATGGTAATGCAACGTGAGGGAATTTTCAAATAGAAGTAGGTCTTTGCATTTTTCTACTCTCACAACTACAGCATTTTGCTAGAGCTATAACATTGGGACAAACTTCTTGGAAGGGAATTTGGCAGTAAATATCAAAATTTAAAATATGCATATCCTTTCTCCCAGCAATTCCATTTTCAGAACTACATAATAAGGAAATAATCAGAGATGTGAGTATATTTGCATGTACCAAGTTAATTCATTCCAAGTTATTTATAAGTGAAAAAAATTGTAAAAATTCCAAATATCCAACAGTAAAAAATCTTAATACCATGTAGTCATCATGTTGTAGAAGAGTATTTTATACTAACATTGAGAAATATATACAATATAACAAAGGTTTTTATTTAAGCCACAAAATTGTATATACTATGATCCTTCTAAAAAACATGTATGTGTGTGTAAAGGGGAGAGCAAAATGGTGGGACATATGCAAAATAGTAACCCTGGCTATCCTACAGTTTTAGAATTAAAGGGATCTTTAACTTTTTTTTGCACGTTTTTCAAGTTTTCTGCCATGAATATTTATTTCCTAATAATGGAAATGCAGGGGGAAAAAGCGTCTTGTGATTCTTAGACTTTTATCAAATTCTCCTTTACCTTAATCCAAAAGTACAAAATAAGTAAAGTTTAAAATAAGACAACACCATACTATCAAATTATATCTTACAGTATATTAGGACAAGGTCCAATTCTTACTACTACCTCTATTCTCTAGATTAATCTTTTCAAATTTAAGCTCATCTAACTAGGTATAACTAGTCCTCCTATGGCAAGTCTCAGATGTATTCTCAAATCCATAGTCCCTACTGCTACCAATATTATCTTCTTTTTAAAATAACTAATCTGGCTCTCTGCTCCTCCCCGTTGGACAGACAGCCGCATCTTCTGGTGCAGGGCCAGCCGCGTCCCCGAGACACGATGGTGAAGGTCGGAGTGAACGGATTTGGCCGTGTTGGGCGCCTGGTCGGTCACCAGGGCCGCTTTTAACTCTGGCAAAGTGGATATTGTCGCCATCAATGACCCCTTCATTGATCTCAACTACATGGTGTACATGTTCCAGTATGATTCTGCCCACGGCAAATTCCACGGCACAGTCAAGGCTGAGAACGGGAAACTTGTCATCAATGGGAAGTCCATCTCCATCTTCCAGGAGCGAGATCCCGCCAGCATCAAACGGGGTGATGCTGGTGCTGAGTATGTTGTGGAGTCCACTGGGGTCTTCACCACCATGGAGAAGGCTGGGGCTCACTTGAAGGGCGGGGCCAAGAGGGTCATCATCTCTGCTCCTTCTGCTGATGCCCCCATGTTCGTGATGGGCGTGAACCATGAGAAGTATGACAACTCCCTCAAGATTGTCAGCAATGCCTCCTGCACCACCAACTGCTTGGCTCTTCTAGCCAAAGTCATCCATGACCACTTCGGCATCGTGGAGGACCTCATGACCACCGTACATGCCATCACTGCCACCCAGAAGACCATGGACGGCCCCTTTGGGAAGCTGTGGCATGACGGCCGAGGGGCTGCCCAGAACATCATCCCTGCTTCCACTGGCACCGCCAAGGCTGTGGGCAAGGTCATCCCTGAGCTGAAGGGGAAGCTCACTGGCATGGCCTTCCGTGTCCCCACCCCCAATGTGTCAGTTGTGGATCTGACCTGCTGCCTGGAGAAAGCTGCCACATATGACGACATCAAGAAGGTAGTGAAGCAGGCATCAGAGGGCCCCCTCAAGGGCATCCTGGGCTACACTGAGGACCAGGTTGTCTCCTGTGACTTCAACAGTGACACCCACTTTTCCACCTTCGACGCCGGGGCTGGCATTGCCCTCAATGACCACTTTGTCAAGCTCATTTCCTGGTATGACAATGAATTTGGCTACAGCAACTGGGTGGTGGACCTCATGGTCCACATGGCCTCCAAGGAGTAAGAGCCTCCTGGACCACCAGCCCCAGCAAGAACAAGAGGCCCTCAGCTGCTGGGGAGTCCCTGCCCCAACTTAATCCCCCAACACACTGAGAATCTCCTGACCTCCAATTTACATCCTAGACGCCGAGGAAGGGGAGGGGCTTGGGGAGCCCTACCTTGTCATGTACCATCAATAAAGTATACTGTACTCAGCCAAAAAATAAAATAAAATATAAAATAAAATAAGTTATCTGCAGGGTGGCTCAGTCGATTAAGCAGCTAGGTCTTGGTTTCAGCTCAGGTCATGATCTCAGGGCTGTGGGATCGAGCCCCACATCAGGCACTGCACTCAGCATGGGATCTGATTGAGATTCTCTCTCTCACTTTCCCCCTGTCTCTGAAATAAATAAATATTTTAAAATTTTTTTATTTTTGTTTCTTAAGATTTATTTACTTATTCATGAGAGACACAGAGAGAGAGGGGCAGAGACACAGGTAGAGGGAAAAGCAGGCTCCCCATGGGGAGCCTGATGTGGGACTGATCCAGGATACTGGGATCACACTCTGAGCCAAAGGGAGATGCTCAACCGCTGAGCCACCCAGGTGTCCCAATATTTTTAAAAGGTTTTTAAGAAGAGTAAGTTATTTGTTTGTTCTTTACAATGGGTAATATATGCACCTGGAACAAAAACCCAAAATGTAAAATAGGTAGCTATGCCTCTAAAATATTTACATATATATTGTTTTCTTACCTTTTGATAGAAATAGCTCATGCTTTTTATTACACAGGTGTATCTCTTATCAATTGATGTTAGGTTGATGCAATTGTCCATTGTTATATTCCCAATATCCTCCTTCACTTTGTTTTAGGTATGTTTTCTTCAGATGCAGGTACTCAGGTTTTGTGTAGTCATTCAATCAGAGTCTTCTTATTGTTGTTATTAGGTGAAGCTAACTCACCTACATTTATGAATATGAACGGTATGTGTGGTCTTGGTTCTGTCTGCCTATTTTGTTATATTACTAATATTTTCATTGCCTTTAAAAATACCCTTATACTATGGGCTATTTCTTTAGTTTTAGTATGTGTTTTTTTAATAGTTGGAAAATGTCATGTTTTTGTTCTAATGGGCACATTCATAACTATAATTTTGCTTTTCTCATTATTTTGTATTTTTCTATTCTTTTTTTATTAGCTAAGAAATGAATATAGCACAAAATTCAAAAGATATAAAAGAGTGTATAGTAAAAAAAAAAAATGTCTCCTTCTGCCATCTCCCAACACTCATTTCTTACTCCTAGAGGTAATTGTTGTTATAGAATTCTTTATAGCTATAATCCCATACAGTTTATTCAATCATTTGTTTTTACACAGTGTCAATCAGGGTGCCTGGGTGGCTCAGTCAGTTAAGCATCTGCCTTTGGCTCAGGTCATGATCTCAGGGTCCTGGGATCAAGCCCCACATTGAGCTTCTTGCTCAGCGGGGAGCCTGCTTATCCCTCTCCCTCTGCCCCCCCTCCTGCTCGTGCTCTCTCTCTCTCTGTCTTTCTCTCAAATAAGTAAATAAAATCTCAAAAAGAAATTTTAATAGACAGTGTCAGTTACTCCTATTATGAGCAATAATAAAATATACTTCTTTTTTCTTCCACATCGCCACCATTGCCTTATTTTTGTTAATTGAAAATTTTTCTTACTGTTTATCCTTACATTCTTTAAATATATTTTACATGTGTTGACATGTTAGATTTCACTGATTTCTTGTACCTCTAACATCAAGTGTTGCAATTACAGTACTGAGATTACCTCCAACCTTCTTACTACTCATCCTCCCAAATTTCGATAGTTGTATCATTTCTACACTGTCAGAGTTTATAGTATGTATTTTTCACTCTTCAATCATTACATGAGTTCTGTATTAGTCTTAATCCTCTGAGTAGGATTCACATTCACACTGCTATTTTTCCATTGAGGTTTCATTGGGATGAAGTTTGTTCTATAGTAGTTTCTTCAAGAAAAGTTCACCGAAGCTAGAGTTCCTATATTCTTGATTATTCAAAAGATTTGTATGTTGTTTATATACTTAAAAATTGTGACTAGGAAAAAAAATGCTTGAGTCACTCTTTCTCTAGGGCTTTTGTGAACAAAGCTCCATTGTCTTCTAACACCGAATGTTCTGTAGAACAGAGGCCATTCTGATCTTTTCTCCTTTACAGGTGGCGTAAGTCCCCCCATCCCTCACCGAAAACATGCCAAAGATTCTTGCTTCATCTTTGCAGACCAGTAACCCTACCAGGGTGTGTATTGCTGTTGATTAGTCTATGTCAAATTATTTTAGATAAACAGGTCTTTTCAAACCACAGAGTCAAGTCTTCTTTTACTACTACTAAATAAATACCTGGAATATTTGTTTCTTTTCTAGGACAACTGAATATTCAAATCTTCTTTTACTCTTGGAAATGTTTCTAAACATACCTTTAAATATTTTTCCAGAGTCACCTGGGTGGCCCAGTTGGTTAAGCATCTGCCATCCGCTCAGGTCATGATCCCCAGGGTCCTGGGATCGAGCCCCACTGCAGGCTCCCTGCTCAGCAGGGAGTCTGCTTCTCCCTCTCCCTCTGCTCCTCCTTCCCCTGTTCATTTTTTCTCTCTCTCTCAAATAAATAAATAGAATATTTAATAAATAAATATTTTTCCAGTCCCCTGAATTCAATTCTCTTTTTTACATAACCACTTATGCATTATGTTAGGATGCTTTGTCTTCCCATTGCTCTCAGTTTCTTTCTAAGCCTTCATTAGTTTGCTCATTTGTATTACATTTTGTTTGCTTTTCTCAGTGTTATCCATATGCTCCTTTGAGCTACTTTAATGAAGCTTTTATTTCTATAATAGTAAAAATTTATTTTCTTCTTCTTCTCTGAAATCTGTTAGTTTGTTTCATCTCCTTCTGTTGCCCTGCTATATTTTTCCTGAATTTTGTATATTTCTTCTCTGAGCTCTTGTTTAATAGACACCATCGAATGGAGCATGAATTCGCTGTGATTTTTAGTTGTATAATGGTGCTCATGTTTGGCCACAATCTTCAACTACTCTGAGGTAATACTTTTCTGATGAGTACGTTTTCGTCTCCCAGTTGTTTGCCCTCGTTCCTCACTCTTCTTTCAGGATCCTGTATAATTATGATTATACGGTTACAATTTGTTATAGGTTGCAAATTACAAATTACTGATGTTTGATATTAGTCATTGTTAGATAATCAGTTCTTCTTACACCAATTACAGAAATTTCATAAAAGAGGGATGAAATTTCTAGAGTAACTGGTTTACAGTTAGGGTCCTCTAACACAGGATTTCATGCAAGCGAGGTGTTTTGCTTGTTTTTTGTTTTGTTGTCATTTGTTTTTTGTTTGGGGTTGGATTTTTTGGTGTCTACTTTTCCGCAGGCAATCCAGACTGGTAGCTTCTGTGCTACTCATAATAGAGTCTCGCTCTACTCCTCTTTATGGGTAAACTGCTTCTGGCAAATATGGTGGGTCTGTGTGTTTCCCTTTGTTCCAAATTAACCGTAGTTGGCTTTGCCCCGCTAACATTCTGGGAGCTTTGTGCTCCGGGCGCCCCATCTCTTGACACCCAAGCCCGTATTTTACCTTCCCTGAATCTGGCCATCCTATCTCACATCTTGTGCTTCAGCATTACAGCTGTCTCCTCATCTATTCAAATATGGAGGGTTTTTTTCTCTGTTTATTTTTATTTTCAGATATTTTTAGAGAGGAGACTGGCGGAAAACTTTCCTACTGTGCCATTTTAAACACAGATATCTCATTTTCTTTATAAAACACAGAGGGATTTTTTTTTTAATTATTGCATAAAGTGCAAAACCTTGCATATGCCCTGTGTTTCATAATCAGACCCCAGCCTATTGCTAGACCTCCTCTTTCCTCCTTCCTCGCAGTACTTCTATACTGGCCACAAGACAATTTTATACATCATCCATGGAAAACACGTTTTCTTCTCCTGAAATGCATAACATATATAAACTTTATATATACATAGGATATAGAACAATCAGAGGCCAGCCTGATCTTTCCCCGTCTCGGGAGCTCAAGTTCTCCCTCCTTTTGCCCCCCAAAAATGCCAAAGATTCTTGCTTCACCTTTGTGGTCAGTAACCTTACAAGATGTGTAATGCTGTTGATTACTCTAGGTCAGATTTTATATAAAGGATGTTAATCATACTTGATAAACATTTCAAGATAAACACAGGATTTAGATATAGAGAGAAAACACTCATGAAAGAGTGATCATAACTATCACAGAGAATATTTGACGAAACAAAACCAGATTCTCCCCTGAAGACATTGAAATGTATGAATCAAGAAGTCCTAGGTTTTACATAAAAAAGTAATAATTTCTCCCTTTCTCCAATTCCTTTATCAATCTGAGATCCTTTTTTTTTTAACAAAAGAAACTGTTCTTACTGAATTATACACACAGATAAGTGCACTAAGTCATAAGTTTACAGCTCGATGAATCATTACAAAACGAACACATATTTGTTATTCCCACCCATATCAAGAAACAGCATGCCTGGCCCCCAGAAGCCCTGCATGGGCCACTTTCCAGCCAGTACTGTCTCTTTCACCACAGAGGTCTCCAATATCCTCAACTGCTGATCATACAATGTGCTTTGGGTTGAGCTTTTTCACTTAGCATTATGTTTGAGATTTATCTGTGAGTTTGTTTATAGAACTAGTTTTTTCATTTTCTTTCTGTATAGCGTTCTGTTGTGTAAATATATCACAACTGATTTATCCATTGATGCAAACTTGGATGTTACCAGTTTGGGAGTACAAAGATGCTGCCAATATACGTTATTTTACATGTCTTTTGGTGAATATATATGCACATCTCTGTTGTGTATACCCGAGAGCAGAGCTGCTGAATAATAAGCTATATATGCCCAGCTTTTAGTAGACACAACTTCAGTATTCCAAAGTAGTTGTATCAAGTACAAGGCTCTTCTGAAAAGATCTTATGCCCATGGTGAATTTGCATCAAGAACTTATATATCAATTACTTTGGGACTGTAACAAACTACACCAGAATGCAATGGCTTAAAACAACTATCTGGCTATCATTCATGATACTGTAGGCCTGTAATTTCAAAGGCTAGGCCAATCAGGTTTTTTGCAAGGGTCATTCACGTGGCTGTAGTTATTCAGTGGCCCTACTCGGGTCAGATGGGATAAAACATCCTCACTTAGGTCTTGGCTGAGCCATAAATCTTCAGCAGGCAAACTTGGGCTTTTCACATAAGGCAACATTCCAAAAAGACAAGAGCTGAAGCTGTAATATCTCCAGGCCCTAGGCTAGGAAGCCATATGACCTCACTTCTGCTACATCACATAAGTCAAAGTCCATGATGAGGCCAATCTCCATTCAAGAGCAGAATAATAAACCCCACTTCTTCATGGGAAGGCCAGTAAAATATTACGCCCGTTTTTCCAAGCTACTATCATCTTCTACCTGAATGCATTATTTAGTTTCCTCCCCTATGCAAAACACATTCATCCCACCCCAGGAACTCCACATGTCTCATCCAACTGTGGCATCATCCTCACCAAGATCTCACCATCTGTATCAGATCCAAATGAGGCTCCCTGGGTACTTATCCTTAGGTGCAGCTTCTCTCAGTCTGATAACTACATCAATTTAAAAAGCAAGTTTCTGCCCCCCCTGCCACAGCCCCAAAATATTAGTAAAGCAGGATAACCATAGTAGATACTCTGAATCAGGAGGAGAAATTGGGAGAGGCATCGAAGTCATTGTTCCATGGCCATTCTGAAATACAGGCACAAGAAGTAGAGAATATTTCTTGATTAGGGTCCATTGCTGCTCCCTGGGTATAGAATCATCCAGTCCATTTCTCTCAGAGACTCTTAGTTCTACACCCTGCTGTCTTGGCTTGGCCGTCTGAAGTGAATTCTCTTTTCCATCAAAAATGGCCCATTTTGTAGCTGAGTAGCTTTTTCAGTCTGATGCCTACCTATAGAGAGTTGGGAGCCAGTTTTGACTGTCTCTGTCCCCTTTAGACTAAATTGGCAATGTTTCTGCCAGCAACATTCTCTTTAAAATGTTGTGGATTTCCTGTGATTCTGATACAGGTCTACTCAATGGAGCAAAAGTCACATTTATAATTCCTTGAGAGACAAGTCTCTTTCTATGTGGGGTCCTAAGTCAGGCAGTAGTGGGACATGCTGTCTACTGAGAGAGTCTATCTGGCACTGCCTTCAGAGTATGACATTACAGCCACACACTTAATTTGGACCTTGGCCCCAGTCCTCATTTCATTTTGAGAATCTTTAATTGCCTATGGACACTGGGGGAAATAAGAGAGTTTATTTTCCAGGCCATCAAATGTTAGATCCTTTATATTTTCTCTAAATTTTGCTTGCAAACTAAATAGTTGCATTTTGACTTCATCTGTGTCTTCTTATACCTTATCATATGCATTTAGGACCAACAAACTGACACTTCAACATCCTGCCTGGTGATTTCTTTAGCCAAATCCAAAAGTTTATTAGCAGTGTGTCCCATCTTCCAAGTTATCATAGACAACAGTTTCACAAATTGTGGCACCACCACATAATGCCACCTGCCACTTACCCAGATTACCAGAGGAGCTTCCTCTCAGCTTTTCCAGTCTCCACAAACAGTTGCTTTGCAGACATTCAGCCTTTACTGAAAGTTTTTTCATCATTGTCTGATCTTTCTCTGGGGCAGGATGGTCTATTCAGCTATTAACCTTGAGAGATGAGGTAATATCTCCCTGAGGACAAGGAGCAGGCTTGGTTGCTGCTTCCTCTAAGAATAGTAAGTTAATAAATAAAATATTTTTTAAGGGGGAAGGGTGCTCGAGTGGCTCACTTGGTTAAGCATCCAACTCTTGATTTTGGCTCAGGTAATGATCTCAGGGTCAGGGGATCAAGCGGCCATATCCCGCTCCACACTCAGTGCTAAGTCTGCTTGAGATTCTCTCCCCCCCCCCCATACTTCTCCCCCCATTCTCTCTCTCTCTCTCAAATAAGTAAATATAATCCTTTTGTAAATAAATAAAAAAAAAGAGTAGTGGGTTCCCCACGCTCTGTGATTCTCAGCTGCATCTGAAACCCATTGCATGGAAAATATTCATCTGAGCCACGCCACATTGACCCCAGGACTTACAGGCAAAGAGAACCAAAGCAAATGTGCTGATGCTCAAGCTGCTTGCTCTGCCACGAATAGAAACTGTTCTATCTCAGCCCTGGGCAATCTGTGTGTATTACCAGCACTTGTGAAACAGCAACAGGGAAGTAGGGAAGGATCGAGTCCCTGACCTTACAGTCTCTGTCTCCAGAAGGCATTCTCAGTTTAACTTTCAATAAATCTTGACTCAATACTACCAAAGTCTGGCCATGACCTGCAAAAAACATCTCGCTTCCCAAAGATAAGATTAGAGGCAGCATTTTTTTTTTCCAAATTCAGGACTATATCAGAATTCAGAGATTGAAGCAAATCGTATTGATGACTCTGTGCTCACATTGCTGTGTGTGTCCAGAGATGGCCTCACCTCAGATCAAGTGAAATACTGCAGCATTGTTGAAAACTGTATATTCTTCAGGTGCCTGGGTGCTCAGTTAGTTAAGCATCTGACTCTTGATCTCAGCTCAGGTCTTGATCTCACAGTTGTGAGTTCAAGCCCTGTAATTGGGCTCTACACTGGGCATGGAGCCCCATTTAAACATAGATAAATAAATTTTAAGATTTTTAAAAAAGAAAATTGTGTGTTCTCTTCAAGAAAATTGTGCCTTTGGGATTGTTTATCAATCTAGCAACAGAAAAATGCCAACCACTGGCTAACATGACTGGTTTATACAATTTCTAGATGAATATTATCATTTTTAACTTTGTGGTTCCCAAATATGTCTGCCTTGCAAACAATAAGTCAAAGGAAGAATAGGGATATTAGAAGGGGAATAGAGGATAAATAACACTCATTCAAGAAAGACAAATATTGTACGATCTCACTTACATGTGGAATTTTTAACAGTCAAATACACAGAAAATACAAAGGTGGTGCGAGGGGGCTGAGAGGTAGAGGGAATGAGATGTCAATCAAAGGATATGAACTTCCAGTTACAAGATGAATAACTTCCAGGGATGTAATAATGTACAGCATGGTGACTACAGTTAACAATACCATATTGTATACTTGAAGCTTGCCAGGAGCAGATCTTAAATGTTTTAACCACAAGAAATAAAATGTTAACCATGTGAGCTGATGGATCCGTTAACTAACCTTATTATGGTAATCACTTCACGATATGTTGTGTCTATCAAATCATCAAGCTGCACACCTTAAGCTTATCCAACATTATATACCAGTTATATCTCAATAAAGCTGGAAAGAAGATTCATACCATATGCCAAGAAACTGCAAAAAGGACCTTGCTGACATTTAGGTGAAACCTTGTTATAACGATTGTGGTATTCATTATCTAAGAGATACTACAGCAGAGCACGTAGGAACACAGGCTCTGGAAAGAGACTACCTGTGTTCACAGCCTAACTTGAAGGTAATTAGCTTTGACACAAGGAGAAAGTCACCTTCTTGATGCCTTTGTGTCCTCATCTGTAAACTGGGAATATTGGCCCCTATTTCACTGGGTTTTGTGTTGAGTCAAAGGGTTAACACACGGAAAGTGCTTACAACAGTGCTGTTTCATTTCAATAAATAATACCTATGTCAAAGATAGTAGGTGAAGAGATCGAGAGAACAATGTTATACTGTGCAGGAGCAGGAATGACCATTTGCAGTTCACTCTGCAGATTCCAAGAAACTGGGATAAAGAACTACTATCCCTGAATGCCTGAATTTCCTGATAACTAAGAAAAGTAACTCCTGAAGCTTTTCTTTTGCTCCATCAGCTTTCTCAAATTGAGGAATTCTACTTTTTCTGATCTTGGATTTCTAGTTTCCAGAACTATGAGATGATACATTTCTGTCATTTGAGCCACCCAGTCTGCACTGTCAGTGACACTCTGCAATGGCAGCCCTAGAAAACAAGTACAAGATACTTTGCCAAATATTTTCTTTCTTTTCTTTTTCTTTCCTTTTTTAAAAGATGTTATTTATTTACTCATGAGAGACACACAGAGAGAGGCAGAGAGAGACAGAAGCAGGCTCCCTCTGGGGAGCAGGATGCAAGACTCAATCCCGGGATCATGCCCTGAGCCGAAAGCAGATGCTCAACCGCTGAGCCACCCAGGCGTCCCTGTCTTTTTCTTTTCTAATCAAAGTAAGAAATAGTGGGGCACCTAGGTGACTCGGTTGGTTAAGCTGCCTTCGGCTCATGTCATGATATCGAGCCCTGCATTGGGCTCCCTACTCTGTGGGGAGCCTGCTTCTCCCTCTCCTCCCTGCTCCATGCTCTCTCTCTCTCTCTCTCTCTCTCTCTCTCTCCCTGTCTCCTTCACTATCTCCATGTCTCTCTCTCTCTAATAAATAAATAAAATCTTTAGGAAAAAAAAGCAAGATATAGTAGCGAAGTGTTTATAATGACAGATAACACTTTCCTGCCCCATCCCTCCTCTGTTGCACCGGAAGAGCCTTTTCAAGGACTCTTACACTGCCACTCCTTCAAAGCCCTTCCCAATTTCCTGGAAATGAGCTTCAGGGCTTCTCATTTTCACTCAAATTATTCTGATATGAAGACTCCCCTTTGTAGCACATAAAACTCCTATGCCACTTGACGGGATGAGCACTGGGTGTTATTCTGTATGTTGGTAAATTGAACACCAATAAAAATTACATTTATTATTAAAAAAAATAACAACTCCTATATCATGCCTATGCGACATGGACGTTTTTTTTTTTCTGTGTTTGAACTACTCTGAGTCAACCTCCTTTAGAAAGAGGTTTGTTTTTTTGTTTTTTGTTGTTGTTGTTGTTGTTGTTGTTGTTTTTTGGAAGCCTATTTGACACAGTAGGTGCTACAGCCAAGTGAAAATAAGGTTTCACACCCAAGCACGCCCGACTCCTACCCTATCTGCCAGTAGCCAGGTTACTTCAGTGCCTTATTCGTGGTTGCTGTATTTTAAAATGGATGTAGGGAACCGATATCTCAAAACATTAAACTCAGTGCTCTTCCTTTCTTCTTTTATTAATTATAGCATTATGAAGCCATCCCAGAGCTGTATGTCCAGGAGATATGCAATTCTAAAGTCTCCAATACCCAAGTTAGAAGAAAGAACGTTGCCCTGCTCCAGTGATGTTCAACATGACCAGCCACTAAAGACCATTCAAACTAGGACCATGAAGATCTATCACTACATGCCCTATCAAAACAGCTCAAATTAAAAATAACAGCAATACCAAATGCTGGCAAGGATGCAGAGAAACTGGATTCCCATACTGTGCTGTGGGAATGTAAAATGGTGCAGCCACTTTGGAAAACACTTTGGTAGTTCCCTATAAAACTAAAACATATGATCATCACACAAGCCAGCAATTGCATGCCTGAGCATTATTTGAGAGAAGGGAAAAACATGTCCCCACAAAAGCCTGTACACAAATGTTTATAGCAATTTTATACATAATAGCACAAATTCAGAAACAACCAAAGTATCCTGGAACAGGTGACTGGCTGACCAAACAATGATAGATCCATAAAGTGAAATATTACAGAGCAACAAAAAGGAACAATTTCTACCAATAATTGTTCTTCTAATTTCTATTTCTACTAATAATAAAACCAATCTGGGTGGATCCCAAGAGCATTATGCTGATTGAAAAAAGCCAATCTCAAAAAAATCATATATTGCACAATTCCATCTATGTAACACTCTCAAAAACTATGAAATTTTACAGAAGGAAAATAGATGCTTGTTTGTCGGGGATGGATGGTGGCAGGGGCCGGCGGGCCAGGGTAGGGAGAGGATGTGGGTGATGACTAGGAAGAGACAAAACAAGGAAGATCTTTGTGGTGACAGATCAGTTCTGGATGGTGTTGGCAGAGGTGGACACTGGAAACTACACATGTGATAGAATGCTACAGAACTGTCTACATACATTGTGCCAACATCAATTTGTGCTATAATTATTTAAGTTGCAACTATTAGAAGAAAGCTTGGTAAAGGGTCTTCAGGGCCTTCTGTACTCTCTTTACATCTTCCCATAAATTTGTAATAATTTGGAAATAATTTTTTTAACTCTGAAGTAGTCACCACTGAAGTCAAAAGATAGGAGAGTACCCTCACTCCAGAAGTCTCCTGCCCCACACACTCCTCACCACCCATAACCCTCCACATTTATCCTGTGGTGAATTCTTGATTTGTGCTGTACACTCACTATCTGCATGCTTCCCCAAAAATATAGTGTATCTTTTGCCTAACTTAAACTTTACACAAATGGAAGCCATCATATGGAATCATTTGAACTTAGTTTTTTTCACTAAACATCATGTTCGTGGGTTTCATCCATAACATGGGTGGCTGTAGCCCTATATTCCATCAAATGAATGTGCCACAATTTATTTGCCCATTTATTGCAGTTGGGCTTTCGGGATATTTCTAGTTTGGAGCTGTTATGAGCAATGCTGTCATGAACATTGTTATACCCCAGTGCACAGGTGTGTGCTTTTTTCTAGAGCATATACTCAGGAAAGAAACTGCGGGGTCCTGGGATATACTTATTTTTGACTTTATAAAAGAATAGTAAACTATTTTCCAAAGGGTTGTAGCACTTTTCAGTCCTTTCAACTCTGGGATGAGTTTGTGTTGCTCTTTTTGCATCCTGAAACGCAGACTTTAGCCATTCTGGTGGGTGCATGATTGTGTCTTATTGTAGTTAAAACTTGCACCTATCTCCCTGATATTCTTCAGTTGAGCATGGTTTCATTTATTGGCCATTTGGATTTTCTCTGTTATGAAGTGTCTGCTCAAGTTTTTGCTTATTTTCTACTGTGCATCTTCTCCTGACACATTTGTAGGAATTTTTACAAATTCTGAATACTAACATTTTATCTATGGCTTGTCTTTTCTCTCTTTCCTATTTTCCTTTCCCTGACTCAGTGTGGATGATGCTCCCCCTTTCAGTCAAAGGCATCCATTACCTCACGTAAAATGATGATCGGTAATAGAATTATAGAGAAAAATAAACAGCTTTTGATCTCCTAAACTGATTATTTAAAACCATATTAATGGAGTGCCTGGGTGGCTCAGTCAGTAAAGCGTCCGACTCTTGGTATCTGCTCAGGTCATAATCTCAAGGTTGTGAGACAGAGCCCTGTGTAGGGCTCCAAACTCAGTACAAAGTCTGCTTAGAGTTTCTCTTTCCTTCTTCCCCTCTCTGCCATGCTCTCTATCTAAAATAAATAAATAAAAAATCTAAAAAAAAAAAAAGAAAAATGTAAATTTTGTTTTTTATCACAATAAAAATATTACTGGAATCATTTTTAAATAATATTTTATTCATATGGAAAGACTATCTGCACATTGAAAAATAGACATGTAAGAATAACTAAAATTTTTACATTTCCACCATCCAGAGACCCTCAGTGTGGTCTTCTAGATCTAAAAATAGCCTTACACTGTAACAATGTCTTATAATACATTTTAATGAGTAGATGATCTCTACGTTTCCACATTAAACTTTTTCCAATTGACCTAAACATGTATGATTGTTTGTTTGTAGAGAGGGGTGGCCAGAGAGACAGAGTGAGAGGGAGAGAGAGACTCTTAAGCAAGCTGCACACCCGGCATGAAGCCCAGCTCAAGGTTCCATCCCAGGACCCTGAGATCATGACCTGAGTCAAAATCAAGAGTCCAACACTAAACCAACTGAGCCACCCAGGGGCCCCAGTACAATTGTTTTTAAAACAAATTTTTAGGGCAGCCCAGGTGGCTCAGTGGTTTGGCACCGCCTTCAGCCCAAGGCATGATCCTGGAGACCCGGGGTTGAGTCCTATATCAGGCTCTGCATGGAGCCTGCTTTTCCTTCTGCCTATGTCTCTGCCTCTCTCTCTCTCTCTCTCTCTCTCTCTCATAACTAAAATCTTTAAAAAATAATAAAAAATAAAATAAAATTTTAAAACAGCCAAAACCTGTCTTTTTCTTTTTCTTTTTTTATTAAGTCAGAAAGCAAAGCTCTGAAGAGGCCACCCATGACATTTATTCTTAAAACAAGAGCTCAGGAAGACCTGAGACCACCCTAGGGGAGCACAAGAAAACCACAGGATTGAGAAAGGGAAAGCATGGGTCCTCAGCTCCTGGATGAGGAGAGTGGCCTTGGGACAGCCTGGTCCTATCCAGGTGAACACGTTTAGCCCTGGCACTGAAAGTGAATTAGAACCTCAGCCAAAGCTAGCAACCACCACTGCCACTCATTAGCACTTCTTGCTCTGCTAAGAAGCCATGGTGGTTTTGCTGGGTCACCAGAGGTCCTTCCAGGCAGCAGTGAGCCAAGTGCCAGGTGACCCCCAGCCATAGGGATATCTATCGGAAGCTTCAGGCTTTGCACAGCCCATCTGGACTCGTCCAGGATCCAGGACATGTATGTTCCTGAATGCACCCCGATTCTTGAGCAAAGTGCCTTAAACAACCTATCTTCAACGGTTGTTTTAAAGATGCAATAACACCCCTGAAAGCACCCACAATAACATCAATCTCAGCCCTAGATGTCCATCTTCCTTCCTCTTAGGTAGGCCCATCTCTAACTCCAATTATACAGTAATTGGCAGAGTGCCAATGTCACCTGTACCAAGTATCCTATTCTCTGATAATTCAGAAGCTTACAGGAAAGAAAAAAGAAACACAAGTAACCACATTGCGTGAGTGTAAGTAATGAGGGCGATTCTCCTAAAAGATGGCAATCTGACTGAAAAAAATTCCCAGCATGGAAATTTCCATACTGTTTTGAGCAATGGCGCAATCACTGAAGAAAGCATATGGTCCCCCCACTTTGAAGATCAGCACTCATTTCAGGGTGTTAACTCTTGTGTCTGTCATTCTCATGTCTGTTTCTAACTCTTGGCCTCATGAATATCCTTTATGTCATTGCCCAAGATGCTTTTAATTAGCTTTTTAGGTCCTCAGAAATTATTAGGCCCACCAAAAAAAAAAAAAAAAAATCTATCTGGACTACAAAATTTTTCTTTTTATGTTTACATTTACCAGTTTAACCTCTTCCATTACCAGGCAACAAATAACATCAGTACTTACTGAGTAAATACCAGGCACATGCATTGTTATAGGCAGTGAGGTGTTACAAAGGAGAAATCAGACATGGTCCCTTGACCTCTGGTGTCTGCGATCTGAC
Source organism: Vulpes vulpes (assembly GCF_048418805.1). NCBI lineage: Eukaryota > Metazoa > Chordata > Mammalia > Carnivora > Canidae > Vulpes > Vulpes vulpes. The sequence goes on from NC_132785.1 coordinate 48,003,362, forward strand.
TAAAAAGATAAGACAGCTTAACAGTGAAATCAGGAGTAGAAGAAGGGCCAACTAGAAATATCCTTAATTTTTACAATTCGCATCAGCTTTTCCAATGCCAAATTCAAAGGAAAACTTAACTTTTTTATGTTCTTAGCTTTTTTCACATTTATCATTTCAATAAGCTTTCATTTTCACATTTGCTTTAAATTTTACTATGTCATATTCGTTAAGTTTAAGAGGAGATGAGAAGACCTAAGTGAAATAAGTAAAAAAAAAAAATTAGATGATGTGTTTTTGAAGGAAAGAAACCTGTCAATTATAGTGTTTTTGTCTGAATATGAACCATTGTTAACATCTTTGCATTACAAACCATTTGAACTGAATATAAAGCATTGTTAAAATGTTTGCATTACAGGGGCACCTGAGTGGCTCAGTCAGTTGAGTGTCTGCCTTTAGCTCGGGTCATGATCCTGGGGTCCTGGGATTGAGCCCCACATGGGCTCCTGCTCAGAGGGGAACCTGCTTCTCCCTCTCCCTCTGCCTGCTGCTCCCCATTTGTGCTCTCTCTGTCAAATAAATAAAATATTTTTTTAAAAAAATCTTTGCATATACAATATTTGCTCATTTAATTATTCAATGGGAACATGTCTCAGAGCGAGGTATGCAGGTTTTATGATGCCCACTTTACATAAAAGAAAGTGTACATGAAGGGTCATGTGATTTCTCCAAAATCTCACCAAGAGTCATAGAAGCAGAAATCAAGTGTTCTCTTAGTCTTTTCCTGTGTCCACTTCACCCTATGTTCACTTATTTCAAAACATTGCTACTTCAATGCATTTCCAGGTTCTTTTCATAGCTGATTAGTTATGCCTACAATGGCTTGGGAAGATCTCTTACAAAGGGTACTGGCCTTCACACAACTTCAGAGCTGGAATGGCTCTTTGAAATCTAGTCCAACATTCTCATTTTATAGATGAAGGTCCTGAGGCCCAGAGGTTAAGATGCCATAAGAGCAAGAAGATCACAGAGGTGATCAACGGTGTAAGAATAGATTCTATGAGAAAAGGTTAAAGACACTGAAATTGGTTCCCCCAAACAGATAATTTAATAACCTTTGCCTGTTAGAATTATGATTCAAGATAAGGAAGTTTTGGTTTTTTTTGTTTTGTTTTTTTTTTTTTTTTTTTACTTCTCTCTGTCATTACCAAAAACAAAACAAGAAGGAATGAGTTTTGATTACTGTGAGCAAAAACAATGAGGCTGAATACAAGAAAGTATTTTCTGGCAGTCAGGATAATCAGCAACTGAGATAGAAAAGCTAGAGATATAATTTACATAACCTATAATTCACCCACTTGAAGTGCACCATTGGGGGCACCTGGATGGCTCTGTCAGTTAAGCATCCAGCCCCTGGCTCTTGATCCCAGCTCAGGGCTTGATCTAAGGGCCATGAGTTTAAGCCTTGCATTGGGCTCCATGCTGGGTGTGGAACCTACTAAATAAATAAATAAATAGCACAATTCGATGGTTTTTAGTATATTAATAGTTGTGCCACAATAATGGAACCCATTTTAGAATATTTTAATTAACTCAAAAAATACCCATACACTTTAGCTATCATTCCCGGTACCCCCATCTCCTCGAGCCCTAAGTAACCACTAATCTCTATGGATTGGCCTATTCTAAATATTAGATGTAAATAAAACCATATTATATGTGGTCTTCTGTCTTCTTTCCTTACCAAGTTCATCCTTGTTGTGGTATGGATCAGTACTCTATTCCTTTTTGTTGCCAAATAATACTCCATTGTATGGATAGACCCCATTTTGCTTATCCATTTATCAGTTATTAGACATTTTAGTTGTTTCCACCCTTTGGCTTTTATAAATAATGCTGCTATGAATATTCACATGCCAGTTTTTATGTGGACATATGCTTTTATTTCTCTTGGGTATATACCTAGAAATAGAAATGCTCGGTCAAATGGTTAACTCTTTATTTAGGTTTTCAAGGAACTGCCAGACTGTTTTCCAAATTGGCTGCACTGTTTTGTATTCCTACCAGCAATGAACAAGGGTTCCAATTTCTCCACAGCCGCACCAACATTGTTCTTATGACTTTTTTTTTATTATAGCTATTTTAGGGAGTGAAATGGTATCTCATTGTGGCTTTGCTCTGCATTTCTCTGATAACTTATGATGCTGAGCAACTTTCCATGTGTTAATGGCTACTTATATAATTTCTTTGGAAAAATGTCTACTCAGATCCTTTTCCCATGAAAAAAATTCTTTTTTAAAAAATATTCATTTATTTGGGGCACCTGGGTGGCTCAGTTGGTTAAGCATCTGACATTGGCTGAGGTCATGATCTCAGGGTCCTGGGATTGAACCCTGTGTCAGGTTCCCTGCTCAGTGGAGAGTCTGCTTCTCCCTCTCCCTGTGCTTGCCACTCCCCCTGCTTGTGTTCTCTCTCATTCTGTCAAATAAGTAAATAAAATCTTTTACTTTTAAAAGATTTTATTTATTCATTTTGAGAGAGAAAGAGAATGTACACATCCATGCATGGGGGAGAGGGGGAGAGGGAAAGAATCTCAAGCAGATTCCCCACTGAGCAAGGAGCCCCACCCAGGGCTCAATCCCACAACCCATGAGATCACAACCTGAGCTGAAACCAAGAGTTGGACACTCAACTAATTGAGCTCAGAAAATTTTCTTTTTGAAAGGTTAAGTGTATACTAGACTCTTAATATCAGGGTTATTTGAGACCTAATCCTCCATTATATAAATTACATGAGTCCTAATCAAATGAATTTGATTTATTCTAGTTCTTCCTAGTTTTATGAATCAATGGTTTGAAAGAATTTTCATATCTCACGTTAGATTTTCATAGAATGGAAGCTGAACATAAAATGCATCAAAAGCTCCCTACTTCCTTCAGAGATGAACTTTTGAATAGAGGATTGTGGAGACACATTGCAGGAGGGACCTTGGAGTGGTAAGTCCTGCAAAACAGGCTCTCTATGTTGGTGCAAAACTGACAGAGAAGGGGCCAGTGGGCAAATGTGCTTCATTTTCTTTTTTTTTTTTTTTTTTTTTGTGCTTCATTTTCTATGACACTTTAAAATTATTGCCTGAAAAGATAAACCCAGTTTTTGTCTGAATTACATTATGAGGTGATCCATCTTCAACCCCAGCTGAGAGGATAGCTGAGCTGTTTCCCTAAATGAATGATGTAACATGAAAATGTGCATCTCAAGATAAGCAATTCAGCAGAGGCTCAGTGCACACATGTTCATGAAAGGTATGGCCATGGATGGGCAAAGCAAGGCCTTTGCTTCCAGGCCTTTCCCCTCATCTCTATAATAATATATCATGTTGCTTCATTTAAATGTGAACATTTCAAAAATATTTTTAAGTTTTTTTTTAAGTCTGTAGGCTCAACAGGCCCAAAAATAAGGCTCTTGATGGTAGGAACGAAGGAAGTATGTACCCACTTATGAGTGGGTAGATGTAAGATTTGAGAGTTAAGAGTAAAAAATGATGACCAGTTCTGGGGCAGCTGAAGGCATCACAGTTGATCACTTGAACACAATATGAGCTCATTGAATAGTCAAGAATTGAGGATACGAGGGGTTTTTTCTTTTATTTTTTTAAGATTCTACTTATTCATGAGAGACAGAGGCAGAGACATAAGCAGAGGGAGAAGCCGGCTCCCTGTGGGGGGCCCAATGTGGAACTCAATCCCAGGACCCTGGGACCACGCCCTGAGCCAAAGGCAGCTGCTCAACCGCTTTAGGTGCCCCTAAAATTTTTACATTTTAAAAAGGAGAAGATGGGACTCCTGGGTGGCTAAGTGGTTGAGCATCTGCCTTTGGCTCAGCACATGGTCCCAGGGTCCTGGGATCAAGTCCCACATTGGGCTCCCTGCAGGGAGCCTGCTTCTCCCTCTGCCTATGTCTCTGCCTCTCTCTGTCTCTCGTGAATAAATAAATAAAATATTTTTTAAAAAATAAAATAAAAAGGAGAAGAAAAACAAGTCATGGAGCTTTCTGATAACCCAAGACCGTTCTGGTTCATCTGTGGCTAGATAGTGAGTGGAATAAAAGGTGAGCAGGGCCACAGTGGAAAACATCCACCACAGTCCTTCCCATACCTGATTCTTTAGACTATCTTCATCCACTGTGATGCTTCCTACTCAGCTATTCTTCCACTTGTTGTGCCTGCTCTGAACAAATCGATAGATATTTCCCTGAATCCAGTCTTTGGTGTAGGTTTGTAACCTTCCAAAAAACAAAGCAACTGTCAATATATAAGAGGTTGGAGGGAGGGCTGGAATTCATTTCTAGTATGCTCTTCATACATCTAATAACCAGCTTATAATCATTCAATCACTGATTCTTAAGCTGCAAAAGTTCCAGTTTTGGATTCTTGGTAGGATCCTTGAGTGAAACGCCATGAGGACACCCCTCTGCCATCACCTGTGCCCATGAGCCAAAACATCATGTGATGGAAATGAGGACAAAGAAGCAAGGAATGGAGCCAAGTAATTTCAGGATTTGCAGAGACCTTGAAAGTGCTTAGACGTCACCAATAAAAAGTATGACCCATCCAAAAGGGTCTGCACATGTCCTATGAAACAATTTTGAAAAGCAAAAAGTTTAGTTTTAATTAAAGCTTAATTATCTATAAAAATTATAACAAACAGAATGATGAAATGCTAGATGTAGCAAACTAGGTCATGGAGGACCAGGACAACCTAGGCCAAACTTGGTAAGTGAATATATCATTTAAGAACTTAAACTACAAAAAAAAAAAAAAAGAACTTAAACTACAAACCAAACTGCCAAAAACGTATTTAATAGGGAGGTTTTTTTGTTTCCATAGAAATGTATCTTTATCTATTTTAGAGATCAGTTTCTCTTTTTGGTGTTGATTACTAGAATAAAATTGAAATCCACAGATAAGGAAACTACACCTATATTTCCAAAGCTGAAGTTGATGACATGTGTACCCAATCCAAGCAGCCCTCAATGGGTTTTGAGTTCTCAAAGGTCAGAGCTCCCTTTCCTTTCTGTGGCTTTGGGAACAGATGGGTTAGCCTAGGATTCCTGAAAGCCTAGATGGCCCATAAAGCTTATATGGTGGGCAAATTGAAACAGGCCAACAGCATGACACTGCTTACATGCAGCGGGTCATAATTGCAGTCAGATGTCTCCATGGTGACCATGAGGCTGGAACTGTGGGATTAATGACATCCCACGACTGGAGCAACCACAGTGTAGAGAACAGCTTTGACTACTGTAAGTAATCTCCAAACCTCAAATTTATATGAAAAGTTTAAGAACTTAATCCATACCGAGGAACCAATTTGAGTGGGTCTAGAGGGAAAGTCTCTTTGTGTAAGATCCAGGAGGCCCTTTTAGCTCTTTTACCTTCTGGAGTCCCCATAGTAGTATCAATGAGGAAGGGAAAGGACAGAGAACATACTAGACAGAAAGCTAGAATGAAAAAATGCGAATATCACGATTGCTCACTGTTCCTTGATACTGTGTCTTAAATTAGCTGCTGACTGCTTCCATGTACTTAAGAAAGCATCACTTGAGTAGGGTTGCCCAAAAGAACGTAGACCATTGTCCTAACTATATGTGCAGCTATCCTGAAACAATAAAAAAATGAGTTTTTATTTCATTTAGGTGGTTCCAAGGAAAAACCTTTCCAGGACCCATGTATGAGCACAGCTGTTCTCCCTGACAAGGATCCTTGCAGTATCCAAGTAAGACTATCATCAGACCTTGTTCTGTGTCTGGCCACTGCTAATTGCGTTATTTCCTTTATAACAAAAAGGTCCTACTTCCTCCTACAATTGTGATATTCATGATCATTTCACCATTTATTCACTGACTAACCAAAGTCCAATCCACCAGGATTTTCTATCCTACTTTCCTATAGAAGGAAAGCCCTTAAAAGTCCTTTAGGGCTTTTAAGGGTTTTCAAGTTTGACTTTTAAGAGCTGATTCTTAATTTCTCATGTTTCAAAATAAATTCTACTTAAAATTTTTAGAGGTCCTATCTTAGGCCTCTAAATATATTAAAAATATTTAAATATCTTACGATTGTGTCCTCTCAGAGGCTCAGTATATTTATTTTAATTTCAGAGATTACTAGTTAAGTAAAGGAGGGAAACATAATTCATTTTCATTGCAGGGAAGACTAAATCAACCACTAAGTGATAAAAACCTACTAACCTAATGGATTGCCTTACCTAACTGATTCTCCTAGAACTTAATCCCCTAACTAGGCGTAAAAAAAGCCAGGGCACCTGGGTGGCTCAGTCGGTTAGGTGTCTGACTTTTGGTTTCAGCCCAGGTCATGATCTCAGGGTCATGAGTTCCACCCCGGCTTTGGGTTCTAGGATTCCCCTTCCTATTCCTCTCTGTCTGCCCCCCTCCCCCACTCACACATGCTCTCTCTCTCTAAAATAAATACCCCCCCCCAAAAAAAAAGCCAAATCACAAAGAAAATTATTAGATGCAGGGGACTTGTCAATGGCAATGCCTTTATTACAGAGACTTTAATTCAGACTTTCCTTTTTTAAAAAAATTTTTAAAAAGATTTTACTTATTCATTCAGGAGAGACATAGAGAGAGGCAGAGACATAGGCAGAGGGAGAAGCAGACTCCCTGTGGGGAGCCTGGTACAGGGACTCGATCCCCAGATCCCAGGATTACAACCTGAGCCAAAGGCAGATGCTCCACCAATGAGCCACCCAGGTGCCCCTAATTTAGACCTTTCTAATCAGTTTTGCTTTATTGTTCCATCACTTGCTTACATGTATATATGCTGGAACACCCATAACTTTAGTAGTGGGAGACAGCATTGTGTAAGCATTTTGGGAGAGCTATACAACTGGGACACAGTTATGAACCCTCAAATTAAAAATACCTGGGTGGCCAAGTAATAATTGTCTTAAAGCCCATGTGAGGTGGATTACAGGAAATATGCTCTGCTCTATCCTCTGTGCCTATTTTATATCCTTCTAATGTACACAGTTATCTGGTTTCCAAAGCACACAGCAAACCAAATGATGAGAGCAGCTGACGAGTAGAGACAGCCATCATTTTATGTTGGTAGCTACATTAAGTGGCACGTGACAGGAAAAAGAAAAAAAAATGCTTTCAAGAAAAGCAGGTAGTGATATAAGACCTCAAACCTCAGAGCAATTTTTGTTTCAGAATGAGCAACCTAAGTGGCTTCTGTAGTCATCACCCTATTTCAACAAAGTGTAATAATGACTTAATTATCCTCAAATGCAGTGGCTGGGAAGATCACCCTAGGGATCTAGTCCAATGCTCTGGATTTACAGATGAACAAGTGGAGGCCTACAGAAGTCTTGAGGGCCAAGTTCAGGATTATAGCTGGTTAGTGGTGGAGTTCCCACTGGAACCAGGATCCCCTGACCCCAATGCATTTTTTTTTTCAATGAAAAAATGGTTGGAGTCTCACTGGTTAAACATAATGATTGAATGAGATAATGTAGAGGGTTAGCATTCAGACACAGAAAGAGAGTGAAATCTCATTGGCTAGTATATTGTGAATAACAAAACTGATACACAACCGTGGAATATTTTTTTATTTATTTATGATAGTCACAGAGAGAGAGAGAGAGAGAGACAGAGACATAGGCAGAGGGAGAAGCAGGCTCCATGCACCGGGAGCCCGACGTGGGATTCGATCCTGGGTCTCCAGGATCCCACCCGGGGCCAAAGGCAGGCGCTAAACCGCTGTGCCATCCAGGGATCCCTGTGGAATATTTTTTTAATATTAATCTCTGAAATAACTTTGCTCTCTCAGAAAATTGCCATGGAGCAATCCCTTCCCAGATGTTAAAATGTCCCCTCTTCAGAAAGATCTCCCCTGACCAACCTGTTAAAAATAGGACCACTTTCACTTTCTATCTTCTCACCTTGACTTAATATACTTTATAACCTAACACTTACACTTTCCCTCTACAGCTTGTCATTTTCTTCTAGTTTTTAAACAGAATAATTTTCTTTCCTTAGAAGAGACTTAGCCCTAATTCTGTAGCTCAGAACCACTAAACAGTCAACACATACGGGCCAAGCCCCTAGAAGAACAGAAATCCCTGCAACTTAGTTCACCTGAATCCACCTGAATAAGAAATTACATAATCCCTTTATAAATGATGGTGTTTAGATGTAAATACCAATCAATAGTCCAGTTTTCAGCTGTGCTTTATCAGATTTTCCATATGCAGTTCTGTTTTAAAAGAAAATACTTGACTTACAGCTGAATCCAAGCAACACAAGCCTTTTTACAACATGGTTTCAATATCATTCTTACTTTACATGGCCGTAAGAACTTAAAACACATTCCTGCTTTTCCCCTAGTCCTTTCCCTCATGCTTTAAAAGGGCAAAAACTATTATCTCTCTGATAATCAAGCAAAAACATTAGCATAAAGAAAGCTAATTAGATATACACTTCTATTGAGATGGGAGGAGGACACCAATCTGACATCTCAGCATTAGTTTGAACTAATGTCTTTAAATAATTATTTTAATTTCATATTGTTATAGCATTGTTTCTAAGTGAGAAGGGAGAGAGGTAGATTAGACTGTTAAGAGCGCTGAGTAGCTGAAGAAAATTTAGAAAAAATAAATATTACTCCTCAAGTACAAAAAAATACAAATACAAAATAATCCTTTCAAATGTTATAGGACTGTTTCTTTAACATCTTTGCCTACTTGCTCTTCCAACTATCTTGACATTCATTTGTGGATTCCCAGGTATTAATTCCTTGCCAACTAGAGATCTAATTCCCTTCTCATGACTAATAATGTTCAATGTACTACCATCAGTTCCCTCTTAGGATTATACTTATATGGTGCATGAATTATAATCCTCCTCTGCCTGGCCTCTGAGTGCCGGGATGTCTCAGGGCTGAATCCTTGACCCTCTTCTCTCTTCCCCAGGCAATGCCACCTACTTCTGCAGCCTTATATGCTATGAATAACATGCCTCAGTGGGTATTTCCAGCCCTGTCCTCTTCCAGGCATCCCTGTCCAACTGCTTGCTGGATGTCACCACTTGAATGTCTCCTTAGCATCTCAAATTTACCATGAATGAAACTCACCTTTCAATTTCTTCTCGCCAGACCTTACCCCAACTCATCGTCATTTTAGTGGCATTGACCAAGTCCTAGGCAGCCTTGACTTCTCCATCTCACTTCCTCCAGAAGAGGATTCACCATGGAGCTCATGAAGCTTAAGCTTCCAGACCATTCGCTCACATGGAGGGGACCTCATTTTTGCTCAGTGTTTCACTTTTCTTTTGGAGAGCCCTCAAGTTGTGTTAAGTTTCAGGTCCCACAAAACTTGGATCTGCCTCTGTACCCTACATCCTACTCTTATTTTGGAAAGCAAACTATCTCAATCAGACTACTCTGGACACTCTGGAATTGCTATATAGTCCAAGCCACCTTATTCTCTGACCCAAAGTACTACAGTGACCTCCTCCCTAATGATCTTCCAGCCTCCTCACTCCCTCCTACTGTTTCCTATATTGCACCAAAATAACTTTCTATAACTGTTTAAATGTTAAATGATCTGTTAAAACTGCTCATATCCCTTAAAATGGGATCCACGTAAAATAAGTCATACTCCTGAAGAATCACAATGCCCCTGGCAATCTGGCCCCTGCTTGCCTCTCAGCCCTCCGCTCATGCTCATATCTTACTCCTCTCTGGCTGTACCCTTCCTTCCTCCTGGAATACACCCAACTCCATTCCGCCTTGGGGCTTTTGCACTCGTTGTGTCTTCCAATGGAAATAGGAATTTCACCTATTTCTTCAACTGGTTTCATCTTTCAAGACTCTGCTCAGATATCTTCCCCAAGGTAGCACCCGACTCCAACCAATCACTCTTGACCTCATTATCTTCTTTTCACCGGTTGTATGATTTATCTAATCTACTCAGTTGACTTTTTTAATTGCCTGGAGTCTTCTAAAAGATAAGCTCCACAAAAGTGGAAACCCAGTTCTGTTCAATCCCCACAAAGAGTGCCCACTGCAGAGAAAGTGCCCAATAAATATTTGCTAAATAAGTGAATAAGTAAAATGTCTAAAAAAAATGGTAACACTTAAGTGTGGCATAGAGCAGTACAATGCATGGTGTGGGTGGAATTGAAGAGTATGAACCATATTATGAGGTTCCTTTAATTTCTACCTCATTAATTACAGACCACTAAAAATCTCTTCTGCCAGTACATGCAAATTTGAGTTGTAGATTGATGTCACAATTGATATCCCACTGTGAACACCATCATAATGCATGAGGTAAAATGTGCACATCATAGTATCCAAACTGTGAGATGCTAAATCATATCAGTATCTCCCCAGTCTCTTTCCTCCAAAATAATGGCCTAAGAATGCTCAGAAAGTTTGAAGGTTATGAATGTTATCATCCATGTAGTCTGAATTGTATTAAAAATAGTGTGAAAATAGAAAAAAATAGTAACTGAGGTTTGGATCAATTTCCTTCAGATCGCTAAGGAAAAGTATTGTTTAAAATAACACGTTTATTGAGATACAATTCACATACCATAAAGTTCAAACTTTTTAAGTGTACAATTGTTTGGTGTATCCAGAGTTTTATATCCATCACCACCATCACATTCCAGAACATTTTCATCACCCCCCCAAAAAACTCCATACCCATTAGCAGCCACTCTACTTTCCGCCCTCTCCCCTCCAGGCCCTTGGCAACCATGAATCTACTTTCTTTGTCTATGGATTTGCTGCTTTTGGACATTTCACATAAATGGAACCAAAAAACATGTGACTTTTTGTGTCTGACTTCTTGCACTTAGCATAGTATTTTTAAGGTTCATTCATGTTGCAATATGTATCAGTATTTTGTTTCTTCTTTTTGCCAAATAGACATACAGCATTTTGTCTATTCATCAGTTTATGGATATTTTGGATTGTTTCCACATTTTGACTATTATGAGTAATGTTGCTATGAACATTCATGTACAAGTCTTTGTGTAGACATGTTTCCATTTCTCTTGAGCATGTATTTAGGAGAATTACTAGATCATATGGTAACTTTGTGTGCAACTTTTGAAGAACTGCCAAACTGTCAAATGGACTGCACCATTTTACATTCCAATCAGCAATGTCACAGGGTTCTAGTATGAGGGGTCCAATTTCTCTACAACCTCATTAATACTTGCTATTGTCTTTTTTATTATAGTTATCCTAGTGGTATACCCTTTTATTGGTTTTGATTTGTATTTATCTAATGCCATTGAACATCTTTGAGCATACTTACTAACCATTTTCAGTCATGTATCTTCTGTGTGGGAAGGTCATCTAAATGTCTGTTTTGCCTATTTTTTAATCGAGTGTCTTTTTGTTATGGAGCATAACAGTTTTTTTTTTTTTATATATATTCTGGCTATAAGTCCCTTATCAGATATAAGATCTGCAAATATTCTCTCCCATTCTATGGGTTGTCTTTTCACTCTCTTGATGGTTTCCTTTGAAGCACAGAGTTTTCAATTTTGATGAAGTCTAATTGATCTTTTCTCTTTTTTTCATCTTTTGTAGTTTTGTAGTTTTTGTAGTTTTGGTGCCATATCTAAGAAACCATTGCCTATCAAAGGCCATGAAGTTTTATTCTTATGCTTTTTTCTAAGAATTTTACAGTTTTAGCATCTACATTTAGGTCTATGCCCCATTTTGAGATTTGCATATGGTACAAGATAGCAGTTCAGTTTCATTCATACACATGTGGATATCCAATTGTACCAGCAACATTTGTTGAAAAGACTGTTCTTTCACATGAACGGCCTTGGCACCTGAATTTGTTGGGGTTCTCCAGAAAAAAAGAACCAATAGGATATATATAAAGAGACCTATTTTAAGGAACTAGCTCATGTGATTATGGGGGCTGGCATGTGAAATCCTTAGGGCAGAACAGCAAGTGGAAATTCAGGCAAGAATTGATTTTGTAGTATGGAATCTGAAATTTGTAGAGCAAACCAAAAGGTATTTCTATGTCCTGAAGCAGAATTCCTTCTTCCTCTGGAAACCTGCCTTTGCTATGAAGCCCTTGCATTGGTTAGATGAGACCCACCCATTAGGGAGGGTAATCAATCTACTGAGAGTCAATTTACAATAAACGTTAATCACATCTACAAACACCTTCACAGAAACATCTACTGTTTAACCAAACAACTGGATGCCACAGGCTAGCCAAGCCAAAACCTAAAACCAACCATCATAGCACCCTCATCAAAAATCAATTGACCACAAATATAAGGTTTATATCTGAAGTCCTCATTCAAGTCCATTGATCTTTGTGTCTATCCTTTTGCCAGTATCTCTGTGCTTTATAGTAAGTTTTATTTTTTTTTAAAGATTTTTTATTTTATTTATTCATAGAGACACAGAAAGAGAGAGGCAGAGACACAGGCAGAGGGAGGAGCAGGCTCCATGAAGGGAGCCTGACGTGGGACTCGATCCCAGGTCTCCAGGATCACGCCGCTGGCTGCAGGCGGCACTAAACCACTGCACCACCGGGGCTGCCCTATAGTAAGTTTTAAAATCAATGTGTGAGGGATGCCTGGGTGGCTCAGCAGTTGAGCATCTGCCTTCGGCTCAGGGCGTGATCCTGGGATCAAGTCCCACATCAGGCTCCCTGCATGGAGCCTGCTTCTCCCTGTGCCTATGTCTCTGCCTCTCTCTGTGTCTCTAATGAAAGGATAAATAAAATCTTAAAAAAAAAAATCAAGGTGTGAGTCTCAACTTTTATTGGCTTGAGAGTATTTTGGCTATTTGTAGTCTCTCACAATTCATATGAATTTTAAGATCAGTTTTTTCTGAAGAAAAAAAGCAGTTGAAATTTTGATAGTATTGTTTAAATCTGTAGATCAATTTGGGGAGTATTGCCATATTAATATTAAGTCTTCTAATTCATGCACATAGAATATCTTTCCATTTATTTAGACTTTCTAAATTTCTTTAGCTATTTTATATTTTCAGTGTACAAGTCTTGTATGTTTGTTAAACTTGTTCTGAGTATTTTATTACTTTTTGATGCTATCACAGAGATTTTAATTTCATTTCCTGCATTGTTCATTGCTAGTACATGGTACATGATTTTCTGTGTAGTGATCTTGTATCCTGCAACCTTGCTGAATTCATTTATTTGTTCTAATAACACAATAATAATGGATTCATCAGAATTTTCTCTATACAAGATCATAATATCTGTGATTCTCCAGTACAATGTCGAATAGAAATGGTGAAAATGGACATTCTTATTCTTGATCTCAGGAAGAAAGCATTCATTTTTTCACCAGTAAGTACGATATTAGCTGTGGAGTTTTCATAGGTGACAATCTATTTGAGGAAGTTTCCTTCTATTCCTAGTTTGTTGAGTGTTTTTATCATGAAAGCATGTTGGATTCTGTCAAAGGCTTTTTCTGCATCAATTGCAATGATCATGTGATCTTTATACTTTATCCCATTAATATGGTGCACTACATTGATTTATTCTTCTGTTATACTAACTTTGCACTCCCAGGATAAAACCCACCTAGTCATGATATACAATTCTTTTTATATATTGCTGAGTTCAATTTGCTAGGATTTTGTTGAGAATTTTTGCATCAATATTTGTGTTGGTATGCAGTGTCCTTGTGATGTCTTTGGTTTTGGTATCAAGTTAAAACTGGCCTTGTAGAATAAATATTCATTCTGCTTCTAGTTTTTGGAAGAGCTTAGAAAGGATTGGTGTCAATTCTTCTTTAAATGTTTGGTAGAATTCCCCAATAAGACCATCTAGTCCTGGAACTTTGTGGGAAATTATTTTTATTACTGAGTCTCTCTACTTGTTATGGGTCTATCCAGATTTCCTTTCCTTTCCTTTCTTTTTTTTTTTTTTAACATTCTATTTATTTAAGAGAGAAAAAGAGCACAAGTGTGTGAGCAAGCAAACAGGGTGGGGGAGGAGGAGCAGAGAGGGAGAGGGTCAAGTAGACCCCACACTGAGCATGGAGCTGAGTGTGGGGCTTAATCTAAGGACGCTAAGATCATGACCTGAGCTGAAACCAAGAGTTGGACACAACCGACTGAGTCACCCAGACTCCCCTCTATTCAGATTTTCTATTTCTTCTCTAATTCATTTTGGTAGTTGTGACTTTTTAGAGATTTCCATTTCATCCAGATCATCTAATTGGTAGCATTTCCTTGTAATTATTTTGTTCCTGAAATTGGATATTGATGCCTCCGTTTTAATTTTAGTAATTTATATCTTTTTTTCTTGGTCAATCTAGCTAGAGGTTTGCCAATTCTGTTGATCTTTTCAAAGGAATGCCTTTTTTCCTCTTCTTTTTTTTTTAATTCTCTATTTCACTTATTTCCTTTCTTGGTTTTATCATCTCTTCTGCTTATCTGGGTTTAGTTTGACCTTTCTCTGGTTTCTAAGAAACTAGGTGACATTATTGATTTGAGCTTTCTCTTCTTTTTTATTGAAGATGTTTGCAACTCTAAAGTATCCCAAGAGGACTGCTTTCACTGCATCCATAAGCTTTGGTCTCTTGTGGTTTTGTTTTAATTCATTTCAAAGTATTTCCTAATTTCTCTTGTGACTCCTTTAACCCGTTTGTTATTTAGAAGGATGCTGGTTAATTCCCACTTATTTGTGAATTTCTCAAATTTCCTTTTGTTCTTGCTTTCTAATTTCATTTTACTGAGAACAGAGAACACACTTTGTATGATTTGAGTCTTTTAAAATCTACTGAAACTTGTTTTATGGCCCAACATGTGATCTCTTCTGGAGAATGCCCCTGTGCACTTGAGAAGAATATGTATCCCGTTATTATTAGATGGAGTGACCTACAGATGTCTGTTAGGTCTAGATATATAATGTTCTTCATGTCTTCTGTTTGTTGTTAATCTTCTGCCTAGAGGTCCTATCCATTATTAAGAGTGGAGATTGAAGTCTCCAACTATTTTGTTGAACTTCTTCCTTCAATTCTGTCATGTTTTGCTTCATGTATATTGGGCCTCTGTTGATGGGTACATGTGTTTGTAACTGTTGTGTCTCCCTGATCGATTGACCATCTTTTTATCATAATAAATATCCTACTTTGTCTCAGATAATTTTATCTTAAAACCTATTTCGTCTGATACAAGATAGCCATTTTGGCTGTCTTTTGGATACTGTTTGCATGGTATGTCTTTTTTCATCCTCTTTCAACCTACTTGTGTTCTAGGGAAAAATGCTTAAAACTAAATTCTTTTGCTATGTATATTTTTATTTCAGGTGCTAAAATGCAGCAAATGATGGTTTTTAAATCTATTCACCACATTTAAATGAAAATAATCAGCATTAAAAAAAAGAAAAAAGAGGGCAGCCCCAGTGGCGCAGCGGTTTAGCGCCGCCTGCAGCCTGGGTGTGATCCTGGAGATCCAGGGTCGAGTCCCACATCGGGCTTCCTGTGTGGAGCCTGCTTCTCCCTCTGCCTGTGTCTCTGCCTCTCTCTTTGCTCTCTCTGAATGAATAAATAAATAAATCTTAAAAAAAAAAAAAAAGAAAAGGAAAAAAAAAAAGATGTTCTTCCTTCTTCTAGCTCTTAACTAGTTCTTGACTTATAAGGATTCATTCTAGAAGCTCAAATCTGAAGTCCTACCTACTTTCTAAAGGTTCACAAATCTGTTTAATGTCAAACCAGCAGGGAAAGGAAATTCCCAAGCAAGGAACACTGCTCAGGAACTACTGTACCATGTCTCCAAATCCCTGAGAATCAAGTCAGAAAACTGGAAGTAACAGAAAGCACTATAAGGTAAGTGATTTCCACTTTGTTTGTTGACAAATCACTTCCTAAATCTAAATTAACAAAGTATGCAGGACACTTGTGTGTAGCTAGTTGGTTCTTTTACTCTCTAGCAAAGGTACTGTTGAACAGAAATAGCATGTGAACCACAAATGCAAGTCATATTTATAATTTTAAAGGTTCTAATATTCATATTCATATTTGAAAAAGTAAAAATAGAAAAATATAGTTAATGATTATCACTTATTAATAAGCATAAATAACATTTTAACTCAATGTTATCATTTCTGCATGTGATCAACATAAAATTGTTATTCTTTTTTTTTTTTAAGATTTATTTGAGAGAGAGAGAGAGAGCGCACAAGCAGGAGAGGCAGAGAGAGAGAGAGGGAGAGGGAGAGAGAGAATCTCAAGCAGACTCCCCTTTGAGCGTGGAGTCCAACATGGGGCTCAGTCTCACAACCCTGAGATCATAACCTGAGCTGAAATTGAGTAAGATGCTTAACTGACTGACTCAGTCAAGTGTCCCAAAATTGTTATTCTTAATTTTCTACTAAGTCTCTGAAATTTAATCTATAGCTTGTACTTAAAGCACACCTAATTTCAGACTAGCCACATTTCAAGTGATCAAAAGCTATAATGGCTAATGGCTACCACTCTGGACAAAGAAATGTAGCATTTAACACTAAAAATGGCCTTAAAATGCTCTATGATGATCACATCAAACTTAAAATTTTTTTCCTTAACCACAATTTATTATACATTATGATCACATGACTGCTTATATAATAGGAGTATAAAAACATAATAACCTAACGAGTAAATGGCAATCAGAATTAAATGTATAAATCTTGGAGGTATCCATCTGCATCAGTAATGACAGCTAACATTTATTAAACATTTACTTTGTGCTAGGTATTACGCCAAGTATTTTAACACATGGTAGAAGATACTTCTGTTATGTCCATTTCATAGAAGAGGGAACTGAGGCTGAGAAAGTTTAATTAACTTGAGCAAGATCACAGCATGTAAATTGTAAAGTCATTATTTGAACTCTCATTCTGGTTGGTTCTTGGAGCCTGTGATCCTAGCCTCCAAACTCTACTTCTTCCTAAAATGTATCCAACCACCAGCAGACATTCAGTGAACTTCATATATAAAACTATGAGAGAGAAAGAAACAGAGAGAGAGGAAAAGAAACTAATCGAATCCAAATTTCCCCTGCCTGTGTTCAAAAATTTGCTGACTATTGTGGGCAGTGCCCTTTAGGAATATGAAGATTTCACTTGCCCCTGGTTGGCATGCTCTGACTGTAACAGACTGCTTCAGACAAGGGCTTGAAAGTCTTAATAAAAAGCAGCTGAAGAAATGTAAACAGTTCATCATTTTATTTCCAGCAACCAGCTTTCCTCAACAGTTCTCATCTCTTTTGCTGATTCTTCTCTAACCAAAAAATAGCATCAATATTAGAGTTAGAAATCTTATTTATCAGTCAAATGCCTATTAACTACCATTAACCCATCAACATATTATTTAATTATGCATGATTGGGAGGGTGACTAATAGAAAATATACAAATGCACTTTATACACACAAGTGTGATACATACATCTATACCACATGTAGTTTTAAGAGTAATTACTTGTCTATAATATAGACATATATTTAAACCTAAAATCCATCTAATTAATAGAAGCTGATAATTACTGAGTACTATACAGACACTATGCTATGAGCATTTACAAATATTATCCTAAGTTTTACGATGTCCCTATGAAGAAGTATTGTTCCCCTTTTCCAAATGAGGAAACAAAGCCAACTTTTTTTCATTGTACCATGTTAACTATTAATACAAACACCTGTAAATAATACCATCACCTTATATATGTATAGTTATACATAATATTTTCATTCATCTTATTTAAACTAACCCTCCTAGTAAGTTGTGATACAGACAGCACATGTTTACAATTACCAGGACAAGTAGTTGAGGTTCCTTTGGAGTCCTGTGGCAACTTTTAAAATTTTACATATTTTCATTAGGGAGAATCTTGTTTTACTTAACATTCAGCATCCAATAAACCAGAAATGACAGACAAGACCAAATTCTACTCTAATTGAGAGAAGCTTTCACAGGGGTTTTCCAAACCTAACTTCTCCAGCCACTTCCATCAACATGAGAACCCATCAAACCAAGAGCAGTACCTAAACAAGATTCTGTGCTCTCTCGTTAAGAAGTCTTGCCTCCTGTATTATTTTAAGTAGGTCATGACAAGGCTGTGCAGTACCTTCTGACACACATCAAAAAAATCCCAAGTTACCGGGGCACCTGGTTGGCTCTGTCAGTTAAGTGCCGACTCTTGGTTTTGGCTCAGGTCAGGATCCCAGGGTTTGTGAGATCGAGCCCCACTTGAGGCTCTGTGCTCAGCGGGGAGTCTGCTTGAAGATTCTCTCCCACTGCTCCTTCTACTATCTCTGTTTCTCTCTCAAATAAATAAATCTTTAAAAAAAAAAAAAAAACTAAACTACCTAGATTTCATGTCCCAGTTGAGAAAAACTTCCAGTCTTCCATTTTCCCAACCTCACCCTTTTTCACAAGGCGTTGTAAATGCTGTGAGCAAATATGTCCCGAAAGTAGTGTCAGGTCTAATAAGCTGAAGTGAAAGGTATCAGGTGCTGGCTGTTCCGTTAACCCATCCAAAGCAATGACAGCTAATCAGGAGTGAGCAAAACTTAAAAGTTTTCTACCACTCCATTTTATTTCCAGTTATAGTTTAATGTCAGACCTTTTGTGATTAATATTATACCTTCACAACCATTATTATTCCATATTACAGATGAGAAATTGAGGCTTAAAAGACATTAAGTACTCACTCAAGTTCACATAAGTAGTAAGAGATTAAATATCCAAATCCATTCAACTCCAGTTCAAAGTTTTTTACCTTCCATCAATCTCCTTGGAAATAAACCTATATTCTTGTGGGCTGCCATTATACAATATCTAAATATTTTCTTATGGGGAAACAATACTCATAAACAAATAAGACTCTCTCCATGGGAAATGGGTTTTAAGGGCAATAAATTTCCAGAAAGCTGAACATTAGGAACTCTCCAAACTGGCAGGCCTGCTGTTGAAAATGCAGTTCCTACTTTGGAGGCTTCTTCCTGGACACCAAAACCGGTCTCAATTGTCCAAATGGCTGATATCCACTCCAAGTATATAGGAATTTTTCCCATTTGGGGATCTCTTTCTTTGTTCATTACTCTTAAAAAAATCTCCTTCCTCTTTGATTGGATACTTACAATATTAAAAATAAGGGCTGGGCTGACAATTCAAATTCTAGCAGTTGATGTTACCACTAACTTGTTTTATTTGTAACCTGATTATTTCAGGTTATAATAAGTTTGTGCTTTGCCCCACCAAAAAATAAGCTCCTTGGAAAGCCTGGGTGGGTCAGTGATTGAATGTCTGCCTTCAGCTGGGGGCGTGATCCTGGAGTCCTGGGATCAAGTCCCACATCAGGCTCCATCCATCTCCCTCCTCTCGCTCTGTCTCTCATGAATAAATAAAATCTTTAAAACAAGACAAAAACAAAAAACAAGCTCCTTGACATATTTGTATACTTACATTGGAATTTCTCTTATTTAATAATCATTAAACAAACATATGTAATCTACAGAGTCATTGCCCATAAAACACATACCACCGCAGATGTTAAAAAGTAACTGGAGGTCAGGCCATATCCTAAGCAAGCCTCTACGCAGTTTATCTTATTTCACTGGTAACCTAGACATAAAACAGTTTTGATAAGAAATTCCCCAAATCTTAATCATCTTGAGTGAGGGAAAAGCTTCCTCAAAATCTGGATATGACCACCACTGACCTAAATAAATACCAAGCAAAAAAACAAACAAAAAAGCCTTCCCCAAACTAATCTACATATCGTCTATCTTCAAACAAATAATGTGTCCTAAGAACACCCAAGCGTCACATCCAAGAAGCATCAGCTGTACAAAGGTAGGCCTGCGGACCTCTTGTAGGGAATTCATCACTGCCGCAGCTCAAACTTCCTAAGCCAGTTTTCCCCACCAATCGGGTTAGTATCCTCTAAAAGATCTTGCCCGACAATCACAATTGCATAGCCATCCCGGGGCCTCGGCCCAGATTCTGGACCCAGTGGCCTGGATTCCTAATATACAGCGAAGGTTTAAAGTCATTCACTTGAAAGCAAATGTTTTAACGCAGACTTCAGAGAGCAGAACTTCATGAGAGTCAACAGGAAATTAAATTCCCTACAGGTTGCCACAAGTGTAGTACTCTCCATCTCACCCAATGTGGAACCTCCTCCTCCCTACCAGTGTCCTTTTGAGGTTAAAAAAAAAAAAATTATTTTCTCTACTATCACCCTTAGCCCGGTAGGGGCTCAAGGGAAGTGCCCTTTGATCCGAACACTGCTTTGGGCATTTGGGCAGCTCCGTAGTAAAGGAAGATGGGACGTATTGTCTTTGCCAAATCAGGTCTCTGGGCCCCGGATCAGCCCTGCAAACCAGTGTTGCTTCAGGGAGGGTCTGCCTCTCTCTCGGCTTCTCCCCATCACTGACACAACGGGGACCCCAAAACGAGGAATCCGGGGGAACAGCCTCGGATCCTGGGTGGGGAGGGGATGGAGGCATGTGTGCTACGTGGACAGCTCGGGACGACCCGGGCTGGGGAGGGACGAGGAGGCGGGGGGGGGGGGGGGGGCCGGCGGGAGAGGCCGGGGCTGAGTAACCCTCTCCCCCACCAGCCGCCCAGCCGCCCAGCCCCAGGTGTGAGTCACCGGCGAGCGCGGCGGGGGGAGGGGCGGCCTGAGTCACAGTCCTGCGGGAGGGAGGTCGGAGGGTCTGACCTGGGAACCCGGGGGGGGCGTCCAGGGGCCCCGAGACCCAGGGAGCTGGAGCGGGGGCGGGGGCGCAGGCCTCCGGCCGCGGACCAGGCTGCCCGCCAGCCCGCCGCGCCGAAATCTCCCGCGCTCCGGAGCTGGCCCCACCTCCCCGGCCGGACCTCACGCCCCGCGGCGCGGCTCTGCGCCGCCCGCCAGCCGGCCCCGCCCGCCGCCCTCCCGACGTCACCCCGGGCCCCAGCTGGCCCGCACAGTCCCCGCCCCGCCTCGCCCGCGACCAGCCCGGCGGCCCGCCGCCACTCGCCAGTGACGGCACCGCAGGGTGCGTGGCCAATCGGCGCGGCCCCGGCGGAGGCGGCCTCGGCCCCGCCCCCCGCGCCTGCAGCCAATGAGGCGCCGGCGCTGGGGGCCGCGGCGGGGTGAGGGGTCGCGAGGCCCCGCCCCATCCTCCCCTTTCCCCTTTGCCCCGCCCTTTCCCGCCCGGCCTCCGCCCCCCCAGCCCCGCGCCGCCGCTGGTGCAGGTCCCCGCGCTGGGCCCGCCCCCAGCCCTCCCGCCGGCCCGCCAGCGCGCCTCACGGCTCCTGTCTCCCCTCCCTCCTTCTCTCTCACACGCCTAGCGCAATGGCGGCGGCCGCGGCGGAGCAGCAACAGTTCTACCTGCTCCTGGGAAACCTGCTCAGCCCCGACAATGTGGTCCGGAAACAGGCAGAGGTAACCGAGCCCGCCGCGCCCCGGCCGGCGCGCCGCCCTTCCCCCGACGCCGCCCCGCCGGGCCTCGGCCGCCCAGCCGTGGCGGCGCAGGCCGGGCCGGGCGGCGGCCGCGCAGCCCACGTGTGAGGCGGCCCGCGGCTCCCGGCCGTGCCCCCGGGCCCTCCCGGCCCTGGCCGCCCGCCGCCCCTCGCACACACGTGCGGCCGCCCGGCCCCGCGGCCCCCGCGGCCCCCGCCCGGGGCGGGCAGCCGGCGGCGGGGAGGGGTGGGGGGTGCGGGGCGGGCCCCGGGCTCCCCTCGCCCCTTTCCCGCTCTCTCCCGGCGGGAGCCTCCCCCGCCCTGCTGGCGGGTCTCCACCCAGCCTGGCCCTGCGGCGCCCGGACCCCGACCCCGACCCCGACCCCGACCCCGGGCGGCTGCTGACCCATCACCCATCACCCCTGCTTCCCCCCCTCCCTCCCCCCCCTCCTTTCGAGACGTGTGTCTTGCCCTCTTGCCTTCCTACTTACTTCCATTGGGTCCTCTTTCTCTGGTCCAGTTCGCAACCTCGGAAGCTGGATTTCCCTTCTCTCCCCCCTCCCCCCCCCCCACTCCGCCACAATTTTGTGAAGTTGCCTTGAGGGTTTCTGTCTAAGCACCTTCCACCTTACTTTATTCTTCCTTCAGACACTTGTGCTTTGATCTCTAGAGATTTGTGGTCTCCTAACTGCGATGTCCTGGGACTTCCGTTGTTTAAGTGGGCCAGGGCCACCATATGTTTAAGTCTTTAATTTCATTAAATCTAACCTGAATCTCTCTCTCTCT
Organism: Vulpes vulpes; assembly: GCF_048418805.1. NCBI lineage: Eukaryota > Metazoa > Chordata > Mammalia > Carnivora > Canidae > Vulpes > Vulpes vulpes. The sequence continues at coordinate 48,025,603 of NC_132785.1, forward strand.
TTTTTTTTTTTTTAAACCACCTCTGGCTTCTGGCCTCCACAAAGTGTGGAGCTCTGAGTAGACTTATTTTCAGGAGACAGTATTTCAGGGGTCTCTGCAAGCTCCTTTACCAAGTAGCAGCAAGCCCCACTTGGTTCAGGAGGAGACTGGTGTTAGTGCTGTCAGTGTTGAGACCGCGATGGATGATGCGTGAGACGCCCAAAAGGGAGGGAGGGCAGGGGCTGTCTAGTTTTTTTTTTTTTTTTTTTTAAGTGCGCTCTCAGAACCTGTCTTCCAACTTGGCCACATGTAGAGGTCTCTGCCCCCACGTGATTGAGTATCTTTACAAGATTCGGTGAAGGATGTTCGGGTATTTTTACAAAGCAGAAATTTACATGTAGCTAATGATATGGGGGGGGGGGCTTGTCCTCCTGAATTTCATAGATGTCTTTAGAATCACAAAGTTAATATTTGCTTTGAGTAGATTAGGGCATGCTGGCTGCACTGAGTGGTTTTATGATATGTGATGAAGTCCATACATTGGATGTTCAGTTCTGTGTGAAAAAGCATGTTGAACAACCGTTAATCTTAGTCTACTGATTTTTTAATTCACGTAGTATATACATGTGATATATGTGTTCAGGGTAAAAATTGAAACAGTGCAAAATAGTTTTTTTTATCCCGTTCCCCAAAGATAACTTTTAAGTGCCTTATGAGTCGTCCCTGAAAATACAAGTGCATATGTATACATTGCATTTTTACGTGAATGAGCCTCTCATATGCATACTGTTGTGCAAGTTGGATTTTTCACTCAAAGTATTCCAAGTTGACACATGAGAGATTTTGTTAAAGCAGCTCCGCAGTATTCCATCATATGAATGTATTATTTATTCAACCAGCACTTTTACGAATGGACATTAAGATTTCCAGTGTCCTCTTAAATATAGGAGTACAAGCATTCCAATCTTTTCGGACTGGGTTTGCTGGGTTTGCTTGTGGAATACTTTAAAAAGTAGCATTTGTCCTTGGAAGTAATGTGCATTGATTAGTTGCATCAATGTGCACTCCTATCAGAGGGATGTGATGATGCCTATAAAAACATTTTAGTGCATTCTGCTAACTCTGGGGGTAATTTTTCACCAAAATAAGTTCTTAATCCCAACCCATAATAGAAATTGCCATGTGTTGCAAAGCAGAACAGCATTGTAATTAGTAAGCTAGTTTAATTCTCCCTCTTCCCTCCAGTTGCTTAAGTCTCTATTGTCAAGCCTAGTGGGGAATCTCTCTTCTATTGAACTAAATACCAGTGTCTGGTTCAGCTTGAATTCCAATTGGTGCCTGTTGTAAATCTTTTTATCACTTCCATCACTTTAGGGATAGTTAGCAGCATTCAGCACATTTTCTCATAAAGAACGATTGAAAAGTACAGTTGACCCTTGAGCCACATAGAGGTTAGGGACAGGAGCCCCCACCCTCTTGACTCCCCAGACACTTAGGTAACAGCCTCCTGTTGACTGGAAGCCTTAGCAAGAACATAAACAGCCCATTAGCACATATTTTGTATGTTGTATGTATTATATACTATATTTTTACAACAAACTAAGAGAAGAAAATGTTATCATAAGCAGAGAAGATACATTCCAGTACCGTCCTGTATTCATAAAAAATAAAATCCATGTATAAGTGAACGCATGCAGTTCAAACCCATGTTTTTAAAGGATCAACTGTACTGTTATTGTTATTCTCTTTATTCCTATCATTCAGGTAACATATTTTTGCTTTTTTGTATATCTCAGAAACACTAATATGTAAATTAAGTATCATAAAATAGAAAATTCTTTTTTTTTTAAATAGAAAATTCTTAACTTGACACCAAAAAAAGTAAATGTTAGAAGGGAAGTTTCCTGGTCTCTCTATAACACAAAGCTGGACCGTAAATAGAGCTGCTTACAAAAGCAAAATATTATTTGAAAAATAAAAAGCTGCATATAATGATACTTGAATACCCCTTTTTTTGCCTTATGAAATGAGCTATTTATAAGTAATCAAACTAAATTGAGTATTAAAGTCTGATATAGCAAATATAGAAATTTTTTTAACTAAAGAATTGACAAAATCTCAGTAAATATCTTTGTAATTCTATAAATACTTAGTTGATACAAATACAAGACTGTTGAGTAAGATGACTTGTTTTGTATTCAAACATGAAATCAAGTACAGTAGAAGACTAATTGTAATTTACTGTTGAAAAGATTGAAGGTCTTCAAAACTTTTAAAAGTTTTTAAACTTCCATTGTATAAACCATTTGGTGGGCTTTATATTTTATTTCTGTTAAATCTTCAAGAATTTTTCTCTTTAACTTTACAAAAAATGTTTCTGATGCTTGAAAAAATTGTTTCAATGCCACTAAGTCTCAAAATATAATGATTAACATGAATAAACAATTGAATACGCAGTTGACAGGTAATACAAAGTTGAATGTCCATGGCATTCATGACAAGACATTTTATATGACATAAGCTTAAGTATTTTATTAATCATATGCATGGATTTTGCATTCTTATTTTTTCCATTGGCTTTTTCATTGAGTTTAAAGATTTTATTTATTTATTAGAGACAGAGAGAGAGAGAGAAGCAGAGACACAGAGAAGCAGGCTCCATGCAGGGAGCCCAACATGAGACTCCATCCTGGGTCTCCAGGATCACGCCCTGGGCCGAAGGCGGTGCTAAACCACTAAGCCACCCGGGCTGCCCTTTTCATTGATTTTAATATAGAACTTCATTAATGAGGTTTTAATTGGAGGAGAATAACATACTGAAAAATATACTTGATTTTTGAGGAACCAGGGTGTTTACTAGGTAAAAGTTGTAGTTAGGTAAAACTTGTCCCCTCTTTTCATATGCAGGGTAGGCTTACCATAAATATTTATGGAATGAGTGAAATGAGTGCTTACTAGCATTTTTTTGTGGACATGAAAGGGGAGGTGAAATCTGCTTTACATTGTGTGATTGTGCATGGTGAAACCAAATGGAATTGCAATTCTTTTTTTTTTTTAAGATTTTTATTTATTTATTCATGAGAATACACAGAAAGGAGAGAGAGAGAAAGGCAGAGAACCCAGGCAGAGGGAGAAGCAGGCTCCACGCAGGGAGCCCAACGTGGGACTCGACCCTGGGACTCCAGGATCACGCCCTGGGCTGAAGGCAGCGCTAAACCGCTGAGCCACCCCACCCGGGCTGCCCTGGAATTGAAATTCTATTTGCCATGACATTGGCAACATTCACTGAACCTGCCTGGCTTAGTGCTAGGAATATTCTTAGAAAGATTCTTTATATTTTTATATATTCTTTATGTATATACTTTGTATTTGCTGCACTCCAATATGCTAGGTGCTAGGAATACAAGGAGAAAGAGATACCATCCCTGTCTTCGTGGAACTCTATTTAGGCTAATAACCTGGTTTTAAGGCTGTGTTCTTTTTGCCAAACTATTATCCTTGACCAAAGTTATGGTGTAAATGTAATACTATATATATCTGGATTGCCACAGTGGAACATAACAAATGGGGAGAACCCTCTCTCAGGAGTCAGATGTCACTCTTACTAAACTCTCTCTCTCCATTGACTTCTAATTCCTTAAGGAATAGAGTTTAGTATTTGACCTAAATGTTTTTAAGTGTCTACTAGAATTAGCATAGTATAACTGTCAAACTAGTAGTCCCAGTTGGGCAAGGTTTTCTGAGAGTGATAGTTCAGTAAAGAATTTTTTTTTTTCTGAAACTTGATTTAGATCACTGGAAAGTAAAATGGTAAAAACAGTTATAACATCTGCAGTGCATCAGGGGCTAGGCTAGGTACAAAGGATAAAAAGACATTTTTATTGTAGTGTGAGAGACTGTGTTTAAATGAAAAGGCTATACTGGCCTTTGAGTTGCATTCATAAAGATTAAGTGAGAAAAATCAAGGTACATCTCCGTTTTTGCAATCATAGAATATCTCTACATAAAATTACTTCATTTCTGTGTACAGAAATTCAGACCATCTTCTCAGCTGTTTTTTTTTTTTAAGATTTTATTTATTTATTCTTGAGAAACACACAGAGAGGCAGAGACATAGGCAGAGGGAGAAGCAAGCTCCCAACAGGGGAACCCGATGTGGGATTCGATCCCATGACCCCAGGATCACAACCTGAGCCGAAGGCAGATGCTCAACCACTGAGTCACCGAGGTGCCCCGATAGTCTCAGCTGTTAATGCTTGTCACAGTTTTCAGCGTTGTTGTGTTCCTGCGTGCTAGTGTATTTGAGAGGAACCTAAGGTTATCGGGAGATTTTGAATTCTCCTTTCCCTCACATGTGTTCTTAGGATTAAGATACATTTGAGAAGTTTGAAAACCGTGTAGCACTGCATAAATAGAACTGGTTGGTTGGTGGAGTCATACAGACCCCAGGAGTGAAACACAGAAAGAGCATTCAGTGCTAGGGAGATTTTAAGTACAGTTGACCTCAGAAAACCAGAGTTCTTCTGTTGCTTATTGTATGTGACCTTGGCCAGGTCATTTAACTTCTGAGCCTTTATTTCCTTATCTGTCAATATCTCAGGGATGCCACAGAGCACTTAGTAAAAGTTAAAATAAGGTAGACATGGATGGATTCAAGGAGACACTGTGTTTCATCTGTTGTCCTTGGGACTTCTATCCAGAGAAACAAAGTAGGTTATAGGGGTGGTGACTCTTAGAGAGCAGACAAAGGTCAAAGGTAAGAATCTTCTTGGGGAAAACAATTCCAAATATATTTCAAAGAATAAGGTATTTTCCACAGTCCAAGACTCTATTGTTAGAATTCTTAAATGTGCACATGAATCTATACTTCTTTTCAATTTAGTTTTGTAGACAGCATGTATTTAGATCTTATATTTTGATCCACCCTGACAATCCATCTTTTAATTGGTGTCAATTTTTTATTGTTAACCAATTTGTTCTCGTTTTACATTATTATTGGGAAAGGAAAGATGTGCCCTGAGTCACAAAACCTGATTTTCTAGATTATTAAAATGATATTAAAGGAATTATATTAAAGTCTCTTGGCCAAATTTCTCCTGGCCATATTCATTTATTTATGTATATAAGTTTTAGTATAATCCTTGCTTGAAAGAAAAAGTAGCATAAAGAATGTGAATACTTTCTTTCCCTTTCTCGGATTTATTTCGTTTGAGATATGTTTCTGGTGGTTGTTAAGTAGTGGTTACTTGAACCCAATTCTACATCTTCTGATCTAGAAAATGTTGACAAGATAAGTAGTTTTCCATGATGTAAAGGGATACTAGGTGAGCACTTTACAGCATGGTAGCTCAGGTCACATTGAAGATTTTTTTGGCCCTCTTTGGCCTTGAGTTTTGTTCATTAGGGAAGCAAAGTTAGGGAAAATGCGCGTGCATTAGAAAAATCTTAAAGCTAAAGGTAGAAGGGAGCTTGAAAGTGATTCTCTGGGCATCTTTTCTTTCCTAACCAGCTGAAGTGTATTTTGTGGTAGGGGAAAATTTTAATAGCATGATTTCTCATGCATGAATCTTTCCCAGTCTTCATTTCATTTCTTACCACTGGTGTGCTGATGACATTTTTTAACATATTCTAACCTTAAACATTTTTCTTTTTCCTGTAGGAAACCTATGAGAATATCCCAGGCCAGTCAAAGATCACATTCCTCTTACAAGCCATCAGAAATACAACAGCTGCTGAGGAGGTACTACTCTAATATTTGAGATTATGACATTCTTAAGAAACAAGTTGGAGGGGATCCCTGGGTGGCTCAGCGGTTTGGCGCCTGCCTTTGGCCTAGAGCGCACTCCTGGAGTCCCGGGATCAAGTTCCGCGTTGGGCTCCCAGCATGGAGCCCGTTTCTCCCTCTGCTTGTGTCTCTGCCCCTCTCTCTCTCTCTCTCTCTCTCTCTCTCTCTCAAATAAATAAATAAATAAAATCTTAAAAAAACAAAACAAAACAAAACAAGTTGGCTATTAGATACGGGTCTACATGGGTAATGAGAACTGTTGCCATAGACATTACCAGAACTTTGAACTTAGTATTTGCTAAAAGATACTTTGCAGTTAGTTTTTTTGAGTACCCTATATTAAGAATGAAATTTCTTTTTTTCTGTGTCAGGTTGATATGTCCAGGATATTTAAGTTAATGTTTTTTGTTTTTTTTTAAGTTAATGGTTTTTAAATAATTACATAAGAATTTATTAAAGTGACTTCTGTAACTATAAAAAAACTTTCTTCCTTTAAACAATTCATTCTGAAGGAGGAAATTTAATTCAGTGTTTTAATGTGTGCCAAACGTTTTCTGAGAAAATATGTATTGTCTGTCTTAAAATTTTTATGCTTATAGTCATCTCTAAGGTAGCAAAGAATATGTGCTAAAGATGTTTAGGAATAAAGAGACACTTTGGTGAATCCTTTATAAATCATGGTTTTCAGCAAATGACCTTATAACTGTACCAAATTCAAATTTGTTGTTTCTTACTGCTTTTCTATGCATTTAACAGTGGATTTTTTTTTCTTCCCCAAACTAATATCCTTATATATAGAGTCTTAAGTGAATATTTTCTTTATTTTGGAAAAGGTGTCAAAATATCCCAAGTCTAGAAATCTAGTCTCACCTCTGTGAACCATGGAATTGAGAATTTGTAAAGTGAAGGAAGACTAGCTGGCTCAGTTGATAGAACATAGGACTCTTGATCTTGGCATCATGAGTTTGAGCCCCACATTGGCCTTAGAGTTGGTGGGGTTTTTTGTTGTTGTTTTTTTAAGTGAATTTTTAAAGCAAGACTTCTTTACTAATATTAAAATGTGATGAAAATGAAGTCACACTAAACTGCTATATAGTATTGCACCTGACTTGTACTCAGTTTAAATTTGATGTTCTGTGGCAATGCTTAGAAAACAGTATAAAAGTGCCCCACTTTTTTAAAAATAGATGACAGAAGGCGCTTCTTCACCTTCGTAATATATTCTTTAATTCAAAATGAATGTCACATATGAAGAACAAACATAAAGTAATGGCTGTTTTAAATCTTGAAATTTGAATCAAGTTAGCTATGAAACAAATTTTAAAGCTAAGAATAAATAATACTAAAAAACTATCGAATTTTCTTTTTAAAAACCTATGTTGAACCTTTTTTAAATCTTGATTTGATTTAAGAATTAGATGATTGTGAACTAGCCTCAGGATTTTGACTGGCTTCATACTTGTCAGTGTAAGTGTGAGAATTGCGTAAACTTGAGATTAGAGATTCTAACCATTTTGAATCCTTTCTAGAGCATTAAAATTTCTTTAAAAGTTTGCTGTATGCCAAAAGTAATTCAGATAAAAAATTCAGTGAAAAATGACTTGAGAAAAAAATTGGCACATTTTATTTGTGTGGCTTAACTCTTTTTTTTGTTGGCCACAGTTCCATACTGATTATAGTGATAATGAGCTGCAGCCCAGAAATGAAAGAAAACACGAAAAATTGGGTTTAATAGTTTCAAAGGCCTGTTGATTTAATATGATAAAATTTCAGAATGGTGTTTGTCTTTGGATAGTCTAAAGGGGAATATTATACAGAAAATGCCAAACTTAAATATATTCTACAGGTTTTAAATGGGATAAGAATATACACAGTGAAATTGATTAGCACTTTCAGGCATTAGGAGCTTGTAATGTTTGTTTGCTCAAATGAAGCATAAAGATAAATGGATATGATAGCATGTTATCTAAGAGGTTAATGTAAGGGCTGTGAAACAGCGAAATAGTCCAGGGAGTAATATTAGTAGGTACACTAGAATGAGAGAGCCAGATGGAGAAGTAGGAAAGGAGCATTCTAGGGTTTGCAGTTTATATTAACATTTATTTTTCTTAAAAGAAGGTATTACAAATAGAAATTAAAGGCAGGTTTATCACTGCTAAGATATGTTTCTGATTTGTGACCTCATGTGTTCAAGGGCTTTTCCTTAGCTATGAATAAAAAAATAGCTTTTGGGTAGCGTTTTCTATGCACTAGGCTAATGTGATTAGAGAGAGTTTTATTTGTTTTACCTGTTTTGTAAAAAAATCTAACAGTGCTTTTGAAATGAATTGTAAAAATAGAATAGTAAAATCCATCAATGGTGGAGTGAATGTAGTCTGTTGGCAATTTTTTCTCTTGTAAGACACCAAGTTATTAACCTTGTTATCCATTTATAGGCTAGACAAATGGCTGCTGTTCTCCTAAGACGTCTTTTGTCCTCTGCATTTGATGAAGTCTATCCAACTCTTCCTTCTGATGTTCAGACTGCCATCAAGAGTGAACTACTGATGATTATTCAAATGGAAACCCAGTCTAGCATGAGGAAAAAAATTTGTGATATTGCTGCAGAGCTGGCCAGGAATTTAATAGGTGTGTATGCGATACATTCATTATTATGTTATAGAAGAAAATGAATATATCCCTTTTTTTTTTAAGTGGCATCTTTTTAAAGAAAGATTCACAAGTACCTGGGTACTATTTATTCTCTTCAAAATGAGAGTGATCATGGATTCTGCCTTTAGAGCCAAAAATAAAATGTTTGTGAAGTACAGTCATAATATGTACCTGCTGGTTTTCAGAACATCTGTGTGGAGAAATAGTTTTGTAATTTGCTTAAAAATTGTCAGTTTTATTTCCCCCTTAATCAGGAAAGTTTGGAAAGCACAGTGTAACTTACAACCTACTTTGTAGGTTAAACTTACCAACAGAAGTAAAAATCAGTGGACTCCAGGAGCTTTTATTGTTACATTTGTGTATTAGTAAATTATGCACATAGGCTATTATGCCACTATTCTGTGTAGTTTATGAAATACCTCAAAATATTTTTAAACAGTGAAATAAAAGGAAAATCTCTAAAAATGCATTTTACCAATAATCAAAACCCTCTTTAGTCATACTAAAAATATTAACGTGATTGAATATGTCTTGTTATTTTTTTGACAGATTCAGATATATGTTTTTTTTAGTGAACTTTATTTTAGAGAGCGTGGGCAAAGGGAGGAGGGACAAGGGAAGGGGGGAAAGAGAATCTTAAGCAGACTCTATGCTGAGCACAGAGCCCAGTGCAGGGTTTAATTTCACAACCCTGAGATTACAACCTGAGCTGAAACCAAGAGTCAGATGTTTAATCACCTATACCCCCCAGGCACCCCAATAGATACGATGTTAAACTCAGTTCATTTAAACAGTATATCTAAAGGTTGAAAAGGATGCCCCACTAAGTATAAGGCTAAATGGGAATATCGTTGGTTATAAATCATGACACTAATTTTTTTTTTTTAATTTAAATTCTGGTTAACATATAGTGTAATACTGGTTTCAGGAGTCGAATTTAGTGACTCATCACTTAAGTATAATACCCACCAAATTGCTCATTGCAAGTGCCCTCCTTAATGCCCATCACCCATCTAGCCCATCCCCCGCCCACCTCCCCTCCAGCAACTCTCAGTTTGTTCTCTATAGTGAAGAGTCTATTGGTTTGCCTCCCTCTCTCTCTTTTTTTTATCCTTCCCTTTTCCTGTGTTCATCTGTTTGTTTCTTAAATTCCACATATAAGTGAAATCATATGGTATTTTGTCTTTCTCTGACTGACTGACTTCACTTAGCATGATACACTGTAGCTCTATCCATATCATTGCAAATGGCAAGATTTCATTCTTTTTGATGGCTGAGTAATATTCCAAGATTACCACATCTTCTTTATCCATTCATCAATCTGGACATTTGGGCTCTTTCCATAATTTGGCTATTGTTGATAATAATGCTGCTATAAACATTAGGGTGCATATACTCCTTCAAATCAGCTCTTTTGTATCCTTTGGATAAATACCTTGTAGTGTAATTGCGGAGTATTAGGGTATGACACTCCTTTTTTAATCTCCACTACCAGTATTGCCAAAATTCTTGTTCAGGTCAGCTGAGTGATATTTTTTTTTTAAAGACTTTATTTATTTATTCATGAGAGACACAGAGAGAGGCCAGAGACATAGGCAGAGGGAGAAGCAGGCTCCTTGCAGGGATCCTGATGTGGGACTCGATCCCGGGACTCTAGGATCACTCCCTGGGCCAAAGGCAGGCACGAAACCGCTGAGCCACCCAGGTTCCCCAGCTAAGTGATATTAACCAATTCTTAAAAGTAGGAAATGTGTTAATTTTTTATTTTAAATAAGTTCAAAACTCACTGAAACCCTTAATTTTGAATTTTTTTAAGTAGCCTAGGAAATCTGTTTTAAAGTTTTTTTAAACGTGCAGGTATGAAGTTTTATAGGTGACATATCATTTCTAATTCAAAATCATTTAATAATGCAAGGTTTCTAAAATGTTTCAAAATGGTCTCTCCATAGATTTTTATTTTTCATTCCCTCTTGACCCCCAAGCATGACCTTTATGTTAAAGGGACTGATTAGGGTTGGGTTTTTTTGTTTTTTTGTTTTTATGTCAGCTGAGTAGTACACTTGTCATTTCAAAAAAGTTCAAATATAGAGGGACATTTTTTAAAAAGTACACGCATAACTTATCTGTAATTTCTATGTCTCTTAAAGTTCTTTGTGACAATATAATTGGTAAGTCATTTAACTGGTACAGATTTTTGTGGTTGTTCACTTTTATTTCAAAGTACCACAGAAATTCTGTTTTTTTAAATCTTGTTTAAAAATAAACACCTTGATAGCATGAGTACTGCTCTGGGTCCTGGTATTCCCACTCCTAGATCTTCTCCAGTTTGCAGGCAATTTTTACAGTGTTTTGGCTTCAGGATCTTGATACCAAATATTAACTATGCCTACTTTTTAAACTTTTAATAGCAATAGTATAAATAAAAGATTTAGCCAATCATAGAGTCATAGTGCTGCCTTTTCTCCATATCCCACTCCTTAGAAATAACCGTAGCCAGTGTCTGTGCACATAACCCAAAAGCATGGGTGTTTTTTACAAGATTAGAATGCCATATTATGGTTAAAGGACCTAATCTTATTAGGATTTTTTTTTAAATACATAGCGTGTAACGTTTTCTATTACATACATTGGGGCTTATGAAATGAAAAGATTCACCATTTTTTGAAGTTTTGACTTCAAAACTTTATGCCTGGATCTCTTTACTTTTAGATGAGGATGGCAACAACCAGTGGCCTGAAGGTTTGAAGTTCCTTTTTGATTCAGTCAGCTCTCAAAATATGGGACTGCGGGAAGCTGCCCTTCACATTTTCTGGTACATACATGGATCTAATTTTCCTGAAAAATTGTCGTGAATGTGCAAAAGCACATTTTAATTGATTGTTTTAGTTTGACTTTTTAGACTTAAATAATGACTTTAGATGAGCTTTGTATTTGTGTTGGAAGTAAAACTGAAAAAACATAAAGCTTCTAATTTCATATTATCCTTTTTTGTACACAAGCGTTCTCTACAATTTTTTTCTTTCCTTTGTCTTGTATGATTCCACGAAAGACAGTTACTTCTTTATTTAGAGGTTAACACAGTACTGAATATAAATATGTTTTTTAGAAAACCACTATAATGATGAAATCTTGAAGAAGAAAGAAAAGGCTGGTGAATCCCTATTATTTTCTAGGTCTTCTATAGTCAGACTTAATAAAGTACAGTATTTTAATAAACTTCTATATACTTATAAGCAAATGGTCTAAGTTTAGAATTACGAGTATCTGCACTAAGAAAAATTTTGTCCGTGTTATCAGACAGTTCTACATTAAAAATATAATTGGATTTATAACATTTCAAGATTATATATTTTTTAAAATGCAATCTACCTTGAGCATCAGAAGAGAATAAGGGTAGAGATTACACCATTACACGTCAGTTTGTCAAATGTATCTTACCTATACTGGTCATCCAGAGAAGAGAATTAGTTAAAAGTATTCAGTGTAATTGTTAGCCACATTTAAAGCAGAGCAGAATTTGGACTACCTGGATCACTGCAGATAATAATCTGGAACAAGCAGATTATTAGGCAGTGTGGTTACTGCAGCTACCATCTGAAACATTGTACTTGCGTTTCCCTGTCCTGTACTCCAGGTCACCTTCCTGTGGAGACAGGGTGATAAGGATAAATTGTAGGGCTGGAATTGCTGAGTAGCGTGCGCGCACCTGGATTGCCGCTGCTTCCAGCCTAATCCTCTCTGCTCTGCTTGTTGCCATTTGCCCACACCCCAAAAGAGGATTGCTTGGAGGATGGGTAGATGATGTTCAGCCTTCAAGGTTAATGCACACTTGAGTCGGGCTGATGTTTAAGGTTAGATTAGAACATTAGATGTTCCGGCTGACACTACTGAAATATAATGTCATTTTGGATCTTGTTTAGGAACTTTCCTGGAATTTTTGGGAACCAACAGCAGCACTATTTAGACGTTATCAAACGGATGTTAGTTCAGTGTATGCAAGATCAGGAACATCCATCGGTAAATAATTCCAATTCCATTAATATTAACACCTAATTCAATATAACCTTTAACTTGTGAAAGAAATTTCTATACTTGGAGATTATCTTTAGTTTTAATACTTTATAAATACTAGTTACTGATGAAAAATTTCATCTTGAGTAAGAAATCTTGAACTTGAATCCATCAAAAATTTCTCCTGTTTGACATTTTTTACTGTCTTCACTTTAGATAAGGACATTATCTGCCAGAGCTACAGCTGCATTTATACTTGCAAATGAACACAACGTTGCTCTATTCAAACATTTTGCAGACTTGTTACCTGGATTCTTACAGGTAAGAAAACAGTATAAAATAAGTGATCCTTAAATCCTTACTGGTTTTCTGCAGTGTAAAGTCTCATCAAAGTTCTCTAGTGCATTCAGTGTATTTGTTGCCTACTGTGTGCTGGCACTAGACACTAGGAGTTCAGCAGCAAACAAAATGCAAATCTCTAGCCCCATTGAACTCCGATCTTTTTCCCTTCATAGACTCTCAGTCTCTTAAAAATTGTAGGTTAGGGTTTCAAAACTTTTCTATAACATAAATGATAAAAGCAATTTATGGCTATTAATGAATATGTAATCACATAGGTTATTGCCATGGAATCAACCAAATAACCTACGAAATGTAATGCCCATTTTACATAAGGGGAAACTAAAGAGGGGAAGTTAGGAAACTTGCCCAAGATCACAGTGTTGGTAAGTGATTGAAGCATGTCTCAAACCCAAATTGGACAGCAGTCCTTAGTCTTCAATCCAGGGCTTGTAACAGTTTATACTATAAAGTAAATAGTTTATGGTTAATTTCAGTTAAGGGTTATTATTATTTTAAGGATACCTTCTGCCTCAAGCAGAAAGTAAAATAAGATTGGGTAAGTTAGAGCAACTTGTTAGACCCATATTTTGTAATAACTGTATTTTCCATTTTGAAATGCATAGGTAACATACATGTGTACACATACAAGTTTGAAATATAAGAATAAATTGCCTTAAGTTGTTACAAAGAAGAAATAAAAAAGGAATAAACAGTAAAATGGCATGCTTTTCAACTTGTATATGGTATGGTATGACTGCAATGAAAGACATAATAGACTAGGTGTTTTTTAAGTGACCCATACAACACAGTAGCTAAACATTTGAACTGATAGATACTATTGACAAGGCAAACACCACAAATGCTGTTAGTATTGATGGTTTGATTTCCAGAAATGGTAAAGATCCAGACAAAACAAAGTTATGTATTCATCCTTGGTTTATACAGTATTTATACTTGGGTGGTAAGGGGGAACCCATGGTACATTAAAACCAAACAAAAAATAATTTGTGAATTTGGTTTTATGTTCAGATCATTGTAAATTAGGTTTTTGTTTTAGAAATACCTGACTTTTGTGACTGTGTGAGATGCATGATAAACTCGTCATGTGAGTTCCTCAGAAGCATTTGTGTCACAGGTGCAGGATATCTAGAAACCCTGGCCTTTGCTCTTCCTCGGTCATTGTGATGATCAAGAAAACTGCTGGGAGGAATAGCATCCCTATTGAGAACCACTGGCTTAGAGAGGATTTGGAAGACCTAAAACTGAAAAGTTCCATATGAATTCTGCATATTTCAGTAATTTTGCAGGATTTAGTAGAAACTTTTCTCCCTATACTGTCAAACTGCAAAGATAGTTTAGGTCAATGACAAACATTAATTTGTCCATTCTATCATTTTAGTAGTTTATTACCAAAAAATTTGTGAGTTACCCACTGCTACATTCTAATCTCAGATTTTTCTTCCCCTGAATTTAGAGTAAGCTAAAATGTTAGCCAAAACTAGGAGTTATCACTCTAAAATAGGCAATGGTAAGATACAGAGTGTATACTTAAATACACAGTGAGTTAACTTGATGTCAAAGAGAAATAAATTGAGTAATATTGGACATTTTAAATGTATCATAGGGTCTAGTAGTTACTGCATGTCTGAAAAAGACTAGGATATGGATATTGGAGGGACAGAGGAAAGTAATTCCTTTACGGCCTTAAGTTTGCTATGCTGGTTACTATAATTCTGGCTTAGATTTAAATCTTTGTATGTTTCTAGTTAATATTAGTGAAAAGGAAGGAATATATGCGGCTGTGAGATTTGCACTCTTTAGATTGCTAAATTGTTATTTAGTAAAAAATATTCTTCAATAAAATTCTGTTGTCTCCCTTTTAATGTTTTGACAGTGAGACATCAGATCTATAAAGTAACTTGAACCTAGACCTTTTTCTTTTCTCTTTCATTTTTTCTAGGCTGTGAATGACTCGTGCTACCAGAATGATGATTCAGTCTTGAAATCCCTTGTTGAGATTGCAGATACTGTTCCAAAGTATTTGCGTCCTCACTTAGAAGCTACTTTACAGCTAAGTCTAAAGGTAAATTAGATATTTCAGTAAATGTCTGTTTATCCTTTTCAGTTAATAATCTAAACTACTAAATGTATAAAATACGTTTTCTCTATAGTTGTGTGGAGACACGAACCTCAATAATATGCAACGCCAGCTTGCCCTTGAAGTAATCGTGACCCTCTCTGAGACTGCAGCTGCTATGTTAAGAAAACATACCAATATTGTTGCACAGACTAGTAAGTCAAAGGTCTTTAAATAGTTTGTTCATGTGGAAAAATTGTTGGATGAACTTGCTGAAAATTGTGTAAGCTCACAGATTTCTTGAGAATATTATAAATGTCTTTCACAAACAGATGAATGTGGAGAAATTTATCTCTGTACACATTTATGTGCATGGACCCAACATGGTAACTATGCTGTAGACATTCTGAAGTCCCACAGTTGTAGGCATGACTTGTGACACCTGGAAATCAAAATATATAGAAGACTTTTTTGGGGAAAATCGGATAACATGTTGAAAGACTAATAGAAGAACTAAACATTTCTCTTCAGATTGATCTATAAACGAAGACCATGTTGGTCATAAGGTTGATCATAAAATTTGTGTAAAATAACATATGGCCTGAAGTAGCCAAGACAATTTTGGTGAGCGGAGTGGAGATCTTGCCTTCTCAGCTATGAAGATTTAGAAACTGTTGGTGGTACAGGTGTAGGCAAATGGATTGTAGGAAACAGGATTCTATAAGCAGATCCACTTACATGGAAACAAAGCTGACTTTAAAAGATAAGTAATTGGAGCGCCTGAGTGGCTCAGTTGGTTAAGCGTCTGTCTGCCTTTATAGCTCAGGTCATGATTCTGGGATCAAGCCCCGTGTCCAGCTCCCTGCTGAGCAGAGTCTGCTTTTTCTGCCTCTCATGTCCCCCCACCAAATAAATAAAATGTTTAAAAAAACTAAGAGAACAGTTACTGACCAAAGGTCATTTTTGTGGCAAAAATCTATCCCAACCTCAGATATCCTATAAAAATTAATTCGGGGTTGATTTAGCACCTAAATGAGCAACACGTTTTACAAACAAAGTTTAAGAGTAGAAAGAAGTTTTTTAAGACTGAATTACAAACCATAGGTACAAACATTGCTGATTTGGCAAATACTAAAACAATTTTTTGACCAGATAAACCACAAGTGAAATTAAAAGACAAGCTGCAGGCTGGGCAAAAGCAGCTACCTTGCACACGGTCCGCAAGTTCAGGTCTGTAGGAAACAGACAAGGGCTAGGAACTGGAAATCCACAATGAAGGAGCTAATGAGCCTGCTCAGCGTCAGTAAATACCAGTGCAGTTGGGGAGTCTGGTGTCAGGTGTGGAGCAGAGAAGACTCAGAAAGCTTCAGGGCACTTCACACATGGTTGTGAAATGAGACAGGTCTCCTTTCAAACCTGGAGCAGTGCACATTTAATGCAGCCACTATGCAGAACAGTTAGTCTTTCTTAGTAATATTGAAGATACCTGTAACAATTCCATGCCCTGAACTCACACTTGTCAAGGGTATATGGATAAGAATCTCATCAAAGCAAATTTTGTAATAGGGAGAAAATTAGAAACAACCAAAATGTCTATCAGTAGAATAGTGTGTTTATGTAATAGAATATTCTGAAGTAATTAAGTTGAAATCCATGTGTGTTGAAAAGAAAGCAAATTGCCTATGGATATATACATAGTCATAGTATGGTACCATTTATTGTGTGAAAATTAAGGTCTTGAGATAGTGCTATATTTGTTTACGGAAAAATCTGTAGTTCAAGTATAGAAAATCTTTGGGAGTGAGAAGCATCGATTTTATGTTGTGCTCACCTCTGGTGAATAAAGAATATAGTAGGATCTGGGAAGTTTGTCTTTTATCTTTAATGTTAACTCTTAAGCAGAACAAGATCTAAAGCAAATGCAGCAAATATTTATTAAGAATTTGTTGAAATTGGGCAGCCCAGGTGGCTCAGCAGTTTAGCACCGCCTTTAGCCCAGGGCCTGATCCTGGAGACCTGGGATCAAGGCCCACGTCAAGGCTCCCTGCATGGAGCCTGCTTCTCCCTCTGCCTGTGTCTCTGCCTCTCTCTCTCTCTCTGTGTCTCCCATTAATAAATAAATAAAATCTTTAAAATAAATTTGTTAAAACTTAACAAACCAAATGTTGGGGGCACAGGCAGACTTTTCTGTCTCACTCTTAGAGGCAAAGTAAATCTTACTTTGTTTTTCACTTCTTAAAATTCTTAATAAATGGTGATACTGATTTAAAAAAAAAAAAGCCATAGTCTTCAGAGATGAAATGATGATTTGCTTTAAGTTCCTCAGATGTTAGCAATGATGGTTGACCTTGAAGAGGATGAGGACTGGGCAAATGCAGATGAGCTGGAAGATGATGACTTTGACAGGTAATCATGCACCCGGAAACTGCATTAGAGGCTCCCTTGGTGAAATGGAGTGAACTCGGGTGGCAGCTGGAGTAGAAGGGTTCCTGGAGCCTGTCTCTTCCCACCATATTCTGTAATTTAAAGTTAAACTTCTAAGTTTGGAACATAGGATACTTCGGCTTTCTGTGTCAGATTTTGTAAATATTTTATTTTTCATAAAAATAGGTATTTTTTCCACCCCATTTTACTCTAAATTTTCAAGATTTTTTTTAGTGTAAGAGTATCTTAAAGTACGTATAAAAAAGCTTTATTGTGAAAAATGCCTTTACGTACATAGACCTCGTGCAGAATATTTGGTTCCGCACAGTTCCCTGCAAAATGCCCTGTTTTCCCAATTTCACACAAGTCAACCTTAGGCTAGAGAGGACAGTGGTGGTGAGATTTATACTGTAGCGTTCAGTGACACTGGAGCTACTGTTTAACTTGTTTAGACTTAGGCTTTCATGGATAAAGGTTCCTATGGAAAATCCACTGGAATTGAATTCACTGTCTAGTAGTGATGGCCTCTTCTTACATGTGTATGAGATGTGCACTTCAGAACTCTATTAATGGATCTTTCAGTGGTCCTAAAGGTATATATTCTCAGGTAGCGTTAGAAATGGAGGGCGGGTGGGTTGAGTGATTTGCTCAGGTTTTATATAGCCTATCTATAGACTGAGACTTCATGCTGTTCTTTTATCTTTTACTCTTTGCAGTTAATCAAACTGCCTCCCTTTCTTAAAGAGAACTGAAAGTATTTCTCTGAAAGACTGGTAGTTGAAATAAGCTATTAAAACAGGCATTAGGTAAAATTAAAGAATTTGACTTAAAGAAAATACAGTGTGTTTTTCAACTTAGTCCCATTATTAAAAATGACTACTCTGGCTTGAATGCTATTTTGACATGAAAATAATCCTTCACTGGAAATAACCTCATAGGGCTAAAGGGAAGACCAGGCTCAGACTGGGTTTCCTTTGCCTGGTTCAGTTACTGTAATGTACTGCTCCCTATACAAGGCACTTAATTTATATGGCTTATGAAGTTATTTTTCCTGTGCTAGATGAACAGGATTTTCTTATCTGGGAGTAAATAGGTTTTATTTTATTTTATTTTATTATTTTATTTTATTTATTTTATCTTATTTTATTTTTTATTTTACTATTTTATTTATTTTATTTTTTATTTTATTATTTATTTGTTTGTTTGTTTATGTAAATATGTTTTAAATTATTTCCAAAGTAAGTTTAAATATATTCTCTAAAGAAAATTTGTAGCTTCATCCTTATAGTCTCCTTGACCCAGCAGTTTGAGATGATGCACATGACAAACTCATTACTAATCTTGCAGTTCAGAGACAGTGCAGAGACCCTTCTGGCCAATTTTCTTCTGTTTTCCATGAAAACTCTGGTATTAAGTTTCACTGGTGCATTATTTGTGGCAACACAGTTTACATCCCTTTAAAGTACATAAACTCACAGCAAGGAAGTCATCCTCCAGAGTCTCAGCATGGCTTTCAGTTTTCTATGTTCTGTCCGTTGAGTTGAAGGATGTACAGGAAATGAGATAACAAGGCTCTCCTAAACATTGTACTCCTACCTCTGAGTCTTGAAAGCATTAAAGCTCAAGCGTTACCAGTGAGGGGTGTGTGTGGGGAGAGAAATAGCAAAGTCTTGAAAATTAAGATGGAGACACAGCAGGACTTTTTACACTATGGCAAATGAATCATGGAAATGTTATGTGCCCTTTCCTTTTTCTTTAACTCTGGATTTTTAACCTACAAGTTCATAGGTTTAGAAGACTGCTTGAATTGGTAGTTTAATGTGATAACGTGTTTTAGATCTATGTGTGTACAGTGCACTGTTGTGTCTGTTGAACATAATGAATATGTTCTTTGGTCTCTGTGCAGCAATGCAGTGGCTGGTGAGAGCGCCCTGGACCGAATGGCGTGTGGACTTGGTGGGAAACTGGTGCTGCCGATGATCAAGGAACACATTATGCAGATGCTCCAAAATCGTAAGCTGGATATCCCAAAAGAGAGTAGTGTAGCGTGCTTTTCTAAATCTTCAGTTCTGACAGATGCTTAGACTTAGTCTTTCTTTGCCTTTTTATATCCTGTGTTTAGTCCAATTTTTATATCGTACTGATAAAATCCTATTTAGTCCTCTTTGGAACCATTCAGTCTTACACTAAAGAATGTTTTTCCTCACTATTGCAAATATTCAGTTCTGTCTCTAGAATTGTCTTCAATCCATAGGAAAAAAAAAATTCAAGGAAAAGCTATAGATTTTCTCCCTACCCAGAAATAACTAGCTTTTAATTTAAATAAGACATCATTATTTCATGTCTATAAAATACTAGCATATTCAATTCCTATAATCTTCCTTTATCCACTATTTTTTGTTTTCAAAAATGTATAATCAGAAGAGAAGCCACTTCCATATTTCTCTTACTGTTTTCATAGCAAATATTTGGTCATTTGTATCTGTACCTTTGTTTATATCAATATCAAAAATTATTACATGTGTGTTATATTTTTATCTTTTTTTTTTAAGATTTTTAAGTAAACTACACTCACTGTGGAGCTCAAACTCGTAACCCCAAGATCAAGAGTTGCATGCTCCACCAGCTGAGCCAGCCAGCCACCCCTTATTTTTGTCTTTTTATTTATAGAATTAAGGTGCTTGGCTTTTTTAAAAAATTCAAATACAGGGGATCCCTGGGTGGCTCAGCGGTTTGGCGCCTGCCTTTGGCCCAGGGCGCGATCCTGGAGTCCCGGGATCGAGTCCCACATCGGGCTCCCGGCATGGAGCCTGCTTCTCCCTCCTCCTTTGTCTCTGCCTCTCTCTCTCTCTCTATGTCTATCATAAATAAATAAATGAATCTTTAAAAAAAAAAAAAAAAATTCAAATACAGAAATGTATAAACTAAGAGTCCATTAGATTTAGAGGTGGCCAGTTAATAGGTTTCTGAGACTTTTCTCTGACCTGCTTTGTGTATATGCAGTTTAAAAAAAAAAAAGTGAACATAGCTTACGGACACACCATACTTACCTTAAGCTTTGCCCCAGGGTTAATCATATCACCACCTAACAGCTCCCCCCTCATTTTTTTTTTTAAACAACCACATAGCCTTCTATAATACCCCATTAGTTGTTAATAGTTTTTGTTGATTACAAATAATGCTAATGCATACACTCTTCTACAGAAATCCTGTATGGATCCTTGTATGGATATTTATGTCTATAGGGTACATTCTGTACAAGAGACACACTTGAGGGGCAGACCATTGGTTCTGCATTTTAAAGTAGTAAAATGGAGTAATAATAGAATACCAGCTTCAAATGAAAGTGAACCATTGAGAACTGAAGCCCTTAAGCAATTTACCTAATTCTTACCCCATGTAAGATTCTTTTGAAAAGGCATGGCCCAAAACCATTATCCCTTTTTAATGACATGATTGTATATCTGGGTCTTGAATAATTGTCTTACCCCTTTTTTGCCTCCTAAATTTCTTGAGGGTTTTTTTTTTCCCCCTCAGAGGGATGGAGACAGCATTAAAGATTGCTTAAGTTATCAGAGCTGCTAGAAAGTATCTAGCTTTTCCATTTTTAAAATGAAGAAAGTAACCCAGAAATACTAAAAGATTGCACAAGGTCACCCAGCTGTCACTATTTCACCATCAGTTCACAGTATTCTTCAAATCAGTTGTGAATGTGGTTGTGACATGTAGTAGAAATTTGGCTTTTAAATTTCTGCTGCAGTTTATTAGGTGGATGCTGAAGGCTTTGGATATATGGCAATGAACTCTAAGATTTGTTACTGTTAACATTATGGCAGGTCTACTGCACCTTAATTTCTTCATCTGTGAAAGAGGAGAAAATGCAGAGATGTATTTAATGTGTGCACAAAGTGCTTCAGCAGCAGCAAACAATATATGTCTCCTAGTAACATGTGCCCCACTTTCTTTTTAAAGATAGTTTTACGGGTTTTGCTTTAAGTAATAAAGAGCAAAATTTAAAGGAGAAACACTATTTCCAAACCCCCATACCATACCATCACATTCTGCTGAACTTATTTTCAGGAGCTCTGTCTACTGGAGATTTATAGGCATATCTTTTTTTATTCTCTGAACCAAATATGGACACTTTTCTCTATCAATAAATATTTATTGCATCTCTTTTTTAGATTAGTAAATTCAGTGTGCAAAGATGAGCATCTTATTTACTGGTTTCTTAGGATGATTATTACTCGGTTGAAAAATTCTGGCTTAATGGTCTATTGGGTAATTGAAACACATTAAAAATATTTAAAAATATAAAAATATTTAAAATGTGACCTTGTGCACATTTTAATATTTAAAAATATCAAAAATGTTGTAAATAATAATAAGGGTGTAATTCTTAAGAACAAAATTAGGAATTTTTCAGAAATTCTTTGTAGTAGAATTAGTTACAGGCAGAGTTCGTCTTTACGTGGGTTTTAGGCTCCCCAAAGTAAATAGTTAAATTGTAAAAGTTCTCAAACTTTCTGTTCTCGAGACTCCTATATACTCTTAAAAATTACTGAAGATCCCAGAGTGCTTTTGTTTATGTAGGTTGTGTCAACGTGTATACCTTTAGAAATGGAAACAAACACTTAAAATACTCACTTAAAGGTAGCAATAATAAACGTGTTACACTTTAAGAAATAACATTTTTCATGAAGAATGACTTGTAAAACAAAAATGTTAGAAGAATGTCTGTATTTTTAAAAATATCTTCTAAGTATCTTAGCTGAATTTTTTTTCTGCTTTACTTATCTCGTGGGATTTTATATGTGTTGTAATCCTTCGAGTATTCCACTGGATCCCCATAATGAGAGTGAAAAAATATTATCAGGAGAATAGTTTTGATTCAGAGAACCCCAGGGTAGTTGGGCCCCACTTTGAAAACCATTGCTTTACTCAGATACTAACTTTCTATATTGATGTATCTCTTGCTTTATGCAACAAGTTATGTGAAACACCTTAAAGGGAACAGTTCATTATTTAGAAACGAAAGTCAGGGAAATTATATATTAAAATATGATAGGAAGGTTCAGAAAAATAAATACTGCTTAGCTAATATTCTATTAATCTAAAATAAAGTTTGTCTATGCTCATTTACCATATTGCTAAATAAAAATTCTTTAAAAGCAGTATCTTTCCTCCATGGCTTTTTTCCTTTTTCTAGAAATGTGACGGGGGCTCCTGGCCGACTCAGTCAGTAGAGCATGCGACTCTTAATCTTGGGGTCATGAATTCAAGCTCCATGTTGAGTGTGAAAATTGCTTAAACAGATAAAATGATAAACTTGAAAGAAAAAAGAAATGGGACCATGGATGAAAATCAGTGAATCTATTCAATGAATAGGAATGTGTGACACAAAATCCAGATGTTTGTTGTTTATGGTAAATCTTACGGAGAAAACCTTATTTTCAGTAGTTGGTATAAATACTAATAATTTGCTTCCATACTGCCTTTTAACTACCTCTGGAATAGAAATGCTTGTGTGATGTAACCATCACTCCAGTGAAATAGTCCTAGTCAGGCACTCCTTTCTTTCCATTTTTCTCATTAATGTATAAAAGTATTTTGATAGTCTTTTCCAAATAAAGAGAACTTCATTTTATACTTCTGACTACCAGAGTGGCATGCTAATCGCTCTTCTTTCATGTGTAATTGTTTTTTGTAGCTGACTGGAAATACAGGCATGCAGGATTAATGGCCTTATCTGCCATTGGTGAAGGATGCCACCAGCAAATGGAAGGAATTTTAAATGAGATAGTAAATTTTGTTTTGCTTTTTCTTCAGGATCCTGTAAGTACCAGTAAATATCTGACTAATAATTATTACCATAGTTTCACATGGGAACCCATTGCCTTTACTCATACAAAGTAACCTATTCCAGCATCCAAGAGTAAGGTATGCAGCCTGTAATGCTGTGGGACAGATGGCTACAGATTTTGCACCTGGTTTCCAAAAGAAATTTCATGAGAAGGTAAGTAACAAGGCCTCAAACACTCAAGTCACACTTTTAAGAAGAGGGGGGGTAGTATGTTATATGTATGCTTTGAAATGTGGCATTTCAGAATGTGTGCTCATTTGCTTTCATCTTCCAGGTGATTGCAGCCCTGCTACAGACCATGGAAGATCAAGGCAACCAACGAGTGCAGGCCCATGCCGCAGCTGCTCTTATTAACTTCACCGAGGACTGTCCCAAGTCACTGCTTATTCCGTATTTAGACAATTTGGTGAAACATCTGCATTCCATTATGGTTCTTAAACTTCAAGAGGTAAGTTACTAGGTTTTGAGCTCCTACTTAGAAATTAACATAGGTTAATTTAATGGGTAAGACCTAGAGAAAGAAACTTTTCAGCATGGCCATAAAGAATAGAAAGTTAGGTTAGCCTATTTGAAGTAGAATAATTTGGTCTTGAACAGAGATAGGCCAATATTGGAATTGGGAAAGAGGATAGAGCCTAAAGGTTAGGTAAAAACAGTATTTGAATTGCCTTGAAAACAAGGCAGTTATTTTGAATTCTGATTTATGTAAATTTGGAAGAACCATTTTGTTCTTAACTGCTGCAAGAAATCATGATAATATGATTGTAGGAAATTAGCGTGATGGCATTGTGAGGCATAAACAAAAAGGGAGAAGATTTAAGTCAAGACTGTCAGAAGATTATTTCTCAGAGAGCTTGAGTGGAAATTGGGGAAGATGATTCTGAAAGTCATTTCTTGGGAAGCAGTTAACAGTTTCTGCTGGTTTGAATTTAAAAAGATGAAGAAGTAAAAAAATGTTGACCATTCTTCTCACCTGGATGACAGAAGTAGATAAAAAAAATCCTTTTTGCTTTAAATATGTTAGATTTCAGACAAGGCCTGGCTATCCAGATAGTTAAAGCTTAAATAAAAGGTGCAACCTAGAAACAATTGGCTTATCAATGTTTAGTACAGCTATATATGAGAAAGAGGATGCAGGCAAGAAAGGTAAGGGTTTAGATTCAGTTTGCTGTCAAATCCAATGAAAATAAATTGCTGTAAAAATGAAATGAATAAAAAAGATAAACAAAAGCCTTTTAAAATGATTATATTCAACAGACAAAAAGTTAACTCTCAAGTTGTTTATAAGTAAAGTCAGTCTGTAACATTATATACTCGATTTTTTTTTTCAGATTTATTTATTTATTTCAGGGGGGAGGGTAGAAGAAGAGGGAGAGTCTCAAGCAGACTGCCCACTGAGTGCAGAGCCCAACTTAGGTCTTGATCCCAGGACCTTGAGACCCAAGACCTGAGCCAAAACCCAAGAGTTGGATGCTCAACCAACTGAGCCACCCAGTTGCCCCTAGAATATCAATTCTTGTACATTAATTCATTGTGGACCAGTGATAGTTCATAAGCCACACTTTACCTAATTGTGTCCTAAAGGAACAAGATACAGTGTCTCAGATGGCAAAGGAAGGGGTTTGAAATGGGATGGGTGCTCAATGTCAGATGACAGCAGACTAAGAACATGATGAAGGAACACGAGTTAGTCTTAAGACAGAAAGAAGTAGACCCAAGATGAAGGCATATGAGTTGGTTGGTTATTCAGGAATAGATGGATCAAATGTGACTTTACAAGTAGGTTTGGGTAGAGGGCTGAAGTGTAAAGAGAGTTTCTGTTGCATCCTCTTCCCCCTGATAGGCAACATGTCAGATTTTTAAAGACTAAAAGAAGGAATTGCTAAGATCAGCTGGGGAAGAGGATAAAGTATATGGGCAAGAGTTGTTCAAAGAGAAGGTAGTTAAGGAAGAACAGCATTCCTCTGAGATGAGAGGTAGGTCAAGACCTGAAGTGTGGAGCAGATGCAGAAGGGAGTAGGTTACTCTCTTATGGAGGTGGTGGAAGTGGTAGTACAAGATGAAGAGCTCTGTAGAGAGTGGGTATGGTTGATGAGGGGAATGAAAGAAATCTGGAATACCCACTGGGTCAGATATTCATATGAATCCAAGGGGATATTGACAGGTGACAACATGAGCCCAGTGGCAAGTACATGGTTACTGGCCAGGTCAGAGAACACTAGGTCTTTGGTGCAGGAGAAAGGTGAGCTCATCGGTCTCACCAGATAGTAAAACAGTGTGCAGGAGAGCTCTGGCACCAGTGATGGTGTTAGTGCTACCTTCTAGGGAGAGTCAGGGAAGGTAAAGGAATGGACCGTAAAGGGAGTTCTCTCCACATATGGTAGGACAGCACTAAGTGGGAGTAAGCGAGGAAAAAGGACTAAGAAAGACAGGCATGAAGCTGGGGATATAGAAATTGGAAGAGGAATCTAATTTGTGCTCAAGCACTAGTTGCTCTGAGACAAGGCCAACATGAGGAGGGAGCACTTTGTTAACAGAGGAGCAAGGAGATCCTCTCTCAGTAGTTCCACAGGGACTCTTCAGTCTGCTCCAGAACCTGTGGTCTACACTCAGGCTGCTGAAGGGTGGTCTTAGCTTGCTGTTTCAGAGAAGTGTTTGAGAACTATCAGGGGACATGTCTTCCAGCCTCTCATTTCCATGATTTGTTTTGTGTGTCTTCCTTCTAGTTGATTCAGAAGGGCACCAAGTTAGTGTTGGAACAAGTTGTGACCTCTATCGCATCAGTTGCAGATACTGCAGAGGAAAAATTTGTCCCCTACTATGACTTATTTATGCCATCACTAAAGCACATTGTTGAGAATGCAGTTCAAAAGGA
Source organism: Vulpes vulpes (assembly GCF_048418805.1). NCBI lineage: Eukaryota > Metazoa > Chordata > Mammalia > Carnivora > Canidae > Vulpes > Vulpes vulpes. The sequence continues at coordinate 48,051,611 of NC_132785.1, forward strand.
ACTCAGACTTCTCAGAGGAAAAACTATTGAGTGCATCAGCCTCATTGGTCTGGCCGTTGGGAAGGAAAAAGTAAGTAATTTATTCCAAGGTTGAATTTACTATATGTAATTTGGCTGTGGAGGCATTGAAGGTACTAGAGAGCCTTTAATTCTGATAAATGATTTTCTGGATACTTGTTTTTATCCATCATCTTACTCTTTGTATGGAAATTCATTTATCAGTGTTAATACTAAGTTTTTTCTTAATTCAGTTATGCTCTTGAAACCTCCCCCCTTTCCTACCACATCTACAGTCTTTCTCCTGGGAGGTGTGTGGAGTTCAAGATCCATACGTTTAGTTTCACCCATTTAAACATGTACTTGGAGACGTTCCACTTGATTTCTTGTTAATCCAAAAAACATCAGGTGTCCCGAGATAGAAATTCTATATGCATATAACACTTCAGAAAAATAATTAGCAAGGACTGTTCACCAGCATATCTTCCTTCCAGCCAGTACCTCAGAGTTGTCAAAGCCAATCAAAGGAAGTTTCTCTGTCATTGACCCCCACCCCGGGTTCTAACTCTCAGAACTGTCAACGTTAGAACCTCTCTGATTGGTCTCCTCCAAAACCATCAGTATTAACTTATAAATAGTTTTCTGTGGAACTTGAGAAGCTAACCAGTAAAACATTTTTGTGTTCCATACTCTATGTATCTGGCTTTCAAACTGTCTTTGAAACACACTGTCTACACAAGGGAGATTGCTAGAACTATACAGAGTTAAATGTAGATGATAAAGTTCTAGAGAGCAATCTAAAATTTTCTTTCTGGAATTCGATTATCTTTTTACTGCTGGAAATAACAAACCATAGACCAAAACTTTATGTCATTAGAAATACCTTTACACTGCAGTTAACCCTGACCTTCATTGAAGAATCTATTTTTCTAGAAAGAGCACTAAGTCTCTGTAATATATAGATGAAAATCTTTGAGTGTAACCCTTGTCTGAGGAGTTATGACCCATGCGGATAATGTAATGGTAACAGTGGTGTTGATTTTCTCAAATATTTTCGTCTAGTTCATGCAAGATGCATCAGATGTGATGCAGCTCTTATTGAAGACCCAGACAGACTTCAGTGATATGGAAGATGATGATCCTCAGGTAAAGCAGCTTGGACACATTCACCTTGATCCATTGAGGAGTTGTGGCTAATGCAAGGTTAATGAACTCGACAAAAAAATTAATAGGCTTCTTGAGATAACCCCTGGTTTCAGAGACATTCTTCGCTGGTTTTCCTTCACTTCTCATACCACCTTTTTCTCAGCCTGCTGTAGCTGCCCCCTCTCAGATTCTCAATTTTTTTTGGTGCTCTTACGGTTCTGTCCTAGGCCCGCTTAGCAGCTGAACAGTGTCATTTACATTGTGGCTTCAGTCTTCCTCTGTATGCTGTGACCTCCAGGTCGTTCTCTGAATTCAAGATTTATTTATCCAACAACTTATTAGACATCTTTGTTTGGATGTCTCCCAACCTTCTCTGTGCCACATGACTTCCCTCCCCTGTTGAAAAAGAAGTACAGAAACCTAACAATCTTAGAACATGCTCTGCTTTTCTTTCTGCCGTGAACAAACACTTGTTTCACTTAGACCCCCTCCCCCACTCAGCCTGACTAACCTCTGCTCATATTTCACATCCTGTGTGAGACTTGATACTATGTCCTTATGACCCTGGGGTGTAAATTGTGTGTCATAATCCTAATAGTATTTACGATGCCTAAAGTGTAACAGGCATTCCATAAATAGCTGCTGAATTACGTTTTGACTTTATACAGCCATGCTGTAATTGTTTCCCATAAACTTAAAATTGGTTTTGTTCTGTTTCGTTTTAGAGTAGGAGTGGGTAGTATGTGTATGAATGAATATGAGGTAGTTATATTGGAAAGTAAAAAATCCCTTTCTCAGTTATCGAGATGATGAATTAGAACTAGATTCTCTATAGGTAATTTGCAGGTGATTAAGACTGTGTAAACATAGTAAGTAGAAGAGGTGTCTTAAACATAACCCAGCCACTTTGAAAAATTAAAATAGCTGGAAGAAAGGGATGTTTTGTTTCTTGGGTGTTAATGTTTAATACATAGAATGCTAGGCAGTAAGGATACAGTCAGATAAAATAGGTTCCTACCTTCAAAAAAGTAGTACCTAGGAGTTGGTATGATTAAGTGGGTTTTATATATGTGGTCCAGGTATTAGAGAAAACCTGTATATTGCTTCTTGAAAGTAAGAGAAAATAAAACACGGTCCTGGTCTTTCTCTTTTGCCTCGCCTGCTGTCTGTATCCCCGGGTAAAGGTTCACAATGATTCTGTTGTTTCTGAATGTTTTTAAGTATATGACCTTAGAAAATGTACTTCTGTCTAAAAGATATGAATGTAAAATAAAACATTATTTCTATAAAATAGGGAAATGGCTTTCTCTGTGATATTTTTTTACCCATTGTTTTAAAGTCAATTTTAATTTCTTCCCCCAGATCTCTTACATGATATCAGCATGGGCCAGAATGTGCAAAATTCTTGGAAAAGAATTTCAGCAGTACCTTCCAGTGGTTATGGGGCCTTTAATGAAGACTGCTTCGATTAAGCCTGAAGTAGCCCTTTTAGATAGTAGGTGTCTTCATGAAGACATAGCAGTCATAAAATTCATCTCTGTGACTATTTTTAACATAAATTTGTTTTCTTCTCTGTTAATAGCCCAAGACATGGAGAATATGAGTGACGATGACGGTTGGGAATTTGTGAACCTTGGAGATCAGCAGAGTTTTGGTATTAAGACTGCAGGATTGGAAGAAAAGTCTACTGCTTGTCAGATGCTGGTGAGTGTGTACAGTGTTTACCAAATTTCAGTTGACAACTTCCCATAACACATACATAAATATTTCTCAAGGCATTTGTTCTGTAGATGCTAAAGAAATTATTTTAATGAGCAAGAATATATTCTTTAAAAAGTAAAATGTAGAAACCTTTTGACCCAACATTTCTACTTCTGGATAAAGAAATCATATAGGTGGGGCACCTGGGTGCTCACTCAGTCACTTAAGCAGCCAACTTTTGATTTCAGTTTCGGTCATGAACTCTCAGGGCCCTGGGATCAAGCCTGCTATACTCAATAGGGAGTCTGCTTGAGGATTCTCTCCCTCTCCTCCTTCCCTTGCTTACTCTCTTTCTCTTATCCAAATAAATAAACCGTAAAAAAATCATATACATAAATTTCTATTTCTAATTCTATTCTATTTCTAAAAACAACAAAAAGAAGCAGCTTAAATGCCTGCTCTTAGGAAGATAATAATATTGTACCCTAGACTATTACACGGCTGATACAAAGCTACATGAGAGCGCAAGGACTTTTGTCTGTTTTGTGTTTAATGTATAGTAGATAACGATGACAAAGGACTACTTTTTGAGTGAATGATCAGAAATGTGCTCATGATACTGAAAATAAAACTGATATGGTTTCACTTATATAAAAATATAAACATGGTAGGGACATCAAAATGTTTGCAATGATTATCTCTTTATAGTATTTAGGGTCTTGTGTGTAAGTTCTCTTTGAGTTTTTTCCCCCCTATAGACAGGGACAATATATTTTTTAAAAGAATTAAGTTATGGTTTCAGATTACAAATTTAGCAGTTAAATAAGTCTAAATAAAAATTAATTGCTTACAGTTTATCTTGTATTAATAAAGCACCATTGTGTTTTCTAAGTCATTTAAACTTGTATTTCTTGAACTTTTGCTTATCATCAGTACTTACTAAATTCTATAAATATCTATACCTACAATAATTTATAAACATTTTGAGTTTTTCTGGTATCTTTCTCAAGTAGAGAGCAATTATGTCACATCTCAGAACTATCAAATCTTTTAATGTAGTGGGAAAAAGTAAAGAAACAATTGTTATTAAAACAGCACTGTCCAGGGCGCCTGGGTGTCTCAGTCACTTGGGCGTTTGACTCTTGGTTTCAGCTTGGGTGGTGGTGTGGGGGTCATGAGATCAAGCTGTATCAAGCTCTGTGCTGGGCATGGAGCCAGCCTGTGATTCTCTCTTTCCCTCTCCTGCCCTCTCCCCCAACCTCCATTCTCATGTGCTCTCTCTCTCAAAATAAATAAACAAACAGTTCTGTTTTTCTGTTTCACTGCTGAAATGATTTTTTTTTTCTTTAAGATTTACTTATTGGGACACCTGGGTGGCTCAGTGGTTGAGCGTCTACCTTCGGCTAGGGGTCTGATCCCGGGGTCCTGGGCTCGAGTCCTGCATCAGGCTCCTCATGGGGAGCCTGCTTCTCCTTCTGCTTATGTTTCTGCCTCTCTGTATGTCTCTCATGAGTAAAAAAGTATAATCTTTAAAAAAAAAAAAAGGATTTACTAATTTATTTGAAAGAGAGAGTGAGGGGTAGGGTAGAGGGAGAGGAGACTACTTAAGCAGACCTCCCACTCAGCATGGAGCCTGAAGTAGGGCTTGATCCTGAGATCATGACTTAAGCTGAAACCCAGGAGCTAGATGCTCAACTGACTGGGCTGCCCAGACACCCCTGAAATTTTTTTTTTTTTTTAAAGATTTTATTTATTTATTCATGAGAGACACCGAGAGAGAGGCAGAGACACAGGCAGAGGGAAAAGCAGGCTCCCTGCAAGGAGCCCCATGCAGGACTTGATTCCAGATCCTGGGATCACGCCCTGAGCCAAAGGCAGACACACTCAACCACTGAGGCACCCAGGCATCCCGATTTTTTTTTTCTTTTTTAAATAAAAATAACAGCCTGTTTGCAGACAGAAAAGATAGGCTACAGTTACATTTTTAGTTTTTGGTTTGGTTTGGTTTGGTTCTTTGAGAGTGAGAAGACAAGCTGGAAGGGAGGAGCAGAAGGGAGAGGGAGGGAGAATCTTCAGCAGGTTCCACGCTCGGTGTGGAGCCAAACACAGGGCTCAATCTCAGGACCCTGTGATCATAATGTAAATAAATCGAGAGTTGGACACAATCAACTGAGCCATCTGGGCACCCCTATATCTGTTTTTTGGTTTTTTTTTTTTTTAAGATTTTATTAGAGAGCTAGAGAGCTTGTTACAGGCATTGAGGGAAGGGGCAGAGGGAGACGCAGACTCCCCACTGAGCAGGGAGCCCGACATGGGGCTTGATCCTAGGATCCTGAGATCATGACCTGAGCCAAAAGTAGCTGCTTAACCAACTGAGCCACCCAGGCACCCCTCTGCATGCAGCTTTAAATGTATTTCTAGTCAGGGTACAGCATCCTGTGGTCCTTAGGATTCTATTTGTTAAATACTAATACCTAAAAACTAACATGGATCTTGATTTGATTTCTCTTTCCAATATTTTGTTTTCAGGTTTGCTATGCTAAAGAGTTGAAGGAAGGCTTTGTGGAATACACTGAACAGGTTGTCAAACTGATGGTCCCTCTACTGAAATTTTATTTCCATGATGATATCCTACAACTTTGAACACAAAACAATTAGTTAAATTATAGCTTGTTCAAGTATTAGACTTTGTGTTAACCGAAGCCTATGTCACCTTTATTCTTCGCACTAACTATAAGATTATAAACTTCTTTTTTCATGTGCTTTAGTTTCATGGGTTTTTTGCTTTTGCCAAAAACATGAAGAAGAAAACTTTACCTGTCTTAGTTAACAGCTTTTTCTGTGAACCTCTAAAAGATTTTAAGAATTGATATTTTATTAGCAAATGTTTACATTTGTATATAATTGCTACGTTTCTCAAATATCTTTTGATGATGTTAAGCAACTAAGACCATTCTAAATACATTAGAGACCCACTGATAACTTTCTGTGACATAGCTCTACATTTCAAACATGGATACCACCTTTGGGGAGAAACATTTCTTGATAAATCTGCATGTTAAATATTCTCTTCTCAACATGATAATAGTAGTTAATACATATAGAAACATTTTTATGCCTTTACATACACAGTTTCATACATAGATTTTTTTTTTTTTTCATACATAGATTTAAAGAAGAAATAAAGGACAGCTCAACAGTGTTTGAGCCCAGACCTAAACCCAGATCTGCCTGAGTGCAGAGCCCCTGTGTTGTAGTTTTTCATGCAGTATCCCATAGTGGCGTCCTTTACAGAAGACCACTTTTGCCCAACAGAAATATACCATGAGGCCAGAGGACAAAGAAGTCTTTTTTAGAGGAAATCTCCCAACCTGATTTTATAAATGATATTAGATAGGGAAGGGCATCTTGATCTTCATTGAAAACTGAAAAGGCTCTGACAGGAGGAGGTCCTCATTCATTTTCCCAGGAAAATCATAGCTTTGGTTCCATTTATTAGAAACATATTGCCTAAAGTTTTGGGATAGGAACATCTTGAGACCTGCTCTAAGGATCCCAGATCCTCCACCTTTCCGTCTTGCTGCTCAGTTGTAGGTGACAGAAAAGATAGGAGATAAGTCTTAATGGGTAGGGAGATGTCTGTTTTTATACACACGCTCTATTTAACATAAGCTCCTGTATTGCAGTCTCAGATAAACAAGTTACCTGGCGCTCAGTGAGCACTTTAACATTTACATAAGCAAAGTGATAAGAACGATCTTTTGAGGATAGTGATTACACTAAGCGTATCTAAGAATAGTGATTACGTTTCCTTAACAATAAACGTGTTCGAGTGGCAGCAGCAGAATCCATGCCTCTTCTCTTGGAATGTGCAAGAGTTCGTGGCCCTGAGTATCTCACACAGATGTGGCATTTTATGTGTGATGCTCTAATCAAGGCCATTGGCACTGAACCAGATTCAGATGTCCTCTCAGAAATAATGCACTCCTTTGCAAAGGTAAATATTCTTCTCTTAAAAATATGTATAAGGTTGTGTGTTCATTTATTAGTCTTGCTAAATAAATAAAACTGAATCTTTTTGTGCTATAACAAATGATTCTTAATTACTAGAAATGTTTAATTCTTTTTTAGTTTAATGTTTTGGTGTTGTCCTTTTTGTGTTTGTTTGTTTTTTTCAGAGTAGCTGCTCTTACAGTCCATTCTTGGTTAGTTTCCACCATCATTTACCTAATAATCCAGCTCCAGAATCTTGGCTCATTTCCAGCACATACCTAGTTTCTGTCCTATTCTGTTTTTAGTCCCTCTCCTCTTCACATTACCTTTGTGCTGAGATAACCTCCCTTGTATTGTTCCAGAAGTCTCTCCTTTCTCTCCCTTCCAGTTCATTCTCCTTTGCTTGAGCATGAACTTGCTCATAATTTGTCACTCCACTTCCCATATTCTTGGTTAGCTCCATGGCCTACCTGCTCCACAGTTCGTTTTAAAGTTTCATCACCAGTGTTTGTCCCCTTTTACACTCCTGCAGTTCAATTTTCTTCTATTTTTCCAAAGAATGCATGCTGCTGGGCCTTAATGCCCCCCCCCCCCCCCCCACACACACACACACACACCTCAGCTCATGCTGCTTGACCTTTCTCCAGCTAGGTTTGTGTAGAGTATGTGTGTGGTGATTAAGCTCCTTAGGAGCTGGATGCTCTGCTCTATCTTTGAGACCTCAGCACCTAATTGTAATGCCCGGCATTTAAGATACGCTCAGGACATGTTTCAAATAATGCTGTTTAAATTCTTTTTGAAGTACTGTCATTGTAACACAACACGCCAAGTATTATCTACTCATTTAGTCATTAGTCTTCCAGGGTACCGAGTTATGTTAATTTTTCTCATGCTTCCATGTGATTCTTAATGGAATTTAACTTTTGACTCTTAAAACTTAAATCCCATGGCCTGCTTGCTTTCCTTCATTTCATTGTAGTGCATTGAAGTCATGGGAGATGGATGCCTTAATAATGAACATTTTGAAGAATTAGGAGGAATATTGAAAGCTAAACTCGAAGAACATTTTAAAAATCAAGAATTGCGGCAAGGTAAGTTTTCCACGCTTTTATTTCTGAATGTAATCCTTGACCATTTTGGCAATATTTAAAAAGACATTTATTTGGGTGTGTTTTAGTTAAAAGACAAGATGAAGACTATGATGAGCAGGTGGAAGAGTCACTACAAGATGAGGTAAATTATTCCCTTCAGAACCTAATTTATATGATCACGTGCATCTGGAAGATTTTTAAATGCTTAAGTTTCTAGAAAGTTCGTTACCTGACTTGTCATTCTGATGGTAATTATCAGTACTTTCCAGCAGAAGAATCTAACATATATTGCATATACTAATTTAGAGAAATAAGTAATTGATGTTAGCTTATTTGTGTTTTGGATGCTATATATGCAGAGAGTTTTTGTTGGAGTAACTCACACATAACAGCACTTATAAGTTCACCTAGTATTTTACATACTCCTCTCAGTAACCTTTTATTTGGTGGTGCCTTCAGCATTTTAAAGGTAAGCGAACTCAAACTCAGGTGTTAAATGACCAACTGGAGCCACACACAGTTGACAATCTAGGACTTAAGGCCAGATGTTTTTGTAACATCAGCTGTCTTTCTACCGTACCACAGAATAATGCAGGTTTTCTTACAAATGCTACACCTAGAGTGGTCGAAGTGGTCGATCTTCACCTTGTTACTCCATTTTCTCCTCATTCACCTGTGTATTTAGGGCCCAGAGTGTGGCATGTGGCCATCCCGGTGGACCCATGCTAACATGTGCAGGTCATCCCATTTCTGTGTGAGGTGGTCACATGCTCACACACATATTGCTCCCAAGGATGAAATGTTGTAATTGACCCCACATCCTTTCACCAGTCTGCTCCAAACTTAGAAACATTCTTGCAGAAAACAAAAAATAATGCTAAAGTAAAAACACAGAACTTCAATATTTAAGTACGTTTCCAGAAAACTCTGGGATAAGTACAAACTTGCTCACACCTTTAATCTACCGATAGCAGATAGGAGATGTGATCCCCAATCATCAAGGTTACTGTGGTCTCCAGACTCTTTCCTGTGCCCTGAAGAAGTGATGAGAAATTTCTTAGATTTTTTAAAAAATAAATGTAACTGTTGGTCATAATGGAGATGCTTTTTAATACATATGGGTGTTATGTGTTTTTTTGTTTTGTTTTGTTTTTGGTTTTAGGATGATAATGATGTTTATATTCTGACCAAAGTGTCAGACATTTTACACTCAATATTCAGTAGCTACAAGGAAAAGGTGTTACCATGGTTTGAACAGCTGCTTCCGTTAATTGTCAACCTCATTGTAAGTGTTGCCTTTCTTTGACCGTTATTTTAGGTAGTTGCCTGGGATGTTTTCAGTGTAGCACTTGAAAACACACTTTCAGGTTAAAATGGGTCTTAGAAATCATAATTTCCAAAGTATATCTTTAATTTTATCAAGTTTATTGCATTGCCGTTGATACTTTCTCACTTAATATATGCTTATTGTTGGCTAATTAACTTTTCCATAGTTCGATTAAATTACAATGTGTTCCAGAGACATACAAATGACTTTTCATTATTTGAGGTTATGTGTGTCCTGCTAAATTAACAAAATGATTACTTTTTTTCGGTGGACCCTAGAGGATTCAGTTAAAATCCTTGTTATGTACAACCAGTAGTCGTTTATTGTGGATGATGGCCTTATGTATTTAGTTTTTAAAATATGCATGAAAAGCAACCAATAGGAGTTTGTCTTGTTTTGGCTTTTAATTTTGCATTGCATTTGGTAATGCAGCACGTTTTTTAAAAAGGAAGTGTACGTATCTTGCTGCTTCTGCTGGTGGTTCTGGTATGTGGTAATGTCAGATGGTGAGATTCTTTAGAAAATCATACAAAGTCTTTCAAACTTGTTCTTCATTAAATCTGTGTTGTAATTTGAGGATTGTTACTCACAAAAAGTGATTATTACTGTGTTGTTTTTCATCGTTTGTATCAGGAATATCCATGTATAAGCTGATAGTCTAGAGAGAATTTTTTTTCTACATTCTTAATGTACTCCAGTATTCAGAGCTTAAAAGATTATCTCTTTTATAGTGTCCACATAGACCATGGCCAGACAGACAATGGGGATTGTGCATCTTTGATGATGTCATAGAACACTGTAGTCCAGCCTCATTTAAATATGCAGAATATTTCTTAAGGCCGATGCTCCAATATGTATGTGACAACAGCCCAGAAGTCAGGCAAGCAGCTGCATATGGCCTGGGAGTCATGGCACAGTATGGTGGAGATAACTATCGTCCTTTTTGTACAGGTACTTTCATTTGTTGGTTATAGGCATCCCTTTTATCATTTCCTTCTTCTCTTTTCTACACTTCCAAATATTATGTAGCTGTTTTTATTGTATTCTTCCCTTTTTCAAACCTCTCACCTATAGTGCAAATGAATTGGCCTTCTTTATTCTCATAGAAATGGAAATGAAGGGGATCCCTGGGTGGCGCAGCATTTAAGCGCCTGCCTTTGGCTCAGGGCGTGATCCTGGAGACCCAGGATCGAATCCCACGTTGGGCTCCCGGTGCATGGAGCCTGCTTCTCCCTCTGCCTATGTCTCTGCCTCTCTCTCTCTCTCTCTCTCTCTCTCTCTGTGACTATCATAAATAAATAAAAATTAAAAAAAAAAAGAAATGGAAATGGAAATGAAGTTTGGATGAAATCTGAGCCTCACCACTCCTGCCCTCCAGAGTACAGTTTGGGCATTATACCCCAGCTGCAGCGTAGGATTTTTTTTTTTCCCCTTAAGATTATATCTATATGGAAGAGTGAGAGCACACATGAGCAGGGGGAGAGAGAGGGGGGAAAGAGAGAAGCAGATTCCCCACCCAGTGCATAGGACTTTGAAAACATACTGGGGTCCCTGTATGGTTAGTGCAGAAATATAGAGAGGCTTTTAAAAGCTTAAATACCCTGAGGTGAGGACTGTAAATCTGGGGGCTCCCAACTTCGTGTAGTCTCAGTAGAATGCGGGCACTCCTGGCTGTGTGGGGGCAGCCTGCTTCCTTTCTTTACTCTAGGTCTGGTTCTGCAGCCAAGAGAACAAAACAAGTCATGTCTTATACCTTACTAATTCTTCACTATAATCGATACAGTCAAAGCAAAAAAAGAAATATAGGCATAAGAATGTGAGATTTTAACTGACCTTCTTGCAATTGCTTATTTTAGAAGCACTTCCACTGCTGGTAAGAGTTATTCAGTCTGCCGATTCTAAGACCAAAGAAAATGTCAACGCTACAGAGAACTGCATCTCAGCAGTAGGAAAAATTATGAAATTCAAACCGGACTGTGTAAACGTTGAAGAAGTCCTGCCACATTGGTTGTCTTGGCTTCCACTACATGAAGATAAAGAAGAAGCTGTTCAGACTTTCAATTATCTGTGTGACTTGATTGAAAGGTAAGAAAAGGGACAAATAGACCTTATTTTCTTCCTCTTTATTTAAAATAGTGTTTCCTGTGCACAGCCCTCAGATGTTTAGTTTAAACTGTAGGACAATTAACACTGCCTTACAATTAGATCTAATTTTGACTTTTTTATGGAATTAAATTCAACAGATAAGGCATTGTAGAACATAATGTTTTTAAGAAGGTTCCCTTTTAATGTTGTCATCCACCCCGTTAGTCTGGTTTTTATTTGGCTTTAGATTTTTTTAAATTTCAGCTTTACTGAGGTGTGATTGACATACATCACTTATTAGTAGAGTAAGATTAAAGTAGGTTTGTTGTTCATGCCATTATTTGACCCTCTGAAATTCTGGGTTTTTTCTTTGGATTCAAGAATCAGCAGTATAAGGAAAGTATTCCAGACTGGTAATCAAAATCTGGCCTTGGGCTCTGGCAATATTAGTGCTCTTTTGTGTTCATGAGTATATCAAAGAATTGCAACAATCTGGAGGCTATAGAAGCTATCAAATCAAAGTTATGTTCTTTGGTTATCTGTTTTTCTATATCCAAGTTCTAAATATTAATCACATCTAGGCTCTGTTGCTGTTAATTACTGCTTTTATTCATGAATAACTCCAAGGACCACAACTACTCTCCTGGAATTTGTAGAAATAGGCCAGCAAGTGTATTCCATCGTGCCTGTTTCAGTTCAAGTTTGCACAAATGTTGTGTTTGAGTGTTCCCATGGAGAACTATCATTAAGGGATGTGATAGCCATCCTGGAGACTGTACACTCTTTATCTGCTCCTGTTCTCTGAAGCCACCAGGTCTCCATCATTCTGTTTGATCATCTCCCTTGGAAATGACTTCTGAAAGTTTCTTAATGAAAGACTAGAATTCTAGTTAAATTTACTATTATGCTTCTTTCCATTAAACTTGCTTAAAGTTTATTTCCCAGATTACTCTTGAAATGCCCCTAAATTCTTTTGAACTTCAAATTTATTTGGAAACCACTTTCCCACGTGTAAGTAAAATACATGTTAAGAAGTTTATTCTTAGTAAAGCTTTTTTTTCCCTTTTAAATAAGTTACAAATTATTTATAAAGCACTTAGAACGTTCTATTCTTTTTGGCCCTTAAAACAAACCTGAAAGATGAGTCAAGTATTTTTTTCTTAATTTACATGGAAAAGCACTGAAGAGCCAATAAATAAAATTAGCTGTTTTTCCTCCCACTGAATTTGATTTTAGTGAATGCATAATAATCTTATAAAAACTTTGTAACAAAATTCCATGTTGGAGAAAGCATGTAGGAATGTATGAGTGCTTGAGTGATTTCTCCTTATAATTTTCATTTATAATTGCTTTATTCTCTTTGGTCAGTAATCACCCCATCGTTCTTGGCCCAAACAATACCAATCTGCCCAAAATATTCAGTATAATTGCAGAAGGAGAAATGCATGAGGCAATTAAACATGAAGATCCTTGTGCCAAACGTCTGGCTAATGTAGTTCGTCAAGTACAGGTAAGCTGTTTTGCTTAAATTGGGGAAGAGGAAATAAAATAGTTTTTTGGGAGGTGTTTATGGTTTTTTTTTTTTTCCTGTATTAAAAAAAAAGAAATAGGTACCAATTTTCATTTTTATATTCTTTGTCTCTCAGTTTCAAATTAATATAAAATCTGTCTATATGTTCTCATTTTTTTATTACCACTAAAATATTTGTCCTAAACTTGAGACTTGAGAACCTTGCAGTTGGCACTAACACATACATGTCTTCTAGGGGTTTTTTGCATTTACTCAAATTTAAAAAAGAGATTTTAATAGTAAATAAGCCGTCAGCTACCAAAATCTTTTCAATGATTTATGCTTCCTGAATTCTAATGTATTGTTTACTTGACCGTGTTCTCTATCTATTGTAGCTTTATCAGGTCAGATTGAATGAAGAAAACTTAGTGTAAATGAAATGAACTTTAAATAAATGGAACCAGGTGTTATCATTTTATAATGATACTCATGAAACTACCTCAGAAGAAAGTATTTGGCATTATTATAGTCTACCTAATGATGATTAGTAAAGTCCTTCCAGATGACCATTTCACTGAATCTAAATCTATGAAACTGTTTTTTCCTAGACTTCTGGAGGATTGTGGACCGAGTGCATAGCACAGCTCAGTCCTGAGCAGCAGGCAGCCATACAGGAACTCCTGAACTCTGCCTGAGGGCCTTAATATCACCACCAGAAAACTAACTCCAAATAAACGTTTACCCTTTTGTTTAGGTTTCTTTGTTTTGTTTTTGAGCAAAAGAGAACGGTAGAGTTGTGTTGTCTAGGCCATTCTTCTGCAAAGCTCCAAGAGTGGGAAGAGAAGCACTGGGTTTCAGAGTGGTGTTTGAAAGGATTTCTATCGTACCACTGAAGAGGTTCCCCGTAAGCCCTACGGTAGCACTGAAGAGTATTTTTCTATTGGTGATAAGCCACTCACGTGAAGGTGAAAGGGAAGTAAAATTGTTTTCTCATTAGACATAATGAAATTTAAGACAAAACAGCTTTAAGATCAGCTATTCAGCATAGATGTGTGTTAAAACAATTTGCTCTACACCTAGTGTTAATTTTATTAATTGGAGTGTGAGTCTTTCTCAAGGGTAGAAAGAAGCCTTCTACCCAACAAAGTAGTAGATCTAAAAATTGAAAAAAGAAAAAAAAGCTGAAGACAAAAACAAGCATGAAGATGTCATATTTGATGTCACTTTTGGGTTTTTCCCCAAAAGGCTGATGCAGTGACTCAATTTGGAAAGCTTTTCAGCTTCCAGTCCTTGAATGTGAAGTGTCGTTGGCATGTCTGGCAGTAGTCTCTCATTCACTCCTCAATAAACAACATTGAAATACGAAAGAAGTTTGTGTAAAAATTCAGTACTGTCTGGCTTTGATTCATTTAATGTTTTTAATATAAGAATAAGCTAATATTTTTTTAGAGTAGTAACTATGGCTTTGAGTGTTTTCTTTTTCCCCCAGTATTTTCCTTGTGCAGTTTGAACTTTAAAAGCATCTAGTTTTTACCATTTTCCACTTTAATTTAAGCTAAGTTATATATCTATTCCTTCATGATTGGTATCCTTTTAAGGCTTGCAAATTTTGACCAATAGTTTTTTTAAATTAGGATCATTCTGGTAGATAAAAAAGATTTGGCTTAGTATTTTCACTGCAAATTATAATTGATATGGAGCCACACACAACTTTCAAACTTTTAATTTTATGATAAATATTATGCTTAAAATTATTTACTGGTAAATTCAGGAAAATGTGTGAATTTTTTTTCTTTGTGTGTTAACCTCATACCAGTAAATGACTTGCTGTTGTTTCTTTACATAATTTTTCTAAGGGGTCTTAGTAGATTTCTGTTGAAACTTCAGTGTTAACATTTTTATAGTTTGTACTAAATTTAACCGTGATACAAAAATGAATTTTATGCATTAGATCAGAATTTAAAATTAAAGATTTTTTCTTTAAGTGATTTGCATTACTTTATTAAAACTAAATCTGAAATGGAATAGAAAAAATGAATTCTCTTAAGATGGTTCACTTGGTAGCAGATACCATACCTTCAAATACATTTTCAGTTTTCAGCACAACATTGGTAGCCCGGAGAAGCTTCAGTAACTGGCGGAACAACATTGAATGACTTCACCAGCACAGACATTGCTTTCAGTGGGCAACTCAACTGTTTTGTAATGTGTGGGGAGCAATGTTTGGAGCTACTTTATACCCTGTATTTCTGTTGGAGTAAAATGTGTCAAGACAACTTCTTTGTGCTTTCTTACATAGAATAGAGTTTGAAAAGCCGGTTTGTGTACTGATGCCTATCACAGTTTCACTTTTGTTTTTAATTTAAATGATTACTACACTTAAAACTAAAAATGTGGCACGCTTGCCTGAATTGAGATGGAAGTGTGGTCAGAGAATGGCTGCAGACTTGTGGAGAATCTAGTGTCTGCAGAGTTCTGTGCTAACCACTTAGGAATACGACTCTCATAGCTTCTGGTTTAATTAAACATTATGGGAAAGTCATAAGATGGACGAGTGAGGAGTGGGTAAGATCCCTGAAGGAAGAAATAAAAGGGTACAAATCCACCCTTCTGGATAAATGTAGAGAAACATGTCGTTGAAATTGAATTCATCAGGAAAGGTTGGTATTAAAGGCCGCTCATGTGACATGATCCTGAAATCCAGGACTCCTAACTAATTGTGATATGTTCATGAACTAGCAGTTCTTTGGAATTATCTGGGGAAACAGTTTTAATACCTCATTTTGTCTACACAAGATGAAAATTCATGTTTTTTCCTTTTGTACCAAATTTAGTTGCCTAGTGGCCTTGTGTGTCAGCCAGTAATGGTATATTTATGAATCCAAGCTATTTCTGGAAGGAAATAATGTGTGTGGCTCTTAACATTTTCTGGGTATTTTGTAACAAAGGATTAAGTTAAGTGCACAAGTGTTAGAAATTTGTAGCAAAACCCATTTGGAGTATTTTTTTAATGCTGTAAATTTAAAGAAAAGTAAATTGTCTTAAAGCTAATTTGACACTTCTGTAATAGGAGGCAACTTTATCATGACTCTGGAGTTGTAGTTTGGCTAACAGAACCATCACAAAATACGTAAGCAAATAAACATTCTTGATGCACCTGGTCTCATAATAAATAAAGGGGGGGTGCATACTTATAGTGGTGTGAGCATTATATTTTTTGATCTAATCTTGAATGATTGCCTATTTGGAATTTTAAGCAATTTGAAATACTGAGGGGATAGCTAAATGTTTTTAGTGTGGCTTCATTCTGCCTATGAATACTGTATCAAACAAGTTTTTGGTTCCTGTTCATAGAAATGACTGCTCCTTGTGTCCCTCTTTGCTTCAAAGGAGTGATGGCCAAGACCTGCCATCTTTCATTTCCTTCACTCCAAATGTTATAAGTACCACTGTTTAAGAATGAATAACCTGCAAGGAGTAGGCCTAGATTTTTATTTCCAACACTTGAACTTTTTTTTTTAAGATTTTATTTGAGAGAGAGAGCACAAGCAGGGGGAGAGGGAGAAGTAGGCATCCTGCTGAGCAGGGAGCCTAATGTGAGGTTCAATCCCAAGATCCTGGCATCATGACATGAGGAAGGCAGACGCTTAACCGACTGAGCCGCCCGAGCCTCCAACATTTGAACTCCTGCCGCTCAAGAGCAGGGGTAACTAAAGTCATCCTGGACCCGACTGCTTTCCCCTTTTTTATACACAGCCCTATAATCCTGTCACTAACTTGACCGTATTTGACCTAATTCTATTATGTATTTTGTTCATTTGAATGGACAGATACTAACTCTGAAGAGAAATTATAGCTTGTTTGTTACTTTGTAAGAAATGAATCCAAAAGCAGTGCAATGTATGATTTTTATGCAAAACAAAAGTTTCAGTTCTAGTTAAGGCAGGAGAGTGTACTTCTGAAATGTGTTCCTTGAGAATTCTGGATCTTTCATTGTTTTCTTCTGGTCTATACATTTCTGTCTTCTTGACGCATTCAGATTGTGATGGAAATCTAGATTGTGTGTTTGCTGTGGATTAGGAATTAGTTTCCTGTGTTCCGGAGGCTCTGTGACGGTTGAGTAGAAAATGTGTAAGTTTTGAATTGCAGCCTGACAATAATATGGTTCTTAAAGCTCAACTTGAAAGAAAGATCATGGTGCTGAGTGATGAAAAGGGTCAGCAAACTTTTTCTAAAGGGCAGTAAGTATGTTAGGCTTTGCAAGCCCTGGAGTCTGTTAAAGCTACTCACCTGCCATTCTAGCGCCAGAGCAGCCACAGAGGATTCTGAACCAAAGGGTGTGGCCGTGTCCCATCAGTCTACAAAAACACTGGCTGTGGGACACCTGGGTGGCTCAGCGGTCGAGCGTCTGCCTTTGGCTCAGGGCGTGATCTGGAGACCTAGGATCGAGTCCCACATCAGGCTCCCCGCATGGAGCCTGCTTCTCCCTCTGCCTGTGTCTGCACCGCTACCCCCTCCCCCGTCTCATGAATAAATAAAATCTTTAAAAAAAAAAAACCGCTGTGGTTTGCTGACCCCTGATTAAAGTCACTGCGAGTGTTGACAGCATGGGTGGGCAGATTTAACCTCTGTACCTTAGTTGCCTTGTCTAAGGTAGATGATAGTGCACACGGTTTAGCCGCAGCTACTTCCTAGTCTGGGCCGTCGGCGAGCCCATCCACCACTGCCTTCGTGCTGCCTTGTAACTTCAACAGCACCTACCACATGAGGCTTGCAGTATGGACAAAAGCTGTGGAAGCACGGGACAGTGCCTAGTAGGGCAGGGTCGCTGCTTGAGTACACGTCTGAAGAGAGAATTTGGGTAGGATCTGCTTTTACAACTAGTTAACTGTCCTATATTTCCTCTGGGAAATGGAAGCAGGATTGACCAACAAGAATCCAGCCAAGAATGTTACTAAGCTACGTAACAAAAATTGACCCCAGTACAAGTGCTGAGCGAAACATGGTCAGCCTTCAGTTAGGGGACGCGTAATTACATAACGAGGAAAAGTAGAGGGTGCACAGTGGAGAATTGGGAGAAATCCAAGAAATACAATAGTAAATACTGCAAACCGTGTGCAAACACTGGCCTCAAATGGAGTTGGGCATTTAGCAAACTGTACCGTAGACACTAAAATTGTGCCCACTCCTGGCACCTGGGTGGCTCGGTTGGTGTCCAGCCCTTGCTGTCGGCTCAGGTCATGACTGGGATCTCTCCCTCTGCTCCAACACCCGTGCATGCTCTCTCTCTAAAACAGATAAATCTTAAAAACATCTATGCCCATTCCTGGTCACTGAAAAACCCTCCTGGAGCTGAGGCTTTCAGTCTAGGCTTGCCACCACAGCTGGGGGTGTGCCAGAGTGTGGCCCAGGGTACGGAACCGGGATGTGCTACCTCGCAGATGAAGGAGCCAGGCAGCCTGTTGGTCG
The DNA here is from genome assembly GCF_048418805.1 of Vulpes vulpes. Taxonomy (NCBI): domain Eukaryota; kingdom Metazoa; phylum Chordata; class Mammalia; order Carnivora; family Canidae; genus Vulpes; species Vulpes vulpes. Next base: position 48,069,930 of record NC_132785.1, read on the forward strand.
GGTCTCCCCACAGCTGCCCCTGGCTGCTGCCTAGGGGGGGTATTACCATGAATCACAATTAGGTTGACAGTGGAAAAGAATGTTCCAAGTGTCTTGCAGCCCATTTAGAAACCTGGTCTCAGTCCCCAGATGCAGCTAACTCGTGTCAGCATAAGTAGAAACCTGGTGGGGCCAGCAGCCTTTGTGTGTTTCTGTCCCAGCTGTACACGGCTGCCACTTTACCACTTTATTTCACACTCCCAGGTTTTCTCAAACTCCTGTACTCTTGGCCTCAGCTGCCATGTTTTCTGACATTTTAAATACTTGGCCTTTAAAATATTTATAGGGGGGATCCCTGGGTGGCTCAGCAGTTTAGCGCCATTTTCAACCCAGGGTGTGATCCTGGAGACCCGGGATCGAGTCCCCCATCAGGCTCCCTGCATGGAGCCTGCTTCTCCCTCTGCCTGTCTCTGCTCCTCTCTGTCTCTCATGAGTGAATAAATAAAATCTTAAAAAAAAAAAAAAAGTCAAAAGAAAAGTAAAAATATAGCAACACCGATGTCAGGCATTATAAAATGGATTGAAATTATAACTATAATCGTTTAAAGAGCGATGACTCCTGAATAGCAGTAGGAAGGATTCCGAGGCTCAATGAAGGTGGCATTTGGAGATACTAAGGGGCCTCCCTGATGCTCAATGGAGATCGCCCCTTGCTCTCCTGAGATGGAAGCCATGAGGTCTCTGTCAGCAGAGACCGTGAGTGGAAGGCCTCGCACCAGCCTTCAGGGATCCCTCTCACCCCAAAGCTTCTTGCAGAGGCCAGCTCCCAGAAGTCATTCCTGGAGGCTGGGAGCCAGCCAGTGGGACCCGGTTCCACCCTGCTATCTGGCTCCCATCCCCAGCCCCAATTTCCTAGGAAGGGTGTCCTGGCCCCACCGGCTTCCTGCTCACTTGAAAACTTTTCAGACCTGCCGATAAGGGGCTGTTTCCCTTCATCCCCACTCCACATTGTTGTACTAGACCATTTTGTTTCTTTTTTTTTTTAATTTTCATTTATTTATGATAGAGAGAGAGAGAGAGGCAGAGACACAGGCAGAGGGGGAAGCAGACTCCATGCACCGGGAGCCCGACGTGGGATTCGATCCCGGGTCTCCAGGATGGCGCCCCGGGCCAAAGGCAGGCGCCAAACCGCTGGGCCACCCAGGGATCCCGACCATTTTGTTTCTTGCCTGGCCCTGTTTTCTTTGCAGACATCCCCTCCTGGCCTTTACCTGAGCTAACTGGAATAGATGACACAGTTTCCAAATAGTTTCTCTTGGGAGCTCCAAAGGCTTCCTCTGCTTTGTGTGTGGTGGAGAGTGCTGGTGACAGTTGAGTGGAAGGATGTAACCAAAGCGCTGGGGGGTGTGGGGGTGAGGATTCAGGGTAGTGGCCTTACTGTGACAGGTCCACCCAGGCCCTGGGGATCAGCCCCTAATCGGTCCAGGCAAACATTCCAAGACCAACCAAGATTGAAAACCTGATAATCTGAGCTTTCTGCTTCAGAATTCATCTGAACATTTTGCGGAAAATATTTCCATTATTTATAAAAAGTTCCTTGACATCTTTTCTGAAACAGATGGCAATGGATCAGTAAGGACTGCTCTCTTCCTTAGTTCGTATATGGATATTTTGAGAAAAGGCTCAAATTCTGCGGTGTCTTAATTTTAAAAAAATTATTTAACTTTTTACACAAATGGCCACTTGTACCTGGTTTAAAATTCAAGATTTATACATTATTCTGGGAAAAGTCTCTTTTCACTCTTGTGCCTCGGCTAGCACCTTTCAGCTTTCCTTCTGAAAGAAAAATTCAGACTAGGTCCCAACAGAACATTTTTGCTGTGTAATTCATAACCTTCTGGAAGAAAATTAGCATTCCTGATGAAAAGCCTATGTGTCTTTCTGATGGACATGGTTGGGTTAAAAACTATTCTAAGAGGGGTGCCCAGCCAGCTCAGTGAGTAGAGTGTGCAACTCTTCATCTCAGGGTTGTGAGTTCAAGTTCCACATTGGCTATACAGATTACTTAAAAAAAAAAATTAAATGTATTTCTAAAAAAATAAAACTGTTCTGAGAAACTACCCACCTATCTAGTTAACCCAGCCTGAACTCTTACCAGACATTTGGTTTTTTGTTACTGTGTTTTTTTTTTCAATAAGTGGTTATCTAACCTTCTAAACCCCCCCCCCCCCTTTTTTGGGCGGGTTTCTAAATGCCTCTGCTATGAAAGAAATCTTTGAAATTGCCCTGCTCAAGGTCTGTGTTCCTGCAGTAAACTTATACTAAAATTCCAACATACTAAATTATCTGAAAAGGATTTTTTTTTTCCTTTCCCAGAAGGAAAGATAATCTATTTGTATGTATCCTCCCAGGGTGATAAATATTTAAATGGCTTTTTCGAATAAAAGTTACACCATTTTGGCTAGAAATTATCAATAATATCTCTTAATGGTGGAGGTTAAACATCTTTTGCTTTTTAAATTGATATGTTCTGTATTGGTTATCATCAAATTCTTAAAACTAGATCATCACATTGATTTAGAACCTTGTTTTGTCTTAAACTAAGTGACATCTTGCTAAATATCCTTTTAGTACTAAATCACCATAGAAAGTCTCTCTTTAGGGAGCATGTTTTCAAGTATGCATTTTGATAAAATGTTTATCTTTACTAGCATTTATTTCATTTTATTTTGGGGACAGCTGAGTGGCTCAGCCATTGAGCATCTGCCTTCAGCCCAGGGTGTGATCCCAGGGACCCAAGATCGAATCCCACATTGGGCTCTCTGCGTGGAGCCTGCTTCTCTCTCTGCCTGTGTCTCTGCCTCTCTCTCTCTCTCTCTCTCTCTGTCTCTCATGAATAAATAAATAAAATCTTTAAAAAAAATAAAAATAAGTCTGTGAGTTGATTTTTAAAATGATAATGTGGGGCACCTGGGTGGCTCAGTGGTTGAGCATCAGGCACCATTGCTGCGAGGGTACCGCAAAGATCATGCAGATGGTAAGACTGAAGTCGAATCTTTGAGATACTTTTTCTGAACCGAGGTTCCCAATGCAACCCTACAGGATCTGCAAGTTCTATTCTCAGGAATGAGAAATGCAATTGCCCCGAGTCACGTCAGGTTAGACAAACAAAACTCCGCAAGAGTATGGCTCGGCCAACACGCTCGTAGGCATGAACCAGAAACTAAAGAGCTGTACAGGTTTGGGAGGTTTCAAATTTTTTTATTTTGAAACAATTTCAAATTCATAGGGAAGCGTAAGGAATAGCACAAACAACTCCCACATATCCTTCCTGCAGATTCGAGGGTCCAGCCTGGTGGGTTCAACGGGACCCCACGTACCCCTGATGTCGCCTCTTCCCGGGTTCCCATGCACCGAGCCCCGCTCTGTTCCTTGACTGTAAACCCCCACTGCTCCTTGTCGGGGTGACAGGTGAGCCCCACTGCCCTGGACCCACACCTATCGCAATGCCCACCCCACCCGCACCCCTTTCTTTTTAAGATTTTATTTATTCATGAGAGAGAGAGAGAGAGAGAGAGAGAGAGAGGCAGAGACACAGGCAGAGGGAGAAGCAGGCTCCATGCAGGGAGCCCGACCGGGGACTCGATCCCGGGTCTCCAGGATCACGCCTGGGCTGAAGGCAGGTGCTGAACCGCTGCGCCACCCGCGCTGCCCTCGAACCATCTTTCTTTAGCCAGAGCCACAGAATCCTAACCCTGGCTCCCTTGTATTGCGGCACGCACCTCCTAAGGACAACGACGTGCGGGTCCATAGCACCGGACACCCCCCCCCTCCCCGGCGGGGAACGGCCCGGCTCGCCCCTGGCCCCTGCTACAACACCCAGGCTGGACGAGCCCCAGCGGGCGCGGGCGCGGGCATCCCCGCCGTGTGTGCCGCCCGCCTCTGCCGGCGTCCGAGGGATGCGCGAGCCTGCGGGGGTCCCGCAGGGCTTCCCGGCCGCCTTGCCCCGGGTCCCCCCCCGCCCCCCGCTGCCTCCCCCCGGGCACCGCGGCCCATTCCGCGCTCGCCTTCCAGCACCTCTGCGTGCCCGGTTTTTAATTTGCTCCGTGTCTCTCTCTCCGTCTTGGTTGTGGTGTTTAAACGCGCGCCGTCCAGGCTGCCCATCTTAGCTGTTTTCAAGGGCGCGCTCGGTAGCGCGAAGGGCACTCACGGCGGTGCAGCACCTGCGCCCCGGGGCTCGGCGCCGGACCCGCCCCCCCCCCCAAGCGCGAGGGGTTCGAACTCTCCCTCGGGCCCCACGAAGAGCAGCTGCTCCACGAGCTGCCCGCACGCAGCGGGATGGAAGGCGGGAGCCCGAGTCGGGCTGAGGGATCGCGGTCTCCTGGGAGGACCAGCTGCGCCGTGCGCCCGAGCGCGCACTGGAAGGCGTTTGGATGGCACAGACGCCGTTTATTAAGTGGGGGGATCTGGGAACCGTGCTTGGCACCCACGTGCTTGGCACCCACTACCTCAGTTTGCTCACTGGGAGATGGGGAAATGAACACCTGCCCTGCAGGGCTGCGGCGAGAGCTTAGCGAGGTCAGGAGCGCACTCTGCGCCCTGCCTTCCCCCTGCACCCTGCCTGGCTCCCCCGCCGTCCGCAGGCCCCTCATGCCTAGTACAATTCTGAAAAACTCTTTTATCTCAGTACAAAACAGAGTTCAGGGGCGCCTGGGTGGCCCAGTGGTTGAGCATCTGCCTTTGGCTCAGGTCATGATCCCGGGGTCCTGGGATCCAGCCCTGCATCGGGCTCCCCCTAGGGAGCCTGCTTCTCCCTCTGCCTGTGTCTCTACCTCTCTCTCTGTGTCTCTCATGAATAAGTAAAATATTTTTTAAAAAACAAAAACAAAAATAGGGCAGCCTGGGTGGCTCGTTTAGCGCAGCCTTCAGCCTGGGGTGTGATCCTGGAGACCCAGGATCTAGTCCAACGTAGGCCTTCTTGCATGGAGCCTGCTTCTCCCTCTGCCTGTGTCTCTGCCTCTCTCTTCTCTCTCTCTCTCTCTCTCTCTGTTTCTCTCATGAATAAATAAATAATTTAAAAAACAAAAACAGAGTTGGTAGGTTGATGATAGACACAGTGAAACATTAATCAAGATGGAATTTGTGACTCATTTATACTGCGAGTATCCTACAACCTAAGAATATCAGATATTCGAAAAAGTTTCCTCTTGACCTTAAAATGTATGCAAAATATATCTTTTAATTATGTATCTTAAAGATTCATCATCCTGAATGATGCTAGTTTGAAGTAAATGGCCACCTCACAAAGTGAGTGGAAGATAATATTACTGTCTTTTAATAACTGAGACTATCATTTTACATTATGAGCAGTTTACGTGTGATTCTTATATTCTGTTTTGGGTGGTATTTTTGGTTATTTAAAAATTTGTCTTTCTAGAGAAAAATCTGAGAACCTTGAGGGGGCAGCAGAGGAACATCATGACTTTGAAAGTTAAAGAACAATGAGTTTCATCATTTGGGGGAAGGAATACTAACCTGTATTGAAGCTGTTTCTAAGAAATTATCAATTCTAGGGGCACCTGGGTGGCTCAGTTGCTGAAGCATCCGCCTTCAGCTCAGGTCATGGTCTCAGGGTCCTGGGATCAAGCCTCATGTTGGGCTCCCTGCTCAGCGGGGAGTCTGCTTCTCCCTCTCCCTCTGACCCCGCCCATTCGTGCTCTCTCTCTCAAATAAAATAAATGAATAAAATTTTTGGAAAAAAACATACCAACTCTATTAGAAATACCTCAACACGGGGCTTTTGGCTGCCATTTCCTGTTGCTGGTCAGACTTCTACTTTCATCCTCCCAAGACCAACTTTCAGAGCATAAGTAGACAAGAAATACGGGTTATTGTGAATAATTAGAGCCCTTGGGACAAAAAGGACAGCAGATAATTCTCAAGTGGAATAGTCCTATCCTGGGTTAATCATCACCGTGGGGCAGCCCGGGTGGCCCAGCGGTTTAGCGCTGCCTTCAGCCCAGGGTGTGATCCTGGAGACCCAGGATTGAGTCCCACGTCGGGCTCCCTGCATGGAGCCTGCTTCTCCCTCTGCCTGTGTCTCTGCCTCTCTCTCTCTCTCTCTCTCTCTCTCTCTCGTTCTCTCTGTGTGCCTCTCATGAATAAATAAATAAAATCTTTAAAAAAAATTGTCACTGTGTTTGGACTGTATTATCTTTTCTGATCCTCTTCCATTGTTGGGACAAATAATCCGATTAACAACATAAACTTGATAAAGCTTGAGGCCTGAGCTGCTATTTATGTAAATTTATTTTGAAAATTTTCCACATTGGAGGATTTTTTTCAAAACCCTTTCCAGGGGATCCCTGGGTGGCTCAGTGATTGAGCATCTGCCTTTAGCCCAGGGCGTGATCCTGGAGACCCGAGATTGAGTCCCTGCGTGGAGCCTGCTTCTCCCTCTGCCTGTGTCTCTGCCTCTCTCTCTCTCTGTGTCTCTTATGAATAAATAAATAAAATCTTTAAAAAAAAAACCCTTTCCATATTGTCAGTGCATGATAAATGCCAACTAATTATTTGACCTTTAATAAATTTACAGCAAACAATTCATTGCTGTCTGATACCTAGCATCATTCTTTAAAGCAATGTTTAGATCACAGCTTGTACCCATTCCCATCAGAATTATGGCCTGGTACAATGCAGTTATATAAATAAGAAGTTGGAGAGTTTTATGATAAAAATAATAGCATAGTAGGATTAAGGGAATCATAGAAGATAAATATTAGAAAATATGAAAACTAGCATATGCTACCTTAAAATACAGGTTAAGCTAGCTCTATGTACTTAAATCATTTTTGAAAAGGAATATATGTACCATATGGTGAATACTTTTTACATTGTTATTTATTTGTTATTTATCTCCAGGGGGATAAAACAATAGCCCCTCTATATGGTAAAAACACACCATTTTGACATAACCCTGGATTTGTTCAATTCTGTCCTTCATCATCGGTGGCCAATACGAACACACCTAATTCTCCCACACTAAGCAGTCAACATGAACGCTCAATTTATTAATGTCTGTGCATGAGCAAAGCTTGTGTGTACTAAAATATGAGGTGGCTAATGACATTGAATATCTTTTCATGTTCTTATTTGCCATTCATACTCCTGTTGGTGAAACATCCATTTATATCTTTTGCCTATTTTACAATCGTTAATTTGTCTGGTTTCTTTTACTGTCACATTTTGAGAGCTCTTTATATATTACAGGCGTAAGGTCTTTGTGGGACAGATGATTTGCAAATACTTTTCCCAGCCAAGAGCTTATCTTTCACCATCTTCAAAGGGTTTTGGCAGCACAAAGCAGGATAGGATCTGTATGCTGAAAATCCCAATATGTGGACGAAATAAAATCCTCTAAATAAATAGAGAGGTATTAGGTACCAATGAATTGGAAGACTCACCATTGGAAAGATATCCATTCACTCCAAAATGTCTATAGATTCAACATGGTTCCCATAAAAATCTCAGTAATATTTTTTTTTGCAGATATAGATAATCCAATTCTAAAGTTTATATGGAAAGGCAAAGGAACTACACTAGCCAACACGACTTTGAAAAAGAAGAATTCAGTGGGAGGAAATATATTACCTGATTAAGACAGTATATAGTCTTAGTAACCAAGACAGCATTTTACTAAAGAGGAAAAGGCACATAAGTCAATGGAAGAGAAAAGAGAAGCTAAAAATAGATCAGTGCATATGTCCAATTAATTTTTAGGAAAGGTACAGGGGACGCCTGGCTGGTTTAGCAGTTGGGCATCTGCCTTTGGCTCAGGACGTGATCCCAGAATTCTGGGTCAAGTCCCACACTGGGCTCCCTGTGAGGAGCCTGCTTCTCCCTCTGCCTGTGTCTCTCCCTCTCTCTCTGTCTCTCATGAATAAATAAATACATCTTGAATAAATAAATACATCTTAAATAAATAAATAAATAATTTTTAAAAATAAAGGTACAAATCAGTTCAATGAAGAAGGACAGTGTTTTCAACAAATGATGCTGGAAAATTGGACATCCAGAGACAAAAAAAAAAAATGACATTCAATCTAAAACTGTCGCTGAAAACAAAAATTAATTCAAAAATGGATCATGACTTTAAATGCAAAATATAAAGCTCTAACACTTGTAGAAGACAACTTAGGAAAAAGTCTTTGGATCCTAGAGCTAGGCAAAGAGTTCTTAGATATGATGTCAAAAGCACAAACCATAAAAAAATCTTTTAATAAATTAAATCTCATTAAAATTTTTGTGTCCATCTCTTTTTGATGAGCCATTCTTTCTCCCTCCCTCCCTAGATATGGGAGATGCCATTTTCTTAAGTGATTCCATCTTTATGGCTACAAGGGATGGAACATTTGACCCAAGCTGACCAGTTGACATACCTAGTCTCCTGGTTATGGGAATTGGTGGGAAACATGAACACATGATGCAAATCAGGCCAATCAGACTTTTCTTGGGATTTTTCTGTCCGGGGCCTGGGAGAGTGAGCCTTCTTTCTTCTCCAACACTGGGATGTGAGGATAGAAGCCCATGAAGGTCACTGGTAACGATGTGATAGCAGGTGTGCACTGGGAAAGCATGCCAAGGAAAGCAGAGTGACCAGTTTCATATGTTGTTATGTCAAGGCACCAGCCCTAACAGACCCCACCGCCTCCCCAGGGCTGAGGGAAGGGGTACCACCGCCCACCTATAACCCACACCCAGTATCCTGTTTGGGAAGCTCTGCCATAGCCCACAAGTCCCCCCTTCTTCACATGGGCTGTTTGAGTTGGGTTCTTGTCACTTGCAATGAAAGGAATTCTGACTAATTTGAAGCAAACCTAGTTTGAAGACCCCAGACCATCTGGTTTCAAAGGCTGTGCTTTTTACCAACATATGACATACTGCCCCCCACCATGGGCACCCTCTTCTCGTTGAAATTATACTTCCCAGAGACACATTTTCTTCAGAAACTCTCCCATCTGGAAGAATCATCAATTGTATGTCCATCATGGCTTCTACTACCTTTTCAACTATGCTGAATGCTCCTCTTTGTAAAGGACATTGAGATTCAACAAACTTGTCTACACTGTGCCAGCTTTCTCACGGCTATTTTTTTTAAAGATTTTATTTATTTACTTGACAGAGAGAAAGCACAAGAAGGAGGGGGAGAAGGAGGCTCCCCACTCAGCAGGAAGCCCAACATGGGGCTCGATCCAAAGCCTGAGCCGAAGGCAGACACTTAACCGACTGAGCCACCCAGGCATCCCTCATGATTTTTTCACTTAATACTCAAGTATCCTGTAATGTTATGGTCTTTGAGTTTCATCAATGAGGAAGCCGAGGCTGAAGGTAAGTAAAGGATTGGTCTGAGGCCAAAGGCAATTTTCATGCCACTGAAATTGCTGTGTCCCTGTGAACACTGCCCTTAATGAGCTCTGAGAATTTATGCCTACCCTAGTGCCTTTCCCTTTTTTTCTTTTTTTGAATTAAAAATTTCCTCTTGAGCCCTCCTGTATTGCTGGTGGGAATGCAAAATGGCTCCGCCACTGTGGAAAACAGTTGGATAGTTCCTTACAAATTAAACATAGAATTACCATATGATCCAGCAATTCCACTCCTAGGTATGTACCCCAAAGAATTGAAAGCAAGTACTCAAACAAATACATGGACATACATGTTCAAAGCAGCCCTCTTCCCAGCTAGAAGGTAGAAACATCGCAAATGTCCATCAATGAATGAATGGATAAATCAATTGATATGTAGTCATACCCCACTAATACATTACCCTAAATAACGGAATATTGTTTAGCCATGGAAAGAAATAAAGTATTGATCCATGCTACAACATGGATGAATTTCAAAAACATGCTGGCTGAAAGAAGCCAGACACAAACACCCGAACATTGTATAATTCCACTTATATGAAATACCTAGAATAGGTAAATCCATAGAGACAAAATGCAGATTGGTGGTTGCCAGTGGCTTGGGGAGAGGGAGAAACTGCTTAATGGATACAGAGCTTTATTTTGGAGTGATGGAAATGTGTGGCAACCAGAGAGGGGTGTGAACGCACAACATGAATGTGCTAAATGTCACTGAACTTTTCACGTTAGAATGCCTCATTTTATGTCGTGTGAACTTTACTTGAATCAAATTTTTAAAGTTCTCCTACACAATACATATCATTACACCAAAGGGAGTGAAATCTGTAATTGTCATCATACTATACTATGCTGGTTAATTTGATGCTTCAGTTTGACTGGGTTGGGGACACCCGGACAGCAGATAGAACATGGTTTCTAGGTGTGTCCATGAGGATGTCTTGGGGAGAGATTAGCCTTTGAATTGGTAGACTGAGTAAAAAAGATCTGCCCTCATCAATACAGGACGGCATCATCCCCTTCACTGAGGACCTGAATAGAACAATAAGGCAAAAGAAGAGAAATTTGCTCTCTACTTGAACTAGAACGTCCATCTTCTCCTCCCGTCCAACATTGGCACCCCTGGTTCTCAGACCTTTGGACTTGGACTGAATTATACCACCAGCTCTTCTTTTTCTTTCTTTTTTAAGATTTATTTATTTATTTGAGAGAGAGAGCACTCATGGCAGGGGGACAAGCAGAGGGAGAGGGATTCTTTTTTTTTTTTTTTAAGATTTTTATTTATTTATTCATGAGAGATAGAGGCAGAGGGAGAAGCAGGCTCCATGCAGGGAGCCTGATGTGGGACTTGATACCAGGACTCCAGGATCACGCCCTGGGCTGAAGGCAGGTGCTAAACCACTGAGCCACCCAGGGAATCCCCAGGAGAGGGATTCTTAAGCATACTGTGCTGAGCACAAAGCCTGACACAGGGCTCAATCTCATGACCTTGAGATCACGACCTGAGCCAAAACCAAGAGGTGGATGCTTAACCGACTGTGCGACCCAGGTGCCCCACACCACCAGCTCTTCTGCTTCTCCAGTGTGCGGAGGGCAGATTGTCGTCTTGGCCTCCATAATCCTGTGAGTCAATTCCCATAATCTCTCTCTCTCTCTCTCTCTCTCTCTCTCTCTCTCTCTCTATATATATATATATATATATATATATATATATATATATACTTATATTTATATATAAATATATATACTTATATTTATATATAAATATATATACTTATATTTTAATGTATAAATATACACATGTATACACATATATATGTGTGTCTATACATCCTATTATACATATACATGTTTATATGTATATATACTGTTTCTCTAAAGAACCCAGACTAATACATATACATATTCTTTTTCTTTGTTTTTTTGTTTGGTTGGTAGGTTGGGTTTTGGGGGGTAGCCTGTGTTTCTGTTTTGGCTTGGCTTCTCTTCTTCTCCCCCTCTATCTTCCTATCAGGTCCTCCCCAGTGTAACTAATGTTAACGCTGTGTTTCTCTACAAATTCTAAGACACTCATGCATATATACATAGACATATGCAAGGGGTTTTAGTTATCTCATAAAATAGGATCATACCATACTGTATGTTCCTTCTACAGAAATTCCTACTGAAATAGATCCCAGTACTGATATAACCCTAACTCTTTATTTTTAATGAGTGTATATTCCTCTTCTAACTAAAGCTGAAAGATCTCCACACAACTTACAGTACTTACTATGTGCTCTAATTTTAGTCTCCGATCAGTTCCTCCAGAGTCCTCTAAGTCTGTTTTTCATCCCTAAGAAGTCACAGAAGCCCCAAGATCAATGAGGTATTTACTTTTACAGTGTTCTTGCAATTGTGTGATGAGCATACTTTCTCACTCAGGCCCTCCTGGACAAACGACATGCATTTTTAAGAGGCCTGAAGTCAAGATGCATTCCGTAATTGTGTTAGGAGCAAAGTTAACTTGGGCACTTGGGGCCCGAACCCAAGACCGAGGCCTCATTACTGGCAGGCTTGCCACAGAGGCAGCCAGTGGCTGAAGATAATTAGCTGTGCAGTCTCACTCTCTCCTCTCATGGGTCCTTAATGACCAAAACAATCTTTTGAAGCTAACAAAACAGGCTCAGATTGTTTTTCTGCACTGAAATGCAATGATTTTCCTCAGCTTCCTCCAAAATAAGATTTAATAATAGGAGTTGCTGGTTTCAGAGGTTAGTCACACAGGTGGTAAAGAGGCAGGAATAATCCCTTACTTTGTTTATTCAACTTGCTGACAGCTGAGGCTGTTTTTCCTTGTTGTCTGCAGGCAAGGGAGAAAGCAGGGAACACTTTCTTGTCAAATTTATGGGGCACACGGCTTAGCAGGCTGTCCACGCCGTGCCCTGCGGCCCAGGAAGGTGCCAGCCATTTTGATTGCTCTGAGGGAGGAACGAGTGGTCTCCACTAATGAAGATGGAGCTGCACGAGCCTGTAATCCTCAAGGGAAACCTAAAATGAGCTACATCGCTGGGGCTGAGCCTTGCAAAGTCACGGTGGCCTCGGATGCTTCCCCAGGCCTTTCCTGGTGGATGGAACACGTGGTTGTGCTAGTTATCAACTACAGAAGGGAAGTAACTATGATTTTTTAGTAGGAGACCTTCCAGATTTTGTGGCACTTGAGAAAAATAAAAGAATACAAAAATAAATCACTTTTACGGTGCTCACAAAAATTGATGGCCAAGGGGACAAATGCTGGGGGCCTCGAGATGAGCTCATGCTACTACAGAAACCTGGAGCTTAAGCTCCATTATGGTAGTAGGACAACCCCTGCTTTCCTTTGTTTTTACGATTTACTTATTCACTTGAGAGAGAAAGCGAGAGAGTGAGGAGGGGGAGGGGTAGTGGGAGAGGGAATCTTTTTTTTTTTTTTTTTTTTAAGATTTTATTTATTCATGAGAGACACAGAGACACAGGCAGAGGGAGAAGCAGGCTCCATGCTGGGAGCCCGACACGGGACTCGATCCCGGGTCTCCAGGATCACACCCCGGGCCGAAGGCAGGTGCTAAACTGCTGAGCCACCCAGGGATCCCCGGGAGAGGGAATCTTAAGCAGACTCCCCACTGAGTATAGAGCCTGATGTGGAGCTCCATCTCACGACCCTGAGAACCATGACCTGAGCTGACATCAGGAGTTGGACACTCAACTAACTGAGCCACCCAAGCACCCCTTCACCCCTGCTTTTGAGGACCTACTATGTGCTAGAAATTTTCACACACAGTCTCTCATTGAACCCTCCCAACAATCTTGTGAGGTGGTTGTTCTTACCTCCATTTTTTCAGGATGCCAAGAAAAGTAACCACTTTTTTTCTTTCTTTGTATTTTTTGAATTTTCTATATCATGTGTATTTTCTTCATTATCATAAACAACAGTGAAGTCATTTCTTTTAAAGTTTTTTTTCAAAGACAGTTCTTTTTTTTTTTTTTTTTTTTTTTTTAAGATTTTCCTTATCCATTCATAGAGATGCAGAGATAGAGAGAGAGAGAGAGGCAGAGACACACGCAGAGGGAGGAGCAGGCTCCATGCCGGGAGCCCGATGTAGGACTCGATCCTGGGACTCCAGGATCACTCCCTGGGCCAAAGGGAGGCACTAAACTGCTGAGCCACCCAGGGATCCCCAGTGAAGTCATTTTCATTTTAGAAACGTCCAAGAAAGAAAGAAACACGCTCACAACTTTTGTGCACAGGGTTTAATGCAATTTTGCCAGCATGTGGCTGGAAGCCCGGCACTCAGTAGGTCCTCAGATATATTCGTCTTCTGTCCTCACAGCTGGATCCTGTCTGGAAGGCTGCATTCTCCACATGCCCAAGTTGTCTCTAAAGGGCTCGATGCCCAGCTAGGGGAGCAGGAAGAACACTTCATAGATAATGGGTCTATATCCCAAAAGACCATGATTCCAGAGAAATCAGGAAGGTTTTTTTGTGCCTAAATGGTCAATCTCCTCTCCTTCCTCATCATCTCATCCCTACAAAAATAAGCTAAATTCTTGTGCCTGTTGAAGCTCGATATTTCCTTAATAAGAAGAAACATTTTGTCCCCTAAATGGAATTAAGGCTTTATATTTCCTCTGGAATTTTGACATAAATGCCCCCTACTGGCTCCCCCACGCCCACCCCCTTACTGCAGCTGATTCTTATGAGTAGTTTTGGGAGAAGGTGGTGTTCTGAGGATGTAGTCAGCTCTTAAAACTACTGAGTTCTGGGGAAAAGAGAGCCCCATCCACCTCCACCTGAATCATGAAATCTGGTTGTGTCACACAGAGGAAAGACATGGGAGTTCAAGATCCTGGGACAGGATCCCCGTTGTCTATAATAGGGACTGGACTTGTTTTGCCTGGTTCTCGATGGCAGGGCCTAGAGCAATAGATGAGAGCTGTGAGTCCAATGTCTCGAGAAGGAAAAAGTTACCAGTAAATAGAATAGATCCAGAGAGGAATGGGTACCTTGTGAAGAACTGAATTTTCATCACTCTTAATGTCCGACCTAAGGCTGAAGAAGTGATATTATGGAAAGAATTTCTCAGACTTTAAGGGAATTGAACTAGGCCATTCACATCTTAAGGCTTTTAGTTCTTAAGAGTATACTTCTGTTGAGCTAAGAATTTCAGGGGGCTAAAAATATTCCACACACCACATGCTTCATTCTGCAAAATATTTGCTTCTCCTGTTATAATCCATATGTTTTTACCAACACAAGGGTCATCATTTTTCTCTTAGAATACTTTACATCAGTCATGGGGAAAGGCTCCATTTAGTGTAGCCTGGAAAATAATAGACTTTTAAAAAAAAATTGTGAATACAGGAGGGAATTGAGGGAAACTACCTGTTTGAGTGCATTTTGTTTGTATCATCTTACTCCTACGGGGGAGATAATAGTTTTGCAGATAACCAAAGATAAATTGAAAACTCAGGCAAGAAAGTCTGTTGATCCAGGTTGTTTTTTTTTTTTAAGTCTATTTATGTAATCTCTACAATCAACAGGGGGCTTGAACTCACATCCCGGAGATCAAGAGTCACGTGCTCCACTGACTGAGACTGCCAGGTGTTCCAATCCAGGTATTTTAAAAGCTGAGTTTCTTGTTGTATCTTCTACATGATTATAACACTTGGAGCATCTATAAAGATGGCAGGCAGTTTCTTTGTTTTTATTATTTAATTGCACTTTAATTTTTTATTTTAGAACATTTTAAAGGTATCCCAAAGAGAAGATCCTAATGAACCCCCATGTGACTACCATCAAATTCAATAATTAACAACATTCTGCTGTCTTGTTTTATTTCCAACTTTTTATTCCTCAAGTAATCAAATCAAACCCCATTCCCTGCTCCCTTTGATGTATGTGTTGTGTCTTCTATCTTATCTTTCTTTTCAATTCCAACTCCACTCTCTCCTATAGCTTTAGAACACAGGTGTGTGGGGCTGAGGTCAAGAGTAGAAGTACCTGCCTTAGGCGCTATTCCTTATACAACAAAAATATCCAATCTTTTTTTTCCTTCCTCCGTAAAAGGATAACATTGGGGGGGAAAATCAAGTCCCAAACATCAAACATTTTATACTTGCAATACTTCAATACATTATAGCATTGAAGAATGGTTTTTGAGGGGTTCTTTTTAAGATAAAATTTACCAGTAACTGACAAAAAGTTGGTCACCAAAGAGAAAAAAAAGATGCAGACCAAAGCCTTGTCATACACATGGATCAAATCTACATCGGACTGTAAACTTGGCTGGTAGAGCATTTATTTATTTAATGAGCAAATAAATACTTGTTTCAGTGACTACTATTTGCCAGGTATTGTACTGTGCCAAGTCTGGAAGATAGAAGACAGACAAGTCTTTGCCCTTGTAGAGCCAAAACTGTAGAGGATTTGGGTAGATGAGAGCTGGAGACCTGAGTGGGTCTGCTATGGCAAATAAAGATAGGCACGACGACCAGGAAAACACTGAAAGGTCATACAGCCAGCAGCAGATGAGGGGCAACGCTGGAGAACACCATCTCAGACCCCACCAGATTGTGCCTCCCAATCCGAGACTGTGACACCTTGAGGACAAAGAAAATGTTGGCTGTCTGCTTCTCCCTCTGCCTGTATCTCTGCCTCTCTCTCTCTGTGTCTCTATAAATAAATAGATAAAATCTTAAAAAAAAAAAAAAAAAAAAAAAAAAAAAAGGGCAGCCCCAGTGGCGCAGCGGTTTAGCGCCACCTGCAGCCCAGGGCGTGATCCTGGAGACCCTGGATCAAGTCCCACCTCAGGCTCTCTGCGTGGAGCCTGCTTCTCCCTCTGCCTGTGTCTCTGCCTCTCTCTCTGTGTGTCTCTATGAATAAATAAATAAAATATTTAAAAAAAGAGAAAATGTTGGCTGTGCATGATCCAGAATGACATAATCCAAGAGTTGACCCAGGGTCCAAA
The DNA here is from genome assembly GCF_048418805.1 of Vulpes vulpes. NCBI lineage: Eukaryota > Metazoa > Chordata > Mammalia > Carnivora > Canidae > Vulpes > Vulpes vulpes. The sequence goes on from NC_132785.1 coordinate 48,086,314, forward strand.
GGGAGCTATCACAGAGATGAGGCTTAGGAAGATGGCTAATGTTAATTTATTTCTGTAATACAGAGGTCCAACTCACACTATACATATGCAAAAATTGCAAAAATATACTGCACCATCCACTACATAAGATCATTGGTAATATGATGCATTTGAGTGGATGACTATATTGACTTAGGTTATTTACTTATATTCACCTATATGAATAGCTTTCTGTGGTGCTATAACCAATTCTCTCCCACGTTCCATCCTGTTCCTCTCATCAAGAGATATGTCCTTTGAATCTGGGCTTTCCTTACCAGCTTGCTTACCTTTTAAATGCATGATCCATTTTTAGTTATTTTTTACATAAGGTTGTAAAAGGTTGATTTTTACGTTCATCTTCGATCATTGTTTTTGCTTTACTTTGTTTTTAAAGATTAATCTATTTATTTTGGGAGGGGTGGAAGACAGAGGGAGAGGGAGAGAGAGAACCTTGAGCAAACTCCTGCTGAGCACAGAGCCCAATTTGGGGCTCAATCTCACAACCTGAGATCATGACCTGAGCTGAAACCAAGAGTCGGGCTTTCCTTTCTTCACTTCACATTATGTCTATAAACTCCATCCATGCTACGCTCATAGTGTTACGTAATTCATTCTTTCTTATTAACATGTGGTATTCTGTTGAATAAACATGCCACAGTTTCTTCAAGTACTGATGAATGATTAGGCTCTTCTAGGAGGCGATTAAGCACAATGCAGCATTATTCACAACAGCCAAAGGGTGGAAACCACCAAAGTGTCTACTGATGGACAAATGGATAAGCTAAATGTGGCACTGGCATACAATGGAATCTTATTCAGCCATGCAAAGGAAGGACATTCCAAAGCAGACTACAACATAGATGAATCTTGGAGACTCTATGCTGAGTGAAATAAGCCAGTCGCAAAAGGAAAAATACTGTATGATTCTACTTATCTGAGGTACCAACATAATCAAACTCATAGCACTAGAAAGTAGAATGGTGGTTGCTAGGGGTGAGTGAGTTGGGGGGAATAAGGAATTATTGTGTAATGGGTATAGAGTTTCCATTTGGGAAGAAAAAGACAATTCTGGAGATGAATAGTGGTGATGATGGCACAACCATGGGAACATGCTCAGTGCCACTTGAAGATGGCTAACATGGTAGATTGTATGTTTTGTATATCTTGCTACAACTTTTAAAAGAGACAAAAAGAAGAATGCTGCATTACATATTCTTTTTTTTTTAGCTTTCTTTTTTCCTCTTTTTAAAAGTTATCTTTTTTTAAATTATCTTTTTTTTTTTTTAATTTACTTTTTCATGAGAGACACAGAGAGGCAGAGACATAGGCTTCTTGCAGGGAGCCCGATGCAGGACTCAATCCCAGGACTCTGGGATCACACCCTGAGTCAAAGGCAGACGCTCAACCACTGAGCCACCCAGGTGTCCCTCCTCTCAGTTTCATTAGGACACAGTTGGCACACAACATGGTGTGAGTTTAACATGTACATCATGATGGTTTGATATAAGTATCCACTGCAAACTGATTACCCCAATAGGTGTAGTTAACACCTCCACATCCATCACCTCAGATCATTACAATTTTTGTGTATGTGTGGTGAGAACATTTAAGATTTATTCCCTTGGCAACTTTTAAGCATACAATAGAGTACTGTTAGCTGTAGTCATCATGCTGTACATGAGATCCCTAGAACTTAAACCAGTTTATAGCAGGAGGTTTGTCCTCTTTGACCAACTTCTCCCAGTTTCCCCACCTTCCAGCCCCTGGCAACCACCATTCTACTGTCTGTTTCTATGAGTCTGGATTTTTAAAAAATCCCACACATAAGTGAGATTATACAGTATATGTCTTTCTCTATTTTACTTAGCATAATACCCTCAAGAGCCATTCATCCATGTTGTCATAAATAGCAAGATTTCCTTCTTTTTTATGGCCAGGTAATATTCCATTGTGTGTACATATGCATGCCATATTTGCTTCATCCATTTATCCATAGATAGACGCTCAAGTTGTTTCCATGCCTTGGTGATTGTGAATAATGCTGCTGTGAACGTGTGAGGGAGGGGCAGGGTGCAGATGTCTCTTCAAGGTCATTTTCCTTCCCTTCAAACATAAGAAAATGGGATTGCTGGTTCACATGGTAGCTCTGTTTTTAATTTTCAGAGGAACCCCCATACTGTTTTCCAAAGTGTCTGTACCAATTTGTGTTCCCCCCAACAGTGCACGAGACTACCTTTTCTCCATACTCTCACTGATTCTGTGGTCTCTTGTCTTTCTGACACTAGCCATTCTCAAGGATGTGATGCATCGCCCATCCTTATCCATGGCTCCTAGTGGTGGTAGTCATTTTTCCTGGAATTGTTGAATCGTGGGGTAGGTGTATATTTAACTTCAGTGGCTACTTGGGCCTGCTTTTAAGTTTTGAAGGCCGGTCACATTCCTATGAGGTGATTGTCTTCATTTCTGCTGCCATATAACAAATGAACATAAAATTGGAGGCTGAAAATAATACTCATTTGTTGTCTCCCGGTTTCTTGGGGGCAGGAATCTGGGCACAGGGTGGCTAGGTCCTCTGCTCAGGGTTTCACAAAGCTGCAGTCAGAGGCCTCTTCCAAGCTCATGTGGTTGGTGGCAGAGAGCAACTCTTGCCGTGTGGGTCATTTCTGCCTCCCACAGTGACTCTGCATACAATTTCCTTCTCTTTCTGTTGAGGCCTGGGGAGCTGGCATCGCAGCCCTTACCTCCTCTGATGTTTTCTGCAGTGTGCTGGTCTGCTCCTCTCAAGTCAGAATCGCCTTGTGTGGTTCGGTCCACGTCCTGTCCTGGGTCTTCCTCAATGCTGGGGAGGTGAAGGGTAGAGAAGCATCCCGCTGAGGCACAGGACAGCCCAGAATCAGAGGGAGTGAATTTCCCTCTTGGTCTCAGTAGGGGAGACAAGAGCCAATGGCTAAATGCTCAGCATCCCTGCACTCCGGTGGGAACTTCTGAAAGATATTCTGTACCCTCCTCAGAGGGCCCGTCAGACCTGACCCTTTGGGATTTCTCCATTGTTACTTTCGGGATGTTGTGGTTTTTATAATGTTCTAAAGCTTCAGAGAAACTTCTCTAGCAGCCAACTATAGAAAGGATCCCTGAACATATAGTTTTCCATTCTTACTTTTTTTTAAAAAAAGATTTTATTCATTTATTCATGAGAGATACAGAGAGAAGCAGAGACATAGGAGGGCCCAATGCCGGTCTCTTTCCTGGGACCCCGGGATCACAACCTGAGCCAAAGGCAGACGCTTAACCACTGAGCCACCCAGGTGCCCCTCCATCATTACTTTTTAAAACCCCAACTGGTTCATCTATCTATCTGTCTAGTTCCTAAATATATTTTTTAGCTTTTAATTCTGAACTAATTTTATTTTATTTCATATAATTTCTAGAACATTTATTGTAATAACCTATGTTTGTAAAAAAAATATAATCTCATAAGGTTTAGCATCCTTTATTTGACGATGCTTCCTGTGTGATTCCACATACCAAGTAAGTCTATTTACTCTCTGTTTTCTATGAGGAGAAATCCTTTGACTTGTTCTAAGGATCCTCTTTGAGATCATAAGACTTTATTTTAGAATTTGATTTGGGGGTGGTCTGGACTTTTGATTAAATAGGATCACTGATCATTGTGATGATAATGGATAAACTTAGTTATCCATTTAACCAAAGTGGCATTGAAAGGCATCACAGAAAAAATAAAAATAAAAAATAAAAAAAAGAAAAAAGAAAGGCATCACAGGCAAATACAGAAAGTTAACTAGTTGTTTAAAAGTCTTAGCTCTTTTAATATGCAATAGACTGTTTTTCTCCCCTCAGTAATCAAAGACTGAATAATGACAAAATGTAGAATCTTTGTTTTTCTAGGCAGATTATGTGAAAGGTAAAGAAAACATATGTTTACAATTCCTTGTAAAAAGCAGATCAATAACCTAAGAAAATGTTTTTTCAACAGAGAGAAAAACCAAATTCTAATTTTGCATCGGCTTACTTTTGATATTAAAACTCATTAATATATTTATTGTAATCTAAGTCAGTTAACCATATATTTTTAAAATTGCTTCTTCACAAATCTTTATCACGTTTCTCCAAAGATCTTGTCCTAAGGTTTTCCTCTTTAAATAACCAGCCTCCATTTAAGACAAAATTACCTTTTTTAATCCTCAACAAAAAAAAAGATGCATTTTCTTTCTTCACACCTTCTTCTAACCAAAGCACAATCCTACTTTTTTTTTTCCCAAGTTTTAATTAAACTCCAGTTAGTTAACATACAGCATGATATCAGTTTCATGTGGGGAATTAGAGATCACACATATGACACGGTGCTGGTTGCAATAAGTGCCCTCCTGAATCCCCACGCCTGTGTAACCCTTCCCCCCTGAACTAATTTTAGACTTGCAAAAGTTGGAAAAATAGTTCAGTGTTCCTATAAACCCCCCACCCAATTTTCCCTACTATGAGCCTGAGCCTCACGTAGTCTTTACATAACCATAGTGCAATGATCAAAACCAGACAATTTACACCAAAACAATATTATTAACTAAACCGTGGCCCTCATTCAAATGTCACTAGTTTTTCCATGAACAACTTTTTTCCATTCCAGCATCGTATGCAGGACTCCACATGTCACATTTAGTGGTTCTTTCTTTTTTTTTTCTTTTTCTTAAGACTTATTTATTTGAGATTTGAGAGAGAAAAAGCGCGAGTGGGGGGAGGAGCAGAGGAGAGAATCTGGAGCAGACTCCCCACTGAGTGCAAAGCCCGACGTCAGGCTCGTTCTCATGACCCTGAGATCACAACCTGAGTGGAAGAGTGGGTGTTTCTTCTAAGTCTACTTTGGGCTCTGACAGTTTCTTGTTTTTCTCTTGTCTTTTATGACCTTGACACGTTTGAAGTTCTGACCAATTGTTTTGTAGACTATCTCTCGGTTTAGGTTTGTCTTCTGTTTTCTTGTGACTAGAATAATGTTACGGGTTTGGGGCAAGAGCACCACTCTTGTGTCCTTCTCAGTGTAGCCGACACGAAGATGTGCTATGTCCGAATGCCTTCTCACTGGCGATGTTAACCTTGATCATTTGGTTCAGGTGGTGTCTCCCAACTGTCTCTACTGTAAAGTGACCACCTTTTCCCCAGGGAGAGATGATTTCAGATGATTCTGATACCCTGTTCCCCCTCAAACTCTCTCCCACCAATTTCAGCAGTCATTTGTTCAATGGTTCTTGTCCATAACAACTATGTGTTAGCAAGTGGTGATTTTTCTACTTCGCTCTTTTCTTTTACATTTATTAGTTGACTTCTTCTGTAAGGAATAGCTGTCCCTTCTTGCCATGTATGTGTTTGATTATTTCTATCAATATAGAAGAGCAGGCATTATTTTATTCTATAGGCTAAAATCCATGTTTCTCTCTCTCTCTCTCGCTTTCATCCTACATTAAATTGTTGCAGCTTTGGCTATTAGGATCCCCTTCAGATTGAGTTCTGTGATCTTTCTACAAGCTCTCATTCTTTTGTGAGCACTTCCTTACTTCTGACATTACAAGATGTTCCAAGATCATCTTGTGCTTTCCCTGCCCAGCCCTGGAACTAACCATTTCTCCAAAGATCTCTGCTTCCTTTTATTGGAGAATGGTATTTAGAAACCAAGATTGGGGTGCTAGGTGTTCTCACTGTTATGTGGTGCCATTGCTTCTTGGTCTTCTGAATAGAGCCAGGAAGCACATGTATGTATAGACACTAACCCACACATGCACAGCCACATGGGAATTTCTGTATCTATCTTTCTGTGTATATGTTTAAAATCATGAATTTATACTGATTGGAATCCACTGCTATGGGGTTCAGTCTAGCCTGTGGTTGAAACTTCTTTCTCCAGTGGGAAGAAACCTGGTTTTCCTTAACTACCCTTACTTATTTGTTCAATTCTTATACACCCACAGTAATTCCAGAATTGCTAATCCATACACCTGTGAGAAACACATTTACTAATAAGACAATAGCATGTATGTAGCTTTCTGTTGGTATCCAGGAAAGATATTGGTTATCAAAGCTACCCAGGTTAGTTCTTTTCTTGTCTACCCTCTTTGGTGCTGTTCTGTGGTTCCTTTGTGATACACCTAAGGTTGATTTGTTGGTGTTTATGTTTCATTTTAGGTATTTGAAGGGTATATAAAACTCTATTGTAGTTCTAAGAGTCAGAGCTATACAAAAAGTATACTCAGAGAAATGTTACTCTCTATGTTCCTGATATCTGATTATATTCACCCCCTTTTCTTCCTTTTTCTCATCCCTCTCTCTCATAGGTAATTGGTGTCTTTAGTTCCTGATTTACTCCTACTCTATTTCTTTTGGACAAATGAACAGATACATGTGCATTTTTTGAAAAAGATTTTATTTATGTATTTGACAGAGAGAGAAAGCACAAGCAGGGAGAGAGGGAAAGGGAGAAGCAGACTCCCTGCTGAGCAGGAAGCCTGATGGCAGGGCTGAATCCCAGGACCCTGAGATCATGACCTGAGCCAAAGGCAGACGTTTAACCAACTGAGCCACCCAGGTGCCCCATGTGCATTTTTTAAAAAAGATTTATTTATTTATTTGAGAGAGAACAGTGGCAGGGGAAATAATCTCAAGCAGACTCCCCACTGAGTGTGAAGCCCAAAACGGGTCTCAATCTCATAACCTTGAGATCATGACCTGAGCCAAAATCAAGAGTCACTTAACCAACTGAGTCCCCATGTATATTTTTATAATCCCTTCTTCCTTACATGAAATTCAGCATCCTACAGATTAGCGCTTGTTCTTTGCTTTTCTCACTTCATAATATGCCCTGGAAGTCACTCCGTATCAGGTCACAGCGCTAGCACTTCCCCATCCTTTCTTAGATCTGTACAGTTCTCCATCATAAGAACTGAGCATAGTTTATTCAGCCAATCTCCTGCATAGAGGCAATTACATTGTTTCCAACATTTTACAATTATAACCAATGCTGTAATGCATAATTATATGATTCATGAAATCATGAGCAACAACATGAATTCATGTTGTTGGAGGCCTATCTACAGCACAGAGTCCTAGAGGTCGAACTGCTGAATTCCTGCGTCAAAAAATAAAAGTGTGGGGGCATCTGGGTGGCTCAGTTGGCTAATCGTCTGACTCTTGATCTCAGCTCAGGTCTCAATCTCAGGGTTGTGAATTCAAGCCTTGCATCGGGCTCCACGCTGGGCATGGAGCCTATTTAAAAAAAAAAGTAGGGATCCCTGGGTGGCGCAGCGGTTTGGCGCCTGCCTTTGGCCCGGGGCGCGATCCTGGAGACTCGGGATCGAATCCCATGTCGGGCTCCCGGTGCATGGAGCCTGCTTCTCCCTCTGCCTATGTCTCTGCTTCTCTCTCTCTCACTGTGTGCCTATCATAAATAAATAAAATTTAAAAAAAATAAAAATAAAAATAAAAATAAAAAGTAAAGGTGCATATATAGTATTATTAGATACTGCCCAGTTTTTCCCCAGAAGGATTAGGTCAGGGTGTGTGCCCATCCGCAGTGGAAGAGACTATTTCCCCACCACCCTGACAACTGAATATACTGTCATGTTTAAAAATTTGTGCCAATCAGTAAAGGAGAAATGGCATCATAGTGTGATTTATTTCGAGTAAGCCTGGACATTATTTCATTCGTTTGAGGGCAATTTTTATGTTCTTTTTGTGAATTGTTTCTATTTAACCTCTTCCCATTTTTCTATTGTATTTTTAGTCCTTTGTCCCTCAATTTTCAAAAGATTCTCTATGTGTTAAGGATATTAGCCCTTTGTGATATCATCTGTTGTGATTATTTTCTCCTACTTCATCAGTCATCTCTTTTTTTTTTAATTTTTTTAAGATTTATTTATTTATTTATGATATATAGAGAGAGAGGCAGAGACACAGGAGGAGGGAGAAGCAGACTCCGCGCCAGGAGCCCGACGTGGGACTTGATCCCGGGACTCCAGGATCCCGCCCTGGGCCAAAGGCAGGCGCTAAACCACTGAGCCACCCAGGGATCCCCCTCATCAGTCATCTCTTGACTTAATTTTTTTATGCAGTCAAATTTATCAATCTTACTGCCGCTGGACCTTGTCATAGTTGAGAAAAGCCTTTCCTACCCCAAGTTTAAAGAGGAATTCACCTCATTTTATTTGCTAGTACTTGGATGGTATTATTTTTTTTACCTTCAGAGTCCTGATTCATTTGGAATTTGCTTTGAGTGTGGAATGAAATATAAATCTAATTTTGTCTTTTCCCAAGTGGCCTTGTAGTGCTCTCAACACCATTTATTAAAAAGTTCATTTTGACCTAAAGATTTGAGATGCCATGTTTGTCATATACTAAATTTCCCAGTATGTTTGAGTCTAATCTGGGCTTTTCATTTTATTCCCATGGTCCACTTCTCCACTCACCTGCCAGCACCACATGGTTAATTATAGAGGCTGTATCCTGCATTTTGATGTCTGCCAGGGCTAATCTGCCCTCACAGCATTTATCCTCTGCTGTTTTCCATAAAAACTCTAGAGTCACACTGTCTAACCATAAAATAGCTTGTTGGTATTCTTATTGGGTAAGGTTGCACTGAATTTGTAAATTAGCTTAGGAGAGCAGACGTCTTTAAATGTTGAGTCATCCTATCCGAGAATAGGGGATATTTTCATTTTTGCTGAAGCTGATTTTTGTGTCTTTCAGGAGGATTCTAAAACTTTTCTTTCTTTTTTTCCTTTTTTTTTTTTTTAAAGATTTTACTTATTTATTCATAAGAGACACAGAGAGAGAGGCAGAGACATAGGCAGAGGGAGAAGCAGGCTCCCTGCTGGGAGCCCCATGCAGGACTTGAACCCAGAATCCCAGGATCACAACCTGAGCTGATGCTCAACCACTGAGCCACCCAGATGCCCCTAAAACTTTTCTCATACTGTTTCTGCATGTGTCTGTTCTGATCATGTCCTATCCACCCCACTGGTGAAGGAAGGATTCTATGCCCTAAATAGTGTTTTATTGGTGACCACACAATACCAGCACTGGATGGATGAGATGGACGGTGGCTCATTAGTCACATGCATTACAGCCCAGGGCAGGACAACCACGCCATGCAGGGCCATGGAGGAGCCACACTTGGGATCAGAGTGACCCAGCAGGTGCAGTGGGAGGCAGGTTTTATAATGACAAGAGGGGCATTATGATTACCATGGGACAATGTGACTGGCTTCTCTGGATTAGCATGGGGAGCCTTTCCCACTGGGTGGGGGGCATATCTGGCAAGAGCAGAACTTACACTAAGGCTTTGGGGCCCCATGAGGCTCAAAAATATCCAGGCAGCACAAGGAATTTCAGGTTTTACGATGCAATATCTTCCTAATTTATTCCTGAATAGTTTCTCTTCTTTGTCATATTGTAAATGGGATCTTCTCTACCATTACATTCTGCAACTAAACAATATTTTTTAGAAATTGCCACAACCAGCAGAGTAAGGCAGCTGCTGTTCAGAGATATCAAGACAAGAAAGCCTCAATTCTACAAGTGAAAAATCAGGGAAGACATTTATGGAGCAATTTAGGACCAAGCATTACCATCCCAGGTCAGTTACCCTGTCAATTTGTTCTGCTTTGACAGTAGAAGAACAACATTTGTAAATCCTCAAGAACAGAAAGGGCTACCATTAAAATCATTCATTTCAAGGATCATTAAAAATGGACAATTTAATTTGCATTTCAAAGGTAGACTCAGAAGAGTAATTTGTCAGTATGACTAATGGGGAAAGTTTGATGGTATAAATTATTATCTTTTGTCTTAAGGAAAATACAGCATAAAATAACAAGGTATTTTAAGAAGAAACTAAAAAGATTTCAAAGCAACAATATTTATGATTTAACAAAGATAAGGAAGAAGAAAGTGACACCCACTAGCCCTCAAAAAAAACTTCATTTTATTTTATTTTATTTTTTATTTTATTTAAGTAATCCCTATGCTCAACACAGGGTTTGAACTCATGACATGAAGATCAAGAGTTGCATGCTCTACCAACTGAGCCAGCCAGGTGTCCCAAACCATTTTAAAATCCATAAATATCAAGATTGATGTCTCATTCATTTATTTATTTGACAGCCCAGCTATTGAGCCCTCCTGTGAGCCAAGACCCAATCTAGGAGGTGGCATTCAGAGGTCAGGCTTACCACCCCAGCCCTCTGGCTGCTCGCAACCTTGCCGGGAAGATGGATAAGCAGACAAAGCTGCACCGGGTGTCATGGGGTTCTATTCAAACCATTTAGGAAGGCAAGGAAGGGCCACCCGCCCCAGACTAAGAAAGAGAAAGCTTCTCAGGGGATGTTTAACCCTAAATTTCAGGGATAAAGGAAGAGTTAGCCAGGCAAAGAAAGAGGGGGAGGGAATTCCCGGCAGAGGGGAGAGAATCTGCATTCAGGGATGTGGAAAGTGAGGCAGTGCAGCTGGAGCTTAGGGGGTGTGCGCAAGTGTGTGGGGGTGTGTACAGAGGCAGGGTGCGTTCTGCATCCAGGCACTGCACGGCCAAACAGAGCCAGCAACGGGGACAACGCAGCCGCAGGGCCAGCTGACAGTCAGCCAGTTACCTAAAGACCATCGCAACAAAGACACACCAAGTGGAAATGTAGTGCCACGTGACAGTTACACTGTGCACCAAATCTCTTTAAAGAAAGAGTCACTGAGTGAATTAAAAAACAAGACCCAACCCAGGGCACCTGCGTGGCTCAGTCTGTTATGTGTCAGACTCGCTTTTGGCTCAGGCCTTGGTCTTGGGGTCCAGGGATGGAGCCCTGCATCAGGCTCTTCCCGCTCAGCAAGGAGTCCACTTAAGGATTCTCTCTCCCTCTGCCCATCCCCCCATAAATAAATAAATATTAAGGGGAAAAAAAAACAACCCAAGGATTTGATGGATTTGGATTATGTCCAAAGACGTGTATTTAAAGAAAAGAGAAAAGGTAAGCTAAAATTAAAGCCCATGTAAATGGAAGAGAGGCAGGCGTCTTAATCATGATCTCTGATAGAACTTAAACAAAAGCCAAGGAAATATCAACATTGGCAACTTAGAATGATAAAAGGCACAGTGAGTAATGACAACACAGCGATATTCATTAGGTGCCACACATTTTGTAACAACAAAATATATAAATGAAAAGATGACAGTCATCCAAGAGGAAATAAATTAAACTTGGGATTCCCTAGCACCCTGCTTTCAGAATTTAGCAGATCAAATAAACAAGAAGGTGGTAAAAATATCATGTTGCTGAACAAACAGTACCACCAGTCAGATAGAATTAATAAAGGGTTTCAGAGAACTAGATACAAAACTAGGGAATCTAACTTTTAAAAATGTATATAGGGTGCCTGGGTGGCTCAGTCAGTTGAGCTTCAGCTTAGGTCATGATCTCAGGGTCCTGGGATGGAGCCCCGAGTCAGGCTCCCAGCTCAGTGGGGATCTTGCTTCTCCCCCTGCCTCTGTTGCTCCCCCTGCTTGTGTGCTCTCTTGCTCACTCGCTCTCTCTCAAATGAATAAAAATATTTTTTAAAAAAATTAATAAATCTTTAAAAAATAATAAAATAAAATAAAAATGTATATGAATCTTTCTCACACTCCAACTAACCATGTATTGGGTTACGAAGTTTCAAGCAAATAGAATAGACAGGACATGTGTTGATAAACTTAGAGATACAACAGCAAACATGTAGACAGTGTTTGTTAGGTGACAGGCACTGTTGTGTGTGTTTACAAATATTAACTCACTTAATTTTCACCATAAGTTATGAAGTTGTTGGTATTATTATGATCCTCATTTTACAGATGAGAAAATTGAACTGAGAGAAGTTACTGGCCAGATTCCTTGCTAGGAAGTGACAGTCACTCCACTGGGTACACAGGGGTAGCTGCCCACACCACACTTCTCTGTTCTGGGAGCCCCAGTGATGCTCAGACAGTGGCTCCACAGGGGTCATTTCTGTGTTGTATCCTCCCACTGGGCCAGGAAATGGACACCTGGCCCAAGCCAGGTCTACAGATTTTCTCTCCCAGGATCCGAAACCTGCCACAGAGAGATCCAGAGGCTCGACTGGATTTCCTAGCTGGGTCCCACAAGGCCCTGTCTGGGCCACCAGGCATCTGCATCCCAGGACCTAGCTGATCAGTAATTCCTTTACTGTTTTTTTTTTTAAGCTTATTTATTTATTTAAGTAATCTCTACACCCAACGTGGGGCTCGAGCTCACAACCCCCAGATCAAGAGTCTCACGCTCCTCCGACTGAGCCAGCCAGGCACCTATGCTATGAGGAGCTGCCCCAGGATCCTTCCAATCTTCTACACTGTTACCTAAGTGATCCAGTACCCAGAAGAGCCTTAACTAATATCCCCATAGAATTTAAAACACTCCCCACAGTAACACCAGAGTTACAGAGAAAGCCCACAAAAATTAAAACATCTTATTTTACAAACTCCACCCATCAAAATTCATCAATGCAAAATGTTATTTAGAAGAAAATATATTTCTCTAAATAAGTATATGAAGAAGGCAAAAAGGAAGGCACATGGGTGGCTCAGCTGGTTAAGTGTCCGACTCCTGATTTCGGCTCAGGTCATGATCTCAGGGCTGTGAGCCTTGGGCTCCACACTGGGCTTGGAGCCTACTCTAGATTCTTTCTCTCAGGGGCACCTGGTGGCTCCATGGTTAAGCACCTGCCTTTGGCTCAGGTCGTGAACCCAGAGTCCTGGGATCGAGTCCCACATCAGGCTCCCCTCATGGAGCCTGCTTCTCTCTCTGCCTGTGTCTCTGCCTCTCTGTATGTCTCTCATGAATAAAAAAAAAATTTTTTTTCTCCCTCTCCCTCTGCTCCTCATCCCCCAAACCCTGTTCAAGCTCTCTCTTGAATAAAAAAAAAAGAAATAAAAATAAAGAAGAAGGCAAAAGGGAGGTATAAAACCGATCTCAGCTGAAAGATTTAGAAAAGCAACAAAGTAATCAAGCATTGTTCACTGGAATAGCACTTAACAAATTAGAGACTTAAAAAAATAGAAAAGATAAGCCAATGATTAGTTCTTCAAAGAGTTAACCAAAATAATAAACCACTGAATTAACTCAAAACAAAAACGAAAACGAAAAAGAAGAAATTGAGAAAGCTATTAATTCCATTAGAGGAGGGAATTGGCAGTAAAAATAGGACCACACCTGTGTAATATAAAGTCACGGATTAGCTTAGTTTATAGGCTTAAATTACACATTTATTAAATCTGTATGGTTAAGCCACACTGTTCTTTGCTTCTTACCAGTTAATTCCTTTGCTTTTGTTTTGTTTTAAGTGCCTTGTTAAAGAAACCTGCCAGGAGTTACCAGTCAGAATGCTCAAATCTAAGAGGATGGAAAGCATCTACAAGGGGTCAGATCTGGGTGCCAGAGCATCTGCAGTGTCCTCCGAGGTGAGCCAGTACCCAGAGTAGTGGCCCTTACCACAACCCACAACGCTGTCTGCGATGCCCACCCCAGGGACTCTCACTGCTGCACCCATGCAGCATGGGCTCTGCACCCATTCTCCATATTCGTACTCCACCTCCACTCACACACCTCCACCCCTTGGGGCTGGTGCCTTTGGGGTATCTGCTAAATGCAGAAATACCCCGGCTACCACCCTTGCCTGTTTGGGGGGAAGCTCGAAGCATCTCTCTCTCGCTTCTGCCCCTCTCAAACCTTCCTCAGTCTAGCTCCTCACCTCTGAAAGCCCAGGGCACCCCCCATCAAAAATGGGGAGGGGGGATCCCTGGGTGGCTCGGCGGTTTAGCGCCTGCCTTCAACCCAGGGCGTGATCCTGGAGTCCCAGGGTCGAGTCCCATGTCGGGCTCCCTGCGTGAAGCCTGCTTCTCCCTCTGCCTCTCTCTCTCTCATGAATAAATAAATAAATAAAAATCTTAAAAAAAAATGGGTGGGGATGCTCTGCTGGATGCCTGGCATTTCTGCTTTTGGCTCAGCATCCCCCAAACCGTTAATAAACCCCTGCAGCAATGAAAGGCAGACTCTTGCTTCCTTGGAACAGAGAGGAGAAAAAGTATTCACAGCAGCAAGAGACAGACAAAAATTACAATCTCTCCTGACATGGTCCCCTGTGGAGGATTCCTCAGCTCCATGAGTGAGAAGTGCCCGTGGCCTGAGCTATTTGTCAGCCGTGCTCCTTTGGGCATCCACCAAGGAGGGTACGTGGAGGGAAGGGGGCAGAGCAGGCCTCCGAAAGAGGTGATGGGCCCTTTGACAGCATGGCTATCATCCTTGTAAGCAGGAAAATGCAATTCTTAAGAGGCTACGAAATATCATCGCACCGATAGAGATCTATTTTTTTTATTTTCTGGGAAAAAAATTATCCTAAAGAATAAGTCAGTGTAATGGGTAACTGTAACAATAAGTAAAGACGTATAGTTTTATAGATTTTCCCTGAGATTACTGTTGTTGTAAATTGTTAGGAATAGGGATCCCTGGGTGGCTCAGCGGTTTGGCGCCTGCCTTTGGCCCAGGGCACGATCTTGGAGACCCGGGATCGAATCCCATATTGGGCTCCCGGTGCATGGAGCCTGCTTCTCCCTCTGCCTATGTCTCTGCCTCTCTCTCTCTCTCTCTCTGTGACTATCATAAATAAAAAAAATTGTTAGGAATAGTGGCACCTGGGGGCTCATTTGGTTGAGCATCTGACTCTTGATTTTGGCTCAGGTCATGGTCTTAGGGTCATAAGATGGAGCCCCGTGTCCAGCTCCAAGCTGGGTATGGAGTCTGCTTGAGATTTTCTTCCCCTCTTCTCTGCCCCCCTCCTGCTGCTCACATGTGCACTGTCTCTCTCTCTCTAAAAAAAAAATTGTTAGGAATAAATGACCAGAAATAGAAGGCATTTATGGAAGTAGAGTCATTCATTAAGTCTTGTCACTGAAGACCTGCCCAATGTTTTAGGTATTTGTTATCAAATAACTATGACTGTGATTTATCAGATTATAAGATAGATTTCATATCTTTTGGAATTGGGAAGTACAGGATATAAACCTAAAAATATATCCCCAAATGCGCCATTACAAAGCATCAAAGGAATTCTGCTACTTTAGTTAGATTAAGAAATAATCTGGGGCAGCCCTGGTGGCTCAGTGGTTTAGCACCACCTTCAGCCCAGGGTCTGATCCTAGAGACCGGGATTGAGTCCCACGTCGGGCTCCCTGCGTGGAGCCTGCTTCTCCCTCTACCTGTGTCTCTCATGAATAAATAAATAAAATCTTTAAAAAAGAAAGAAAGAAAGAAAGAAAGAAAGAAAGAAAGAAAGAAAGAAAGAAAGAAAGAAAGAAAGAATCTGAAAGGAATAACACGCTGGCTTGCTAATATATTCATATTTAGCAATTTATAATCATTATTATTATTATAATACAATTAGGATAGTAACAATTCATTATCTTCTAATAGCCAGTTGACTAAGAGCTCACTCGTGGCCTGTCTTTTTCTAAAAACTGTGTGAGTTTCATCATATTTAATTCTAATGAAAAGGCAGTTACTCTTGGGTCACTTGGCTGGCTCAGTATGTGACTTGGGTCACTTGGTAGAGTATGTGACTCTTGATCTCAGGGTTGTAAGCTTGAGCACCATGTTGGGTGTGGAGATTACTTAATAATAGGGATGCCTGGGTGGCTCAGCAGTTGAACGTCTCTCTTTGGCTCAGGGTGTGATCCCGGAGTCCCAGGATGGAGTCCCACATCGGGCTTCCTGCATGGGGCCTGCTTCTCCCTCTGCCTATGTTTCTGCCTTTGTCTCTCATGAATAAATGAATAAAATCTTTTTTTAAAAAAGAGAGAGGGATTACTTAAAAATTTGAAAATTGCAAAAAAAAAAAAAGGGTGGGGAGTTACTGCCCCCTTTTTGAGATGAAATTGAAGCCCAGAGAAGTTAAGATAGTTGCCCAATGTCACACAGCTACTGCATGGTGAAGCTGCAACTTAAGCACAGGAACTATAGCTTCTCATACATCCATTTTCTATTTTTATCAAAGTAATGCAAGCTAATTGGTTAAAGGGGAAATTAAAACAAGATGGCCCTATAATGAAAAACAGTAGTGCCCTGGCCCACTCTCCCCCTCCAATCAATCCTGCTCATCAGAGGCAACAATTTTCTTGGGAATATTTAAATGGTTACACAGTAAATTTGACTTTTTAAAGTGTATAGTTCCATGTGTTTAACACAGGCCCATATTTGGGTAACTGGCACCACAAATGGAGCACAGAGCTGTCCCATCACTGCTAATGTCGGTCATGCTGCTCATTTATAGACACACTGACCATCTAGATCTAACCCTTGGCAGCCACTAGTATGTTCTCCATTATGGTTTTATCTTCTCAAGAGTGACATACAAATGGAATCACACCATATGTGACCTTTAGAGACCTTCAGCATCATGCCTTTATGATTCATTCAAGGGATTGTATGTATTAGTAGCTTCTTTTTTATTGTTCAGGAATATTCTGTTTTATGGATGTACCACAGTTCACTTGTCCATTTCACCGTGGATGGACCTTTGGACTGTTTCCAGTTTTGGGCCATTACAAACAAAGGCACTAAAGATTTGGGTAAAAGTTTTTGTATGAACATAGTTTTCATTTCACTTGGGTAAATACTGAGGAGTGTGATTGCTGGATCACAAGGTAAGAATATGTTAAACCTTAAAGAAATTGCCAAACTATTTTTCCCAAGTGGCTATACAGTTTTGGATTCTCACCAGCAACTTACGAGAGCTTGTATTCACATCCTTGTCAGCCCTTGGTGTTATGTGTTTTATTTCGTTTAATGTCAATGGTGTAGTGGCATCTCATTGTGATTTTGATTTGCATTTCCCTGTTGCTAAATGATGTTGAGCATCTTTTTATCTGCGCATATTCCATCCTTATATCTTCTTTGGGAAAGTGTCTGTTTACAACTTTTTACCAGTTTGTTATTGGGTTGCTCTTATTATTCATTTTTGAGGGGTGTGTTTTAAGGGTTCTTTATATAATCTGGTTACAATAACTGGTGAAGCTACTTAGGTTACTTACAAGTACTTTCTCTCAGTCTGTGTCTTGCTTTTTGTTAGCTTAACAGTGTCTTTCAAAAAGGAGACTTTCTTGAGCTCCTAGGTGGCTCAGTCGGTTAAGGGTTTGCCTTCAGCTCAGGTCATGATCCCAGGGCCCTTGGATCAAGCCCTGCATCAGACTCCCTGCTAAGAAGAGAATCTGCTTCTCTCTCTGCCTGCTGTTCTCCCTGCTTGTGCTCTCTCTGTCAAATAAATAAAAGAAATTCAAAGGAAAGAAAGAGGAAACATTCTTAATGTGAATGAAGTTCAATTTATTAATTTTTTAAAATGAATTGTTTTTAAGTTATATATATATATATATATATATATATATATATATATATATATATATATATAAAACATTGCCTAACCCAAGGTCAGGAACATTTCTTCCTATGTTTTCTTCTGGAAGTTTTATAATTTTAGATTTCATATTTAGATCTATGATCAGTTTGGGGTTAATTTTCTTTCTTTTTTTTAAAAAGAATTTATTTATTTATTCATGAGAGACACAGAGAGAGAGAGAGGCAGAGACACAGGCAGAGGGAGAAGCAGGCTCCACGCAGGAAGCCGACATGGGACTCGATCCCGGGTCCCCAGGATCACGCCCTGGGCTGAAGGCGGCGCTAAACCGCTGAGCCACCCGGGCTGCCCTGGGGTTAATTTTCATATGTTGTTCAAAGTATGAGTTGAAATTGATTTTTTATGTGTAGATGTCCAGTTTTTCCAGCACTCTATTCTGCAAAGACTGTCCTTTCTCCATTGAATTGACTTTGCACATTTGCTGCAAATCCATTTGCCATGTATCTATGAGTCTGTTTCTGAATTCTTTGTTCCACTGATCACTGTATTTATGTTTTCCTCAATAACACAGTGGTTTAGTAATAGTAGCTATATAGCAAGTCTTAAAATAAGGTAAGAGGACTCTTCTAAATTTGTTCTTTTAAAAAAAATGTTTATTCTTGTTCCTTGGCTTTTCCATATAAATTTTAGAAGCATCTTGTCAATTTCAACAACCAAAACATCCTGCTAGGATTTTTTTTATTGCATTGAATCTATAGATCAATTTGAAAAGAAGTGCCATTTTAGCAATATTAATTGTTTTTGCTGTTTTTGGCGTGCAATCTTGCACATTTATAGTTAGAGTCCTATCTAGGTATTTCATGATTTTTGGCAATTTTGAAAGTAGAGCTGTCTTTTAGCTCAATTTACAATTGTTTATTGCTAGTTGACAGAGGCAGGATTCTAACATAAACCTATGACGTCCACCTTCTGTATGTTCCCCTCATGTTGAGTGCCGGCAGATCATTCCTATCAGTAGGCAAAGGTGAAGACATTTTGCAGATATAATTATGATTCTAATCACTTGACTTTGAGTTACTCAAAAGGGAGATCATCCCAGGTGAGCTTGATGCGATCAGGTGGGCACTTTCAAAGAAAGTCTACAGATCAGGCTAGAGAGAAGTTAGATGCTTTCCTGAAAGCCTTGAAAGAGAAAACAAGCAATGAGGTGATCTGCCCCAGAAAGGGCTGGGCTCTAGGAGCTGAGGGTTCTGTGCAAGGAAGTGAATCTGCCACCAACCTGAAGGAGCTTGAAAGAGGATCCTGAGCCTTACTTGAGATTACAGCCCCTGCTCAAACTTTCATTTTAGCCTGCTCCGAGCTTGGAGCAGAGCTTGAAGCATTTAACCAGTTAGATTCTGAACGCATGGAAACTTTAAGATGTTAAGTTTCTATTGTTTCAGCCCATTAAATTTGTGGCGATTTGTTATGCAACAATAGAAAAATAATACCCTAGTACATAAAAATATGATTTTTCTGCATTGACTGTGTGTTCTGCAACATGACATACTCACTTATGGTTCTAGGAGACCTATAACATTTGTTGAGATTTTTTACATAAACACTTATGTCATCAACAAATAAAAAAGGAATTATTTGTTTCCAAACTCTTTTTTTTTTTTTCTTTTTCTCGCTTTATGGCACTGGCTACAACCTCTAGCACAGTGTTTGATAGGAGTAGTGAGAACAGACATCCTTGCCTGTCTAATCCTGAGAGGAAAGTATCTGTGTTCCTCATTAAGTGTGATGTTAGGTGCAGGTGTTTGCAGATGTTCTTTATCAGATTGATAAAGAGTCCCTTTATACTTCTATCGGTTTTAAAACTGAGAATGGTGTTTAACATTGTCAAGTTTTTCCTGCATATTGGAGATGATCATATGGCTTCTTTTAATTTTTTGATATGGTGAATTACAGAGATTGATTTTTAAATGTTGAACAAGCAGGACACCTGGGTGGCTCAGTGGTTGAGTATCTGCCTTCAGCTCAGGGTGTGATCCTGGGAGAAACTCCTTTCTGGCAGAGCCTTCCCCTCTGTGGAGGTAAAACACTGGATACTCAGCTGTGTCCTCATAATAAACTCTACTTTTATCAAAGTCATTTAAGTGAATCTTAAGTAAACCAAAGCAAACTAAAGCAAGAGCTCTGAGAGTATATGAAAAGAACTAGAAATGAGACAAAGGGGCTGCGGGGTGGCACAGTTGGTTAAGCACCCAACTCTTGATTTCAGCTAGGGTCACAATCTCAGGGTTGTGAGATTGAGCCCTGTGTCAGGCTCCAAGCTCAGCAAGGAGTCTGCTAAAGTTTCTCTCTCCCTCCACCTCTCCCAACTATCTCTCTCTCTCTCTCTCTCAATAAATAAATAAATAAATAAATAAATAAATAAATAAATCTAAAAAAAGAAAGAAAGAAGAAGCTAAATATTGAGAAGGAAAAACAGAATTAGCATTATTTGCAAAAAAGCACTAGCTAACATTCAGAGCATTTACCGTATGCCAGGCACTCCTCTTAGACTTTACAGATGCTTTATCATGGATTCATCACAGAGCCCTGGAGGGTAGGCACGATGGCTATCTCTGTTTGCAGCTGGGAGTAAACCCAAGTATGAAGTAAAGAGGTAACTGGCCTCACTAGCAGTGAATGGTGGAGCTGGGGGTGGGAAGTCAGGCAGTGTCTGCACCCAAATCACTGAGCTGCACTCTTACTATGTAGTCACTCTGTTTCCTAGGATTCTGATACTGTTCCTACAGAGTCTATCATGTTCCACTCAAAGATTGGAAGTTCCTATAAAGTTATTTTTTGGAATATTATATGTGTAATATATTTTACCAATTGAAAAAAAGAAAACATTAGAAATGGATATTAAACAAAATATTAATGTATCATTGAGAACGGTTTCCTTTCTATCTATCCGGTAAGGTTTTAGGCACACATGGGCATATGTATAAATGCAACAGTTAATAAGTAAGGTTAATATTTTATTTTTACAGAATGGTAATATGCCACTCATACTATTCTAAAACTTAAAAAAAAAAAATCTTAGCATATCTGGGCCCACCTTCCAGACCAAAATGTAGAAGTGTAATTTTTTTCTTTAAAGAGCCACATAGTGGGGTACCTGGCTGGCTCAGTTGGTAGAGCATGTGTCTCTTGATCTTGGGGTTGTAAGTGTGAGCCTCACATTGGGTATAAAGATTACTTAAAAGTAAAATCTTTTAAAAAAGTAAAATAAACAAAGAGCCACATCGTATTCCATTGTCTATGTATGTCCTTACAGTTGGCCCTTGAACAACATGGATTTGAACTGCTTGGGTCCACTTACACATAGATTTATTTCAACAAATATATTGGAAAACTTTTTGGAGATTTGTGACAATTTGAAAAAACTTGCAGACAAACTATGTAGCCTAGAAATACAAAAAAAAAATTAAGCAAAAGTGAGGTGTTGTGTTCAGAACACAGTACATAACATATATAAGATACGAGTTGATCACCTGGTTATGTTACCAGTAAGACTTCTGGTCAACAGTGGGCTCTTGGTAAGTTTTGGGGGAGTCAAAAGTTATAGTGGATTTTTGACTGCATGGGGGTGTTGATGCCTCTAATCTCTGCATTGTTCAAGGACCAACTGTATTTTATTTTTACCTGTTCACTCTTGTTGAACATATCAATTGTTTTCTAGGTTTTTACTATTATAAATAATGCTACCATAAATATATTTTTATAGATCTTTATACATGTGCTGATTAAGTGAATATGTGCATTTCAAAGTTAATAGGAAATGTCAGTTTATGACAAAATTTGTAATTCTTCCTATCTGAAGGTTTAGAATAAGCTTTTTAAAACCCACATTTGGGGACACCTGGGTGGCTCAGTAGCTGAGTGTCTGCCTTTGGCTCAGGGCATGATCCTGGGGTCCTGGGATCAAGTCCCACATTGGGCTCTCTGCAGGGAGCCTGCTTCTCCCTCTGCCTGTCTCTGCCTCTCTCTCTCTCTCTCTCTGTCTCTCATAAATATTAAATAAAATCTTAAAAAAATATATTTGCTCATTGCACTCCCCCATGGAGAACCTCTGAGCGCTTCTCATTGCATAGAGATTGTAGCCCCCGGTGTGCACACAAAGCTCTTTGCACACCAGCTCTACTCAGCCTCCCCAGCCTCATCCCTTCTTACCATACACCCTATTCTTCAACCACGCTGAGCAGCCTCTCATTCCTGGGTGATATCAGGATCTCTAGGATCCCATAGCTAAGTATAGGCTTCATTCTTTGCCTGAAAATGCCTTTCTCCTTGTGCTCATTCTTCAAGATCCAATTGAAATGTCTTAGTATTTATGAAACCTTTCTTAGAGTTCAGGGCAAAGATAGTCCTGTCTTCTTCCATGTCCCCAGAGCTCCAGGGTGGCTCTTACCACAGAGTATTGTGCTATTGGCCTCAGATGTCTGGTTCTATCACTAAAATCTAAGCTCCCTGAGGCCATGTATTATCTACTTTTGAATCCACATGGTCTAGTCTGTGCCGGGTATGGGGAAGAAGCTCAGTGTTTTACTGACCAAGTAAGCAAACCAACAGAGGAGGAAGAAGAGATCTTATAAACAAAGTGCTTCTGTTACAGTTTTGCAGATGGTGACTTAGAGCAAAAGCAAGTGAACAGTCAAGGAGTAGCAAAAACTATAGCTCTAACTCTCTTGTCTTTGGGCTGAATTGGGCTTAGGAGGCTTAGCATGAATAAAAATAGTTGTGGGTAGGTTTATTCAGCATACACCTTTTCTATTAATTTAATACCATATTCACACACAATTCCCTTGGGACGTGAGCTACAAAATGGCAAATCTGAAGCCCATATTTTGGTAAGATGTTGAATAAGTAATCCTATTAACCTATTAACACAAAAGTAATTACATTTTTTGGACAAATATTTCCTAGAATAGATCTAGATATTCGTAAGTTTTACCAAGTACCTAATATGCTTGACTCAATAGTAAACCTTTTGTGTCTATTGAATTATCACAGCAAACAGATGGTTAAGTACCAACCTAATTTCATTGGTAAGGAAACATGCTCAAATAGTCTACTTACCTGGTCCCAGGCAGCATACATGTTTAAGCCAAAAGCCTGGAGTTCCAATGCAAAGCCTTTGGTTCCAAACCTAGCATGCTACTTGCCACTCTGCAGCACTGCATTAACCTCTGAGCGTTTTCAGCTGCTTTCGTGTGTGCGCACTGTGTGGAAATGACTCTTTCCAGAAACACGGCATTGGGCAAACACCCCCACCTGCATACAAAGCTGAACTAAATGTCAGTGTTTCCAAGACATGAAATTGGCAGTTAGAGGAATGTTTAAAAAAAAGAAAATAGCAGCCAGAAAAAATAATTTCTGTGTGAAATAACTCAGAGTAACAATTCTGTCTTCTGTTCTGATCAATGGGATTTATAAGAAAAATGATTTCTCCAGGCGCCTGGCTGGCTCAGTGGGTGGAGCCTACAACGCTTGATCTCAGGATTGTCAGTTTGAGCCTCATGTTGGGTATAGAGATTATTTCAAAACAAAATCTTCAAAAAAAAAAAAAGGGAAAGGAAGGAAGGAAGGAAGGAAGGAAAGAAGGAAGGAAGGAAGGAAGAAAGAAAGAAAGAGAAAGAAAGAAAGACAGAAAGAAAAGAAAGAAAGAGAAAGAAGAAAAGAAAGAAAGAAAAAAAGAGAGAGAGAAAGAGAAACAAAGAAAGATTACTTCTAGTTTGAATAATGAAAATGGATTCCAGGGGCAGCCCTGGTGTTGCAGGGATTTAGCATGGCCTTCAGCCCAGGGCGTGATCCTGGAGACCCGGGATTGAGTCCCACGTCGGGCTCCCTGCATGGAGCCTGCTTCACCCTCTGCCTGTGTCTCTGCCTCTCTCTCTCTCTCTATGAATGAATAAATAAATAAAATCTAAGAAAGAAAGAAAGAAAGAAAGAAGAAAGAAAGAAAGAAAGAAAGAAAGAAAGAAAGAAAGAAGAAAGAAAGAAAGAAAGAAGAAAGAAAGAAAGAAAGAAAGAGAAAGAAGAAAGAAAGAAAGAAAGAAAGAAAGAAAGAAAGAAGAAAGAAAGAAAGAAGAAAGAAAGAAAGAAAGAAAGAAAGAAAGAAAGAAAGAAGAAAGAAAGAAAGAAAGAAAGAAAGAAAGAAAGAAAGAAAGAAAGAAAGAAGAAAAGAAAATAGATTCCAAAGTCTGTCAATTTCAGGTTGCTTATTTCATGGTCACAAGGAAGAGAAAATACAATTAAGAACCAGTACTGAACAAGAGTAGTTGTCAAAGACCTAGGGGTTTGTTGTTTTTGTTTTACTAAATCTTTTAAATGCTTTACTAGAGGTAGAAAAATAAAGGTTTTTTTTTTAAGAATATAAACATACAGAAAATTAGTTATTGGCAACAAAAATTGATTGATGGGGGCGCCTGGGTGGCTCATTCAGTTAACTGTCTATCTTTGGCTCAGATCATGATCTCAGGGTCCTGGGATCGAGCACCACGTCTGGCGGCCTACCCAGCAGAGAACCTACTTCTCCCTCTCCCCTGTCCCCGCTCATGCTCTCTCTCACTCTCTCTCTCAAATAAATAAATAAAATCTTAAAAAAAAAAAAAGAAAAAATTGATTATTGGAATTTTGTAGGAACAAAATCTGATATCTTACAACAGCTTTTTACCTCACTGAATATTTATAGTGGAGCCGCCCTAACAGTTTTTTTCTTCTAAAGTGTAAGAATTACCTTGACATTATAATTTTTTAAATATCTATATGAGTTTCATTATATCACATGGAATTAGCATTAGGGAAACTATGTCATCCTGACCTGACTAAGGTGTAGGTACAAATGCAAGAATTTTCCAGGAAAGAGAATCATATCTTCTTTCTCCCTTCATATATCATTCTTCTCCACCACTGATAGACTATCACCCAAGTTCTGGGAAGGTGTTCCTTGTTGCTATGCTTGTAAGGCACCCCCTTTCAGATTTCTTCCTTTTTTAGATGCTCTCACTCAGCCCTGGGGGTAGTGACCATCCCCATAGCTACTTTTCCTGTGTTCTTCAGGGTTCTCTCTACCCCTCAGTAGATAATCCCCTCTTAGAGTTAATACTTCTATTAAACTCGCCCTGTTGAGATTACCGTGTGGTTTCTTTCTCCTGAATGGACCTCGACTGGCACAATGAGCTATTCCCATAATACTTTATAATAAAGGCTACCGTTTGTGAGCATCTCTGATGTGGGAAACATGGTATTAAGCATGTTGCAAACATTATCTGCCTGAGTCCTGTAATAACACAGTGATGTTGATATCATTACCTATATTTTCAGATGAGGAAACGCAGGTTCAGTGTTGCCTAAGTAAGAAATGACAAGCCTGGTCTAGTGGACTCAAAGCCTATGCCCTTAACCATCATACAAGGCAGAAGTTCAACTAAGAAAACAACACAGGGGTGCCCAGGTGGCTCAGTTGCTGCAGTGTCCAACTCTTGATTTCAGCCCAAGTCATGAGCTCAGGATGGTGGGATCGAGCCCTGTGTGGTGCTCCGTGCTGAGCATGGAACCTACTTGGGGTTCTCTCTCTCCCTCTCCCTCTGCCCTTCTCCACTCATGCACTCTCTCTCCAAAAGAAGAAAGAAAACAACACAACCTGATATAAGTAAGGCAAAGGTGCCTTCTGCATTCATCCGCAGCTGAAATCACAAGGTTTCTTGGAAAACCCATAAACAACTAAAATTGCCTTCCCTTATAAGTATGTCCATCTGCTCCAGGGCAAACTGCCTTCCTTGATAATTGTCAGCTAATCCGCATGTCCAAAGACAAAAAATAAAAAATAAATAAAAAAAAAATAAGATCAATCTCTGGTCCACAGATGGTCTGCAATTTTTACTTTTATAAACTTTGCCCTGACTTTTTTCCATGACATTTGATTTGCTGATAATTGATCTCCCTTGTTTATGAGTTAGGTTTTGGCTGGGCTTTTAACCACATTCATTTTTCTGAATTATTTTTGATAGTAGTTTGTGGAGGTCCCAGTGAGGTCTGCTCCCTGGAATGTGCTCTCAGGGGCCTGCAGAAGTGTGCAGCTCACATGTGCACCTCATCTGGATCCCATGAGTCCTGGTCTGCCTCCTCTTCGTCCCTCTGGGGAGCGTCGTGATGCGCCAATTAGGTTCCTGAGCTCTTGAGTGTTGGTTTTCCTTCTGCTACGCCCATGGCTATTGTGTGGGGGACACAGGAGCTGCCAGACAGATCAGAGTGATCATTCTCTGGAAATGTGGTATTTGGGGAAGCTCCAGGGCTGCCATTCTTTCTCAAGTGGCTGCTAGGCTGCTTGTTCCCACATTGATTGCAAGACTGTTGGGTCTCAAGGCTACGCAGCCTTAAAGAAAGGGGATGTAGAATAGGGCAATTAAAATGCCATAGTTCTCACCTGAGATTCAGTCACTTTTCTTGAAAAACAGGCTCTAGATTGTTGCAAGCCTTTGGTTACTTTCCAGACTTCTGAAAAAGTTGATTTAGGCCATTTTTGCTGGTGTTTTTGTTACTTTTATGGAAGACCAGATTATCGGAGATGCCTCCTACTCCATCATTCTAGAAGTGCTTTGAAAACAAGGTTTAAATAAACCATAAGTTTGAGCTCTTACTTTGACATTCTTTCTGAACATGTACGTTAGGAAATAGTATAAAACAAAGTAGCAGGAATCAGCTACAAATGCCTCCAGAGTTACCTTATCTCTTCTGAAGAGATTTTTTCGGCTATGTGAATATGGAGAGATTTCTTTTTTTTTTTTTTTTTATGGAGAGATTTCTAAACAGACTCTTGTATCTTTGGCTACTTTTGGAGGAAGTTAGTAAATTAAACTCTAAAATATCTTAAATTGGGCAGCCCTGGTGGTGCAGTGGTTTAGTGCCGCCTGCAGCCTGGGGTGTGATCCTGGAGACCTGGGATCGAGTCCCACGTCAGGCTCCATGCATGGAGCCTGCTTCTCCCTCTGCCTGTGTCTCTATCTCTCTCTTTCTGTGTCTCTATGAATAAATAAAATAAAAAATCTTAAAAAAAAATAAAATAAAAAATAAAATATCTTAAATTAAAAGACTGCCTATTATGATTGATTTGTAGAGCTGGATAAACACTTGCAATTAAGGAAAAGTTCTGAGTTGCAATTTATTGAGTATTTAAACTTTTTCAAAAGACCAGCATTCTTTTTTTAAGTATTATTTTAAAGATTTTATTTATTGGGATCCCTGGGTGGCGCAACGGTTTGGCGCCTGCCTTTGGCCCAGGGCGCGATCCTGGAGACCCGGGATCGAATCCCACATCGGGCTCCCGGTGCATGGAGTCTGCCTGTGTCTCTGCCTCTCTCTCTCTCTCTCTCTCTCTCTCTGTGTGACTATCATAAATAAATAAAATTAATTAAAAAAAAAGATTTTATTTATTTATTCATAGACTCAGAGAGAGAAGCAGAGACACAGGCAGAGGGAGAAGCAGGCTTCCTGCAGGGAGCCCGACGTGGGACTCGATCCCGGGTCTCCAGGATCACACCCCAGGCTGCAGGCGGCACCAAACCGCTGTGCCACTGGGGCTGCCCTTTTTAAGTATTTTATTTGAAGATTTTATTTATTTATTTGATAGAGGGCGAGCATAAGTGAGAATGGGACAGGGGCAGAGAAAGAGGGCAAACAGACTCCCCACTAAGTAGGGAGCACCAGGCCAGCCTTGATCCCAGGACCCCAGGATTAGGACCTGAGCCAAAGGCAGACTCTTAACTGAGCCACCCAGGTGCCCCAGGACCAGCATTCTTAAAAAATGTGGAGTTAAAATTTGTTTCTTCTCTAAGTATTCTTTAATTATGCTATCTTGATTTATACAAGCATTTATCAATCCCCATAAATTAAATTATCAGCCTTGATTGTTAAAGTATAAGATAAAAAAAGATAAAAAAATAAAATAAAATAAAATAAAAATAAAAAAAATAAAAATAAATAAGGTATAAGATAAAAAGCAAGAAAAATTTGAGTTGTTACCAGGCAAAAAAAGAGAGAAAATACTAAAGTCAGAAAAATTCAGCAAAATGTAATGGTTTTTAGAGTTTGGGTATATAAATACAGAAAAATTATATAAGGGTACCTACTGATAATATTACTAAACATGATTAATCCTTGGACAATTATATTGCTTTGGTACTTCTCATTTTATTTTTTAATTTATTTTTAAAGATTTTATTTATTTATTTGAGAGAGTGAGCATGAGCACAGGGAGGGGCAGAGGAGAAATAGACTCCTGGCTGAGTCAAAGCCAGGCACAAGGCTCGATCCTCAGACCTTGAGATCATGACCTGAGCCAGAGTCAGACACATAACCGATTGAGCCACCCAGGGGCCCCTTTTTGTTTTAAAAGCACTGTCTGGAGGAAGACATAGACATGGCCAACAAGCACATGAGAAAATGCTCCGCATCACTGGCCATCAGGGAAATACAAATCAAAACCACAATGAGATACCACCTCACCCCAGTGAGAATGGGGAAAATTAACAAGGCAGGAAACCACAAATGTTGGAGAGGATGTGGAGAAAGGGGAACCCTCCTGCACTGTTGGTGGGAATTTGAACTGGTGCAGCCACTCTGGAAAACTGTGTGGAGGCTCCTCAAAGAGTTAAAAATAGAACTACCCTATGACCCAGCAATTGCACTGGTGGAGATTTACCCCAAAGATACAGATGCTGTGAAACGCCGGGACACCTGCACCCCAATGTTTATAGCAGCAATGTCCACAATAGCCAAACTGTGGAAGGAGCCTCGGTGTCCATTGACAGATGAATGGATAAAGAAGATGTGGTTTATGTATACAATGGGATATTACTCAGCCATCAGAAATGACAAATACCCACCATTTGCTTCAACGTTGATACAACTGTAGGGTATTATGCTGAGTGAAGTAAGTCAATCAGAGAAGGACGAACATATGGTCTCATTCATTTGGGGAATATAAAAATTAGTGAAAGGGAACAAAGGGGAAAGGAGAGAAAATGAGTGAAAATATCAGATAGGGAGACAGAACATGAGAGACTCCTAACTCTGGGAAACGAACAAGGGGTGGTGGAAGGGGAGGTGGGTGGGGGGATGGGGTGACTGGGTGATGGGCACTGAGGGGGGCACTTGATGGGATGAGCACTGGGTGTTATATGTTGGCAAATCGAACTCCAATAAAAAATATACAAAAATAAAATAAATAAAAATATTTTAAAAAATATTTTTAAAAATAAAATAAAATTTAAAAACTGTGTCTTCTCACCGATTTTGTGACAATATTAAAAAAAGCTCTCTCCTAGTATTCTAGCTGATAGAAGGCCTGGGTTTATTTTCACACAGAAAGCTTAATCTGAACTTTTAAAATTTCTAAATCTGCTTTTAATGGTCAAATACTTTGACTAAATGTTTTACATTGCAAATGATTAATTATAATAAGAGATATCTTCCAAATAATTTACTCTTTTTTTTTAACGTTTCAATTATTTATTCATGAGAGAGAGGCAGAGACAGAGGCAGAGGGAGAAGCAGGCTTCCTGTGGGGAGCTCGATGAGGGACTCCATCCCAGGACCCCGGGATCATGACTTGAGCCAAAGGCAGACACTCAACCACTGAGCCACCCAGGCGCCCCTACTCTTTTTTTCAAAAAAAAAAAAAAAGATTTTACTTACTTATTTGAGAGAGAGAGCAAAGTGGGAGGGAGAGGAAGAGGGAAAGAATCCCAAGCAGACTCCGCTCTGAGCACAGGGCCAGACATGGGTCTGATCCCACAGCCCGAGATAATGACCTGAGCCAAAACCAAGAATTGGATGCTTTGCCGACTGAACCATCCAGGCACCATGAGAGAAATAATCTTAAGCAGGCTCCAAAGCCAGCAACAGAGCCTGTTGTGGAGCTCAGTCCCACAACCCTGAAATCATGACCTGAGCTTAAATCAAGAGTCTGATGCTTAACTGAGCCACCCGGTGACACTCCACATTGGTATTTTCAAACAGCTTTGTTGAGATAGAATCCACATACATAAGATTCATCCTTTCAAAGTGTAAGACTTGGTGATTATTAGAATATTCACAAAATGTATTACCATCACCAGTATTGAATTTTAGAACATTTTCAACATCCACCAAAGAAATTCTATACCTGTTAGCAATCACTTCTCGTTCTCCCCTTCGTGGCCCTAGAACACCACTAATGTACTTTCTATCTCTATAAATTTGTCTATTCTGGACATTCCATATAAATTGAATCATATGATATGTAGCCTTTTGTGTCTGGCTTTATTACATGGCACAAGTATCCTCAAGGTTCTTCTGTGTTGTAGCTTGTGTCAGTACTCCTTCAGATGAATAATATTCCATTCTGTAGTCATACCACATTTTTATTCCTCACTTCATAAACTCATTGATATTTTCTATTGATTTTTATTTAAATTTTTAAGTCCATTTTACCAAGGAATAACTTATATATAGTAAATTCTCTGTGTTTACTTCTATGAGTTTTGACCAATTTGTATAGTTCTAGAACTACCAATCATCCACATAAATTCCCCAGTGTTCCTTTATAAGTCCATACCCTTCCCATTCGTGGTCCCTAAAAACCACTGATCTGTACTCTATTCCTATAGTTTACTTTTTCTAGAATGTTATATTAATGAGTTCACACAGTCTGTAGCCTCTTGAGACTGGCTGTTTTCACTTAGCGTCATGCATTTGAAAAACTTGATCAGTTGCTCTCAGTCATAGACATTCTCTGGCCCCCTTTAGTGATGTTCTACGAACCTTGGCTCCCACCTCCTTGTGCCTGTACTTGAGAGCCTCCGGTGGAAGACCCTCTGATATTAGCATGTTATGCCTCATGACCTGTGACTCACAAACCCAGAGCAGTTCACACATCGACAGCTGTGCAAATACCAACATGAAGTGTTTACAAACTGAAGTCTAAGCCACTTGTGGGAAATGAAGCCTGAAGGACGAGAGTGGCACGTCCATTTTGCTGATCTATTTGTGAACTCTTTGATTTTCTAAATAGTTTTATTTGTACTTAGTTTTAATTTTAATTAAAGTGATGCATGTACAGAATTTTCAGTTGAAAAGTATACAAAGCTTGTTAGGGGCACCTGGGTGCCTCAGCTGGCTAAGCATACAACTCTTGATTTCAGCTCAGGTCATGATCTCAGGGTCGTGAGATCAAGCCCCACGTCAGGCTCTATGCTCAGCAGGGAGTCTGCTTGAGGTTCTCTCTCCCCCCCCCACCCAATGGCACAGGCCTTCTCTCTCTCTCCCAAATAAATAAATAAATCTTAAAAAAAAAGAAAAAGAAAAAAAGACAGTTGTCTCCCAATCCCGTCACTAACTTCTCTTTTGCCATGGCCCACTACTTTTATTTCATTTAACTAATTTTTTTCTCCATCTATTTATTTTTTTTAAATATTCATTTATTTAGAGAGAGAGAGAGAGCACGTGAGTGGGGGAAGCTGCAGGGGACAAGGCAGAGAGAGAATCTCAAGCTGACTGTACTAAGGATGGAACCCAATGCAGGGCTCAATCCCACAATCCTGAGATCATGATCTATGCTGAGACAGAGTTGGATGTTTAGAAAACTGGGCCACCTAGGCACCCCTCCATCTCTTTACATAGCACATTTACATTGATATGTCTTACTTTTTCAATATTAGGTAGTACCTATTGACTTCCTGCTACGGAATATGATGATCGAGCTCTTCCTCACATCACTGTGCTCCCATTGCCTCGTAGAGCGATATTGTAATTTTGGTTAGAACAGTATCCAGTGTTCCATTCCCAGGGCCACGCAAATGCCACTGACAGGTGAGCTATGCAGTGTGCTCTGGTTATTTTTTTTTTCCTATACAACTTTTTTGTTTTCTCTGAAGATAATTATGATTGTTTTTTTTAATATCCTGGGTTTTCTATATTCTCACCAACGTTTTATCCCCAAACTCTCCCTAGTTTGTGTAAATCACCTCTCAACATTTTCATACACATTAAGTTTCTTTTTTTCTTTCTCTCTGTCTTTCTTCCTTCTTTAAAAAAAATCTCACCAGCATCCTCCTAGCATGCTCCGGACAAGACTGGCTGATCTCTGGGCTGGCTGCACAACTGCCTACCTAGGACCTCTTGTCACCATCATCCTGAGAATTCCTTTATTTTTCTCTTAGTTGGAATCCTCATGTTTTTAATTTTTTGGTTAACTATTGCTTTGGTAGAACACATCTTTCCATAGCTTCCTAAATAAGGTACACGAAGAGGCAGCCTGGGTACTCAGCGGTTTAGTGCCGCCTTCAGCCTGGGGTGTGATCCTGGAGACCCAGGATTGAGTCCTACATCAGGTTCCCTGCATGCAGCCTGCTTTTCCCTCTGCCTGTGTCTCTGCCTTTCTCTCTCTCTCTGTGTGTCTCTTATGAATAAATAAATAAAATCTTTTTAAAAATAAGGTACATGAAGGTAAATTATTTTGAGGTCTAAAAATTCTTGATTCTGTCCTTGGACTAGCTTGGTAGTTGGCTTAGAATGAGTTTCTAAGTAGGACATCATCTTCCCTTAGGATTCTGATGGCATTTCTTTATAGTCTTGAACTTCCAACATCACCGTTGAGAAGATCCGCTCTTTCTGATCCTTCATCTCATATAGTAAACTTACTCTTCCCTCCAGGAAGTTTTTAGAATCTTCTTGTCTCCAGTGACTGGAAATTCAGGATAATGTAGCTTAGTGTGGGTCTAGTTTTCTCTACTGTCCTGGTTTCCTGGAGAGAAGCTTCTACTCTGAAAACTTAGATTCTTCAGTTCTGGGAAATAATCTTAGATCATTTCTTCAGTGATTTTACTTACCTCTTTTCTTCCCCATTCTCTCTTTTCAGAATAACCGTGACTTGACTGTTGAGAATTCTAGACTAGACTTCTATTTCCATATTTTTATTTTCTACATCTTTGTCCTTTGCTTGGCTTTCTGGGAGGTTCCCTCAGATTTGTCTTCCACATTTTCCATTGGGTTTTTGATTTCTGCTCTTCTGCTTCTGATTTTTAGGACCTCTTTAGTGTTTTGTAATTTAAAAAAAAATAGCATCCTTTCTTTGTGTCATGGATTGGGTATCTTCTTGCAAATGTCTAGGGATTGTAATGCTAGCCTAGCCCCTCCCGCTCCTCTCTTCTCCTTGGTCTCTCTTTCCCTAAGGATGCTTTGTTTTTTGTTTCTTCATTTTGCTCCCTCTCTTCTACACTGAGGACTTTCCTCCAGTAGCTGCGGAGTTGGCTCTCTGATCATAGTGGTCCCAGTAAGGCTAACTGAATGCTCTGTGTATGTGGGTGCTTTTGCTAGGAGCTGGCATCACGCCAGGGGGAGGGGGCAGTTGGCTTGCTCATATCCAGCCCCTCTGAAAACATCTTTCTCTTAGGCAGGTCAGATTGCTCTGAGGACTTTACAATCTCTTGAATGTAGGGTGGAATGATTCCCGCAAGGGCTGGGGAGCCAGATGCAGGTCTGGGGAGGAAATGGCTGGGGGAACTTGTAACATTGTGTCTGTGAACTTCATCTCTGTTTGTGATCTGTAACCCTATCTGCCCTCTGCCTGGCACTCCACTAGAGTCTAGAGAGGAGCCAGCCAGAGGGGGAAGGGGACCCGGGGCTTCACTGTTCTTAAACAGCCGCTCATCATCTGTGTTTAGCTCCTCACACACCCTTCTAGATGAATTGACCGTTTGCCGCAGGAGCCTCTGAGGACATTCTGGATTGCTTTTCTGCTTTTTCCCCTGCTGTTTACAATTCAGAATTCTTGGTCCCAGACAAGTCCATTTGCTTAATCCACTTTTTCCTGCTTCCAAAATTTTGTTGGTTTTGTTTTTTCCTTTTTCATTGTCTTGGTCCTTATTGTTTATGCTTTTGTTAAGAACAATTTTTTTTTTTTTTTTTTTTTTTTTTTACTGAGGACTTAGAGGTTGGGAGACTAACAGGCATATTCAATCTGCCGTCATGTGTGAAAGTCTGAAGTCATTTAGTTCCTTGCCCAGAACTATTAAATAAAAACAGAAAAAAAGCGACCATTTCAAAAAAAGCGACCTTTCCTCACCTAACATTTTGCTCTTGTTGCACTGAAGATGGGCAAAGATGTTTGGCACTGAGACGAACCAGAAATATTGCATTGTATTCAGGCAAGAGTGGTGTGTCGTGTCCCCAGCACATTTAAGAGATGCCAAGAAATCAAGGAATGGTATTCACTAAGATGCCTACACGTAGTAACAAACGTCCCATAGAATCAGAAATGAGTGTCATTAATTGTGTGAATTGCCTGTGTGCGTAAAATCCTAATGCCCCCAGATCAAGAATTTTCCTGAAAAGATAATATCTTTACAGTTTTAGTTCTTGCAATTCAGAGTTGCCTTGATTTTAACTAAGGCACCAACAAAATGCTCAAAGAACAAGTGCTATAGGAATGAACTAGCTAAGCTAGAGAGAAGCCCTTCAAAAGTGGGCTCGGAAATACCTTATGAAAGCCCCACCTAATACAGATAAACCAACAGTAGCTGAGTATTGATAAGTTAAATGGTGACCAATATGTACATTTATTAAGCATATCTTCTCTACATAGGCTTATGTAGTAGTAGAATAGTAGAATATTTTTAAAGGAAGGGAGTAAGAAAGCCTCATCCAAGTGTCCTGCCTTGCTGTCAGCTGCCTGGAAATTATTCAGATATTCACTCCCCAATACCTCCTCATGTTGACTAAAATATTAACTCAATCTAAAGGAAGTTTTCTGTCTGGCAAGACTTACTTCCTTGTCACTTCATACTTGTGCACACGTGTGCACGCACACATACACATACACACCTCACCAGTTGCGATTCTCTACTCAGGGGTGTCCTTTTAGGCACGATGGGATGGCTGTGGCATGGTGGAAATTTGGCTGGAACAGCAGTCAGGAAGCACACCTTCTAAGACTTTGGCAAATCCCATATTTCTTGGGCCTCAGTTTCTGCCTCTGCAATTTCCATGGCTACTAAGGCCTCTCCCCCGGAGTAACCAACCCTGATCCTATCTCTGGCTTGAATGGCCTGCTGGTAATTATTGACATCTTGTTCTTCACAACTGGTCCCAGACTATGACACATTGTTCCACCTCAGCCTGATGGAGTAGGTGTGCCAGATGCCCTGACTGGGACCAAGAGGGCTTTCTTTGCCAAGCAATGCCTCCCCTGGTGAGTTTGTGGCTTCCTGTGGCTGCAACGTTGGTCTCCTGAAATTGCCACCAGCAGGATTCTAGAAAGTTCCTAAAGCATTCAAATTCCCCTTTCTACCACAGATCTGCTAGTCTCATCTACATGCCATCTTTTCACTGATTACAAATCTTGCAGTTATTTCCCCCCAGTCCTGAGAGCAGCTTGAAAAGGATATTTTGTACTCACTTACTTACAGTCTCAACAACATTCGGTGTTGATTTGAGCAGTGGGTGTCAGATAGCCGGTGATTCTTCCTTGAGAATTTACCCCCTAAACTGGCACATGTGGCAAAGGACCCACGGGCAGGAAGGCTTGGTGCAACATTGCTTATAACAGCAGAGTCTCAGCTATGGAAGAGATGTCTATTGTAGGGGGATGGTGAATATCATGGGTCCCATCCATGTCATGGGCCATGTGTCCCTGGGAAGAAGGGAGGTAGGTCTGTTAGCATTCACATTCAGGAAAAAGAACAACTCTTTTATCACTGAGGTATACTTAACAATGTTATTTTAGTTTCAAATTTAGAGCATATTGATTGGGCAATTCTCTACATTTCTCGGGGCTCACCATGGTAAATATGGTCACCATCTGTCACCATACAGTGTTATTGCAATATTATTGAGTACATTCCCTATGCTCTACTTCTCGTCTCGGTGACTTACTGTTTTGTAGCTGGAGATTTGTATCCTTTAATCCCTTTTATCTATTTTGCCCATCCTCCCACCCACCTCCCCTCTGGCAACCACCAGTTTGTTCTCTGTACTTAAGAGTCTATTTTAGGTTTGTCTGTTGTTTTATTTTTTGAACTCCACATGTAAGAGAAATCATATGGTATTTATCTTTCTCTGTCTTATTTCACATAGCATAATGCCCTCCTTATCATCCATGTTTTTGTAAATGGCAAGATCTCATTCTTTTCTTTAAAGAAAAAAAATTATTTATTTATTTATTTATTTATTTATTTATTTATTTATTTGACAGAGAGAGAGGGGCAGAGACATAGGAAGAGGGAGGAGAAGCAGGCTCCATGCAGGGAGACCAAGGCGGGACCCTGGGATCACACCCTGAGCTGAAGGCAGATGTTCAACCATTGAGCCACCCAAGCGTCCCCAAGATCTCATTCTTTTTTATGGCCGAGTAATATTCTGTTGTATATTTTTTGTCCATTCATCTATCAATAGACACTTGGGCTGTTTCCACATCTTGGCTATTGTAAATAATGCCACTATACATAGGGGCACATATTTCTTTTTGAATTGGTGTTTTCATTTTCTTTGGGTATATAGCCAGTAATGGAATCACTGGGACACTTGGTAATTTTTTTTAATTTTTTTATTTATTCATGAGAGACACAGAGAGAGAGGCAGAGACACAGGCAGAAAGAGAAGCAGGCTCCATTCAGGAAGCCCAATGTGGAACTCGATCCCGAGACTGCAGGATCATGCCCTGGACCGAAGGCAGGCGCTCAACCCCTGAGCCACTCAGGCATCCCAGTAATTCTATTTTTAATTTTTAAAGGAATCTCCACCCTGTTTTCTCCAGTGGCTGCACCAGTTTTCATTCCCACCAATAGTGCAAGAGTATTCCTTTTCCCCCATATCCTCGCCAGCACTTATTATTTCTTGTGTTTTTTATTTCACCCATTCTGACAGGTGTGAGGTCATATCTCATTGTGGTTTTGATTTGCGTGTCCCTGAGGATGAGTGATATTGAGCATCTTTTCATGTGTCTGTTGGCCATCTGTATATCCTTTTAGGAGAAATGTCTGTTCATGGCTTCTGCCCATTTTAATTGGATTATTTGTGTGTGTGTGTGTGTGTGTTGAATTGTATATATTCTTTATATATTTTGAAAATTAACACCTTATCATTTGCAAATATCTTCTCCCATTCAGTAGGTTGCCTTTTTATCTGGTTGACCATTTCCTTTGCTATGCAAAAGCTTTTCATTTTGGTGTATTCCCAATAGTTTAATTTTGCTTTTGTTTCCCTTGCCTGAGGAGGGCATTTATATCTATAAATATGTTGCTAAGGGTTATGTCCAAGAGTTATTGGCCATATTTTATTTTAGGAGTTTATGGTTTCAGGTCTCACATTTAGGTCTTCAATCCAATGGCTCTATTGTTGTGTATGGTATAAGAAAGTAATCCAGTTTTATTCTTTTGCATGTGGCTGTCCAATTTTCCCAACACCATTTATTAAAAAGACTGTCCATTCCCCATGTATTTCAAGAATAGGGACAGAGAACTGACATCGGGACAATCTTACGTAAACAAACCTTACTAAAAATAGTAGTTAGCTTCCATCAGTTCTTTCAAATGTCTCCTAGTCCCTTCCCCATGATTTTTCATTCCTCAAAACCCAAATCTCCTTTTTTTGGTTATAATTGTATACTAGCACTTAAGTCGGCTTTTTTGTGTTTTCATTCTTCATTGTAAACCTTCATGTACGTAAAAGTTATTTAAAATTGTATGCCTTGGGACACGTGGGTGGCTTAGTCAGTTTAGCATCCATTTGGCTCTTGGTTTCAGCTCAGGTCATGGGTTGTGGGGTCAAGCCCCACTTTGGGCTCCACATCTGCTTGAGGGTTCTCTCCCCCCACTCCCACTCACTCTCTCTCTCTCTACAATAGATAAATAAATTTTGAAAAAATTGCCTTTTCTCCTGTTCTGTTGCTAGTTTAATTTGCAGGCCCCAGTGCTTGAGCATAAGACAGTAGAGGAAATGTTTTCCTCCTCACACTTCAAATCTCAGTTCTACAACTTCCTATCTATATGACCTTGGACTCGTTTTCTTTCTTTAAGTCTTCTATGTGCCTTATTTTCTTTACAAAATGATAATAATAATAGCATTCTCATGGGGTTGTAAAGCTTGAACAAGTTAATACTTTTAAGTCTTTAGATCAAAGTCTGATATTTAGTAATTACTTGGCAGATATTAACTGTTATTTTATGTGATCTTCAAAAGGTATAATAACTGCAATTTTATGATTGTGGAAATTGAAGTTTGGAGAGTTTATATTACTTGCCCTAGGCCAGATGAAAAATAGTAGAAACTCAAAACCAGCTCTTCTGACTCCAGATGTTATGCTGTCTGGCTTTTAAGTATTTATTATTTAACATTGTAGAGTTGTTTATAACTTTGATTCTTGCCAAGAGGATTCAGGGTGAAGATTTAATATTAATTAACCAGAGAACTTTGGAAACTTAAGAAAAAAGTGGAAAGATACAAAACAGCAGAGAGAACTCACTTCAAAGACAGTTACTGATACTGAGTAGGAGAAGGTTTAGACAACAAAGAGTATATGACATATGTAAGGGTAAGTGTGGGAATGAAATTGAGTTAGATAAGTGAGATTAAAACAAAAATAAAAGATCAGGTTTGCTTTTGCCAAATCCCTTGTAAACCAGGGTAATAACAAAGAGCAGATGAGAGGAAATGAATATACCTTTTCACAGTGACCGCTTCCCAGATATTGTTCACTCGATTCAGAAACTATAAAGATACAGTCCACTCAAACAATGCATGGATTTCAGCTCAACGCCAGGATGACATTGAACAGAGATCCAACTAGTGTTATTGGTCATGTGGAGACACAAAATTATAAGACCCATATTCTTTCCTTCATAAGAGATTATAATGGAAGTCAGAAACTATAGGCCCTCTTGGCAGTTTAATTTTTTTTTTTAAGATTCTGTTTTTAGGAGCACCTGGATAGCTCAACTGGCTAAGCATCTGCCTTTGGCTCAGGTTATGATCATAGTAGGGTCCTGGGATCAATCAAGCCTTGAGTAGGGCTCTCTGCTTGGTGGGGAGTCTGCTTCTCTCTCTCCTTCTGCCATTCCCCATGACTTGTCTTCTCTCTCTCAAATAAATAAAATCTTTAAAAAAATTTTTTTTTATTTTTAAGTAATCTCTACATTCAACATGGGGCTGGAACTCACAACACTCAGACTAAAAGTCACATGTTCCACTGACTAAGCCAGCCAGGTGCCCCTAATTTTTAAAAAATTATAAGAATGGGGCAGCTGATACATATTGAGATGATAAGCAGTCAGCCAGCCAGTAGTCTCTTTAAATAAACAAGGAAAAGTTACCAAATCTTTACAAGCCTGTACCATAAAACCTAAGTTAAATATGTATTTATTATCTATCTTGTTACCTTAACATTGTGTTTCTAAATTCTTTGTTAAGATGACAAAGGGCTGGGGCACCTGGGTGTTACAAATGGATAAATGTCCAACTCTTGGTTTTGGCTCAGGTCATGATTTCAGGGTCATGATAGCAAGGCCCATGTCAGGCTCTGTGCTCAGTGCAGAGTCTGCTTAAGACTCTCTCTCCTTCTTCCTCTGACCCTCCCCCTAATTTCTCTTTCTCAAATAAATCTTTAAAAAAATTGCTGAAGGGCTTTCTTATAAACTAAGGGGTTATTTTTAGTAGTTCTATGGAATATTCACTTGTAATTTAAATATTTATTATATGAAACTTGGTTTGTTAGAATTTTCTTAAAGATTTTATTTATTTATTCATAGACACAGAGAGAAAGGGGCAGAGACACAGGGAGAGGGAGAAGCAGGCTCCATGCAGGGAGCCTGATGTGGGACTTGATCCCGGGTCTCCAGGATCACACCCCAGGCTGCAGGCGGCGCCAAACCGCTGCACCACCAGGGCTGCCCCGGTTTGTTAGAATTTTTTATTGAGAAACTGTTTCTTCTCTTTGAGCTTATAGTTGAAATCAAGCTTATAAAAAAATCAAGCTTATGATTGGAGCAGGGCTTGATTTACTACCACATTTATAATTTACTAAGTCCTCACTAATCTATCTAAAGGGTTTCAGTTCTGAGTAAAAATCATGACCTGTGCATCAGGGGCCAGTTGGACATGATTTAGGAGTCTTGGCCAGCATATGAAATGCCTACACTGGGGTACTGAAATCAACCACAGGAAAAGGACAGAGGGAAGCTTGGGTCTGTGGGGTCTCAGTGATGAAACCTAGAAAATCCAACAAAGTCTCAAACCAGATCACCAGATGTGTGGAGAGCAGGTGAAGCAAGTAGTGGCTTGCTCTTCTTTGCATCACACCCAAATGTTATGTTAAGACTCTAAGACCCTATTTCAGGAGGGACCACAAGAGCCCAGAGTGTGGCCCTATGTGGCAGCCACGGGCTATACAGCCGGCACCTCCCTTCAAGGATGACTGGCCTTCCAGCAGCAGGGAATGCAGGTGACTAGAGCCTCAAGCTACAGCATCTGTAGGCTCTGCTCAGCTTTCTGACTGAGGCCACTCTGCCTGGTGAGCTTGCAGCCCATGGCTGGCCTCATTGGGAGCCAGACGCCCTGCCG
The DNA here is from genome assembly GCF_048418805.1 of Vulpes vulpes. NCBI lineage: Eukaryota > Metazoa > Chordata > Mammalia > Carnivora > Canidae > Vulpes > Vulpes vulpes. Next base: position 48,126,403 of record NC_132785.1, read on the forward strand.
TTTCTGCCTAGAGCAGGACCCGTCTCAGGTTCAACCTTTGAGTTCCTGGCTGGATTGGGCAAGGCTCTGAGCCTGCAGCGTGGTCTGAGCTCTGTGCACAGTCCTGCTTGGTCGCCACTCCTTTCCCAGTGGTCAGCTTAGCATCGGGGTCTGAAGGCTTCCCCAGCCTCAGTGCTCATTTCTCCCTCTTATCCCTTATCTCTCAGGCATGGCTCCCACCTTCCCCAATGCATTACTGGCACTCCTCAACGTCATCTTGGCTTCGACTTCCCGAGAAACCCCAAGTGAGGGACAAGGTCAGCACCTCTTAATACTTAATCCTTCCGGGATCCCTGGGTGGCCCAGCAGTTTAGCGCTGCCTTCAGCCCAGGGCGTGACTCCGGGTTCCTGGGATCGAGTCCCACTTCCGGGCTCCCTGCATGGAGCCTGCTTCTCCCTCTCTCTCTCTCTCTCTCTCTCTTGTGTGTGTGTCTCTCATGAATAAATAAGTAAAATCTTTAAAAAAAATACTTAATCCTTCCAATCACTCCATCAAAGGACCAGGTTACAGTAGGCCAGAAACCAAAATTCTATTTTTTTTTTTTAGACAGATGGATAAGTGTCAGCAGCTTCCTCTCGATACTTCGATGGTTGACATAAAAACCACGAGTCTCACTCTCCTGTCTTTGTGCACCAACAGTAGGATGTGAGCCTCTGGTGAGCCTCCCTAGTGCAGCTTTTCAGGTACTATCTAGCTTTAAAGTTCTTTGGTTAGGTCAATAATTGAGCATTTTCACACAAGAGTCAAATCAGATTTCTTCCAGGTTGCTCTAACAAGCAGAAATAAAAGTAGTTTTAGGAGGAATATTTCACCCCATATGGAGAAGAACCTTTTCACCCCTAGAGGAGTCCAAACATGGGATGCATTGGTACTAGAAAGTGTAGGCTCCTGTATCACTTTGCTGGTGCCGCCATAACAAAGTACCACAGACGAGGTGGCTTACATGACACAAATTTATGTTCTCACACTTCTGGAGGCCGAAGTCCAAGATCAAGGGATCAGCAGGGTTGGTTTCTTCTTTATTTTATTTTATTTTTTAAGATTTTATTTATCCATTCATGAGAGACACACACAGAGAGAGAGGCAGAGACACAGGCAGAGGGAGAAGCAGGCTCCATGCAGGGAGCCCGACGCGGGACTTGATCCCAGAGTCCAAAGGCAGACACTCAACCACTGAGCCACCCAGGCATCCCAGGGTTGGTTTCTTCTGAGTCCTCTCTTCTTGGCTTGTTGAAAGCCATCTTCCTTCTGTGTCCCCATGTGGCCTCCCTCTGTGCCTGGGCATGTCTAAGTTAAAATTTCCTCCTCTTATCAGGACACCAGTCATGTCCTATTGGAACAGAGCCCACCCATCCAATGACCTCTTTTAACTTAATTACCTCTTTAAAAATTCATCTCCAAATACAGTTACATTCTGAGGTTCTGAGGGTTAGAGCTCCAACATCTCAGTGTTGGTGGACACAATTCAGCCCTTTACAGCCTCTTTGAAGACATTTTCTTTTTTTTTAATATTTTATTTATTTATTCACAAGAGATGGAGACACAGGTAGAGGGAGGAGAAGCAGGCTCCATTCAGAGAGCCCAATGCGGGACTTGATCTCAGTACTCTGGGATCATGCCCTGGCCAAAGGCAGATGCTCAACCACTGAGCCACCCTGGCATCCCTGAAGACATTTCCATTTGGAGTCTAGTGTCACTGTTAGAAAGTTGTAGACTGAGTGTGTCAAAGGCCCTTCCTTAGACAAAGATCAGTGCAAGAAGTTTGTTTGGGAGAGAGTTACAAGAAATACTGGGTGGGCAAGGAGTAGCAAAGTGAGGCAGGAAAGAGAAAGAAGCCAATCAAAAGAGCTTCTTTTTTCTTAAAGATTTTATTTATTTGAGAGAGAGTACAAGCAGGGGGAGGGGCAGAGGGACAAGCAGACTTCCCGCTGAGGGCAGAGCCCAACGTGGGGCTCGATCCCGGACCCTGAGATCATGACCTGGGCCAAAGTCAAGAGTCAGTCTCTTAACCAACTGAGCCACCCAGGCGCCCCCAAAAGTACTTTTTTAAAACCAGTTATCACTGTGGGTAACTGGGGCGCAAGCCTGCTGGGTACAGCACAGAGATGCACTACAGTTATCCCACCCAGAGGTGAGAGGGCTGGAAAATTCATCCACTGGCTTCACCACGGAGGGCTGCTTTCTGGGGACATGCCCTCGCTGACATGTCCCTCCAGCCCCGCACAGCCACAGCCAGTTGCTGCAGCCAGAGAGCTTCCTGGTGGAGTTGCAGGTGCTGACAGTTGGAAGCCAGGCCAGCATTTTCACAAATGGCTCCTGCCAAGGAGGCACGGGCCCAGCACTGATGCTTCTCCCACAGCGTAAGCTATGAGGTGATTCACAGCAGACAGAATGTGCAGCAGAGCCAGTCACCATTTGGTCTAGAATGGGTATTGCTTGCCACATGTAGGAGGTTAAGAGACAACAACATAAAAAGAAGGTTTGTTTCTGGGAACAAGCAAGAACTTTCCTTCAGGTGTGTGAAGGGGAGTTCTGTCAAGGTTGTCCTACTCAAACTATCCTATTGAAAAAACATTACCCTATGACGGGGCACCTGGGTGGTTCAGTTGGTTGGGTGTCCAACTTTGGTTTCGGCTCAGGTCACAATCTCAGAGTCACGGGATGGAGTCTGCATTGGGCTTCACACACGCAGGGAGTTTGCTTGTCCCTCTCTCCTCCCTGCTCCCCCTCCCCCACCCCATTTCTGCAAGCTCTTTCTCGAATGAATGAATGGATGGATGAATGAATGAATAAAATCTTTTTTAAAAACCCACAAAACATTACCATGTGAAACAGTAATCAAAGAGTAAAATCGCTAGGAATGTGGAATAAAATATACATAATAGGGAGCCTGGGTGGCTCAGTTGGTTGAGCCTCTGACTCGATTTGGGCTCAGGACATGGTCTCAGGGTCGTGAGATGGGCCCACATTGGGCTCTGTGCTGGGCATGGATCCTTCTTAAGATTCTCTCTCTCCTCCCTGTCCCTCCCCTGCTGTCTCTCTAAAAAAATTATATATATATATATGTATATATATATATATAACAATTTATCATTTTAACCATTTCTGAGTGTACAGTTTGGTTGTGTTAAGTACATTCACACTGGGGGACATCTGGGTGGCTCAGAGGTTGAGTGTCTACCTTCAGCTCAAGGGGTGATCCTGGGGTCCCTGCGGTCAAGTCCCACATCGTGCTCCATACAGGGAGCCTGCTTCTCCCTCTGCCTGTGTCTCTGCCTCTCTGTCTCCCATGAGTAAATAAATAAAATCTTTAAAAAAAATATTTAGAATGCTTAAACACAAAAGAAATGAGAGCACATAGAGGACGAATAAAACAATGTAAGTTTTCTCCTGTGACGTGTCCTAGAGGTACCACATGGTTTGGGACTTGCAGGGGTCGGGTGTGTCCCTTGTTCCTGGATGTCGAGGCTCCTCTTTTGGTCTCCCCATTGCCACTGTCTCCCTTCTGTGATGTATTCTAATTATCACTGCTTTTGTGTCCACCTCTGCTGCTTCCAATATGGATATCTGCCCATCTCCCCTTCTTGTCTCTAAGCTTTCCTTTGATCTGATCTTCTCAAGATTTCTGGTTCCTTCTCCTCTCCCAACAATTTTCATCTTTTTGCAAAAGAGCTGGCCTGTGTACATATAAGCTGTCAATCAGAGGACTCCTTTCCTTCCTTGGAATAAACTGATCCATTACAGTCCATCAACGGAAGTTCTGGGTCTTAAGTATTTAAGTATTTAAGGTTGCATTCATTTTAATGTCTTCTTGGAGTTGTCTGCTCCATCTGTGATTACCCAGGATAAATTTGGAAGAGTCAAATATAACTAACTATATATGATTTTGCTTTATGTGATACAGCTGTAAAGCCTTGACTTCATGTAAGTATATTGAATCTCAAGTAGATATGAGTCCATTCTGGGCATGATGGTGCGCCATGATAAAAGATAAAAAGGAATTTCAAAACCTACTAAATATTGGTTCTAGAGGACAGTAGCATTCTGGTCAGGAGGCATCTGCTCTGGGTCTTACCATAATGTGAATGGAGTCACACTCAAAAAACATCCACTGCTCTTGGCTCTAATTCTCTGCTCACCAGGCAACCTTCTGGTTGTTGATTTGGGCTTTCCAAGAACCTAAATGCCTGGAAATGAGTACCCGGGTTGGTATGACTTTTCAGGGGCATGAGCAATGGGATGTAAATAGATCGATCACTCTGGTTATCATCAGAAACTAGTAAATGGGCATTCCGTGTTATTTATTATTTGTCTCTTCTAAATTTAATCAACATCAATGTGACCAACTGTGGGACATGACAGGATTGTGTTTTAATATATATAAGATGGAGTGTCAGATTCAAGATCCTGGATGCTGATAAAGTACCAAGATGATGTGCAATGTACATCCAAACTGCTGGGGAGAGCTCCCTCCACTCCACTCCCATCTCTCCCTAAGTTTTTTTCAGACTATGCCAATGACCTTACCTTGTCTCTCTTTTGGAAATGTTTCAATGTTGTCTCACAAAAGGGCTGTTCCTGTAAATTATATAAAAGATGGGAAATGGTCACTTGGACTTCTTTCATCCTTCATATTATAACAAACAGTCAAAAATGGCCCTGTCCAGCCTTTCCAAGAAATTTCTTTTCTAAAAGAAGGGGCAGTTGATGATCATTGGGTTGCATTTCTCCTTCTTCTCTATAGTTCATAAAGCTGTCACTTCCCAGGGCACATCCTTTGCCCTTCAGGGCAAAATGAGCAAAAAAAAAAAGATACACAGTGCTAATGAAGTAACCCATGCTGAATAACATTAATTTTTTTTTTAAAGGACAGTTGTCTACCATTCAGTTACTACTATTATGTGTCACGGCAGTTCTGAAAGATGGTGATGTTTAGCCAGGCCACAACTCATGCAAACAAATACAAGCCAAATACTGAGTTCACTTAGGTAACATAAATGCAGTCAGTAAAAGTAATATTTAACAAACACCAGTGACGTGTTCCAAATTTCTAATATCATTCCTTGGGGAAGTTTATTCTTTCACTATTCTGCATATCAAAATTATTAGATTTTATGTAACATCTATAGGTTATTAATTCAAAGTAAAAGGAAATTCTGACTTATTTCTCTGTCCTCCACTTATTTATATAAGTATATGCTGAACAGAAAAGGATTCTTTTTTAAAAGTATTTATTTTAGAGACAGAGCCAGTGAGCAAGGGGAGGAGCAGAAGCAGAGGGAAAGGGAGAAACTTTAGAAGAGTCTCTGCTGAGCCTGGAGCCCAACATGGGGCTTGATCTCACGACCCTGAGATCATGACCTGAGCCAAAACCAACACTAGGACACTTAACCGACTGTGCCACCCAGGGACCCCCAGAAAATGATTCTAATATGAATATTTGTTAAAGTATTCCCCAAACACTGAAAGTTCCTAAAAGGCCCCCTAACTACTGATTAGCCTACTCACATTTTCATTTAAATTGGGTGAATGAGGGGCAGCTGGGGTGGGCCTGATCCTGGAGACCGGGGATTGAGTCCCACATCGAGCTCCCTGTATGTTTCTCCCTCTGCCTGTGTCTCTGCCTCTCTCTCTTTCTATGTCTCTCATGAATAAATAAATATTTTTAAAAATATAAATAAATAAATAAATAAATAAATAAATAAATAAATAAATAAATAAATAAAGTGAATGAGCTAGATTATAAAAATAGGTAGTAATAAACATTTGAATTCTATTAAAACTTACAAAATAAAAATGTTATTGAAAAAGCTAGTTTCAATGTATCACCATAATCTAATTATTTTGAAAAAGGGAATCTGACCTAGAGGAATAATTAAACCATTTTAAAAAGGGCTTCACAACCCTTTGTTAAATTGGAAACTAGAAATTTTTTGCTGTGCCTCACTTCAGGGAAAATCGCACGGCATTTATTTCTATGGAGGGAAAGCAGTAAAGTAATGCTACCTTTGGCCCCTCTGATTCTTATTGTTGCTAGTTATCCATCATCATTTTTAGGTTCTCCAGAGAGAAATTAGCTCTTAACAAGTGGAGGTATCTTTAGTTAGTTGGCAATTCCTCCAAGCGTCTGGAATATTCTGGGGAGTCCAAAAATCTTTTATTAGAACCTGGCCTTCAGATTATTATGAAGGAATATTTGTCAAGGTAGCAGGCTATAACATATTTGACTTGGCACTTTGTTAGCTTGGCTCTAACTCTAAAGGATTTTAGTCCTGTGGACCGTGCCCATAAATGTATCGCTCGGATCTCTGCCTTCATCTTCAGATGGCTTTTTTTTTTTTTTAATGTCTGCAAGGGTGAACATAACAAAATACCACAGACTGGATAGCTTAAGCAACAGAAGTTTATTTTCTCACAGTTCCAGAGCTCCAGGTCCAAAGTCAAGGTGTTATCAGGGTTGGTTTCTGGCAAGACCTCTCTTCCTTGCCACCTTCTTGCTGTGTCCTCACGTGGCCTTTTCTCTGCATGCACCTGGAGAGAAAGGGAACTCTCCCGGGTCTCTTCTTCCTCTTTTAAGGATACCAGCCCTATTAGATTAGGGCCTCACCCTATGACCCCTTTTTCACTGAGGACAGGAATTTGACATATCTTTTGGGGAACATAGTTTAACCCAGTGAATTTTAACAAAGGTTAATGTGATGTTGAATGACTCAGCTATCCTTCTGACCATCCTTGCGTGTCCTAGGCTGTGATTCAGTGATGTCTTAAAGAAACGGTTTACACTGATAGTGGCAGTTGACGGGCCCTCAGGGTTGTACCTTTTAGCAGATATACCTGTACAGTGATCTGCAGGGGCTGAAGGGCTTGGTTTGTTCAGTGAGGAGTGAGATCAGGTTAGTCCACACCACAGACTTTTGCTGGGTAATTGCTTCTCTGGCTCTACCTTCTGTCCCTTGATTGCATAGAATCATGGACAAAATTTGCGCTCACAGCCTGACTCCTGGGCTTGAGGCCTGGTTCTGCTAATACCTAAATGTATGGCCTTAGGAAACATATATACCAGCAGCTTTCAAACTGCAGCAGCAGAAGCCTCTGGAGGACTTGATATAACAGCCTGCTGGGTACCACCCTCCAGAGCCTCTGATCTAGAAGGGCCTGAGGCTGACTCAGATTTGCATTTTTAACAAGTTTGCTGGTGATGCCGGTAACACTAGCCTGGGGATTACACTTTGAGAACCGTCATTATATGCCATTGCCTACCAAGGAAAATCTAGGCAACCAACAAACTTTAAAATCATTTTATTTCTTTTTTTAAAGATTTATTTATTTATTTTAGAGAGAAGGAACATGCGCGGATGAGCGTGGGGTGGGAGAGTAGAGGGGCAGAGGGAGAGAAAGAATCTCAAGCAGACTCCCCCCTGAGCACTGAGTCCAACACAAGGCTCCATCCCATGACCCTGAGATCATGACCTGAGCCAAAACCAAAAGTTGATGCTCAACCAACTGAGCCATCTAGGCACCCCGAATAAATGGAAAACATTTTAAATATACCAAAGTAGAGAAAACAGTAGAATGGATCCCTGTATATTCACTCTGCTGCAGGGCCAGCTTCGTGGGTGTGTAGGACCTGTGCGCACAGGGCTCTGTGTTCAGAGGACCCCAGGTTTGGTTTAATGCTTTGCTGTTGCTGTCTGGGAATTCTTCATAATTTCTATGAAGGAGGCCTGCATTTTCATTTTGCACTGGGCCCTGTAAATTATGTAGCTGATCCAGCCCCCTAGATTCAATTATGACCAATATTTTGCCAATATATTTTTTTAAGATTTTATTTATTTATTCATGAGAGACACACAGAGAGAAGCAGAGACACAGGCAGAGGGAGAAGCAGGCTCCATGCAGGGTACCCGATGTGGGACTCGATCCAGGGACTCCAGGATCATGTGCTGAGCAGAAGGCAGATGCTTAACTGCTGAGCCACCCAGGGATCCCATATTTTGCTGATCTTAATTAGCAAAATTTTATTGAAGAACAATGCAATGTGCCAACTACTGCACCAGGTAGAGAGGATCAGAAACAAGGCGGGATCCTGGCTTTGGAGGGTCTGATGGTCTAGTAGAGATAAAGCTACTAGATGTAACAAATAGAAATACAGGATACCCGGTTAAACAAGGCCTTAGTTTAAGTATATGTATGCCCCAGATATAAATTTTAGACTCCAAATTTTTCTGGTGGACACCCTATCAGTAAAGTCCGGGTACATGCACTCAATAATGTTCATTTATTTATTTATGCATAGTACTCATATACTACTATCATTAGTTAATATCTTAAGGTGAGAATTATTTTAGTCTTGGGTGCCTGGGTGACTCACTGGTTAAATGCCTGACTCTTGATTCCAGCTCAGGTCATAATCTCAGGGTCTAGAGATTGAGTCCTACATTAGGCTCCATGATCAGTGCTGGGCCTGCTTGAGATTCTCTCTTCCTCTCCCTCTGTCCCTCCGGCTCCCTACATACGCACTCTCCTCCCACCCTCTCAAATAGCTAATAAATCTTTTTTTTAAGAAAGAGTCATTTTAGGGATGCCTGGGTGGCTCAGTGGTTGAGCATCTGCCTTTGGCTCAGGTTGGGATCCCATGTCTGGGATCCGGTCCCTCATCGAGCTCCCTGCAAGGAGCCTCTGCCTGTGTCTCTGCCTCTCTCTCTGTATGTCTCTCATGAATAAATAAATAATTTTTTTAAAAAAAGAAAGAGTTATTTTAATCTTAAGAGAGGCAGTATGTTTATTGGTTAAGCGCCAGGAGTCTGGAGCCAGACTCAGCTGGCTTCAGGCCTCTCCTCCTTCTGTCCCCCACCTCTGTACACCATGGTGAACAACCATGATGGCTATTGCATCGGGGTGCTGTGGGGTTCCCACACCACTGCAGAGTGCTGATGAGGATGGGGTACACGGTGATTGTTCAGGAAGCCACTGCAGCATCTCAAGATCCTAGGAGAATTGATAATAAATGATAACAGGTAGGTTAGATCAGTTTAAACAGTTACAGCTCCAGCCAACTGTCATCATTCGAAGTATGATCATTCAGACAACTCTTTCTCTCAGTTGTATGAATTGTGCATATTATTGTTTTAACTATAGTAAAATGCACAAGACATAAAATGTACTATTGTAACTATTCTTAAAGATTTTATTTGTTTGTTTATTTATTTGAGAGAGGGTGAGCTGCTCCATGAGTAAGCAGGGCGGGAGGGGGAGCAGAGGGAGAGGGACAAGCAGACTCCCTGCAGACCCTTGGGCCTTGGGGCTCAATCTCACATCCCTGAGATCATGACCTGAGCCAAAATCAAGAGTTGGATGCTCAACTGACCAAGCTGCCTGGGCATCCCAATTATAACTGTTTTTAAGCATATGGTTCAGTAGGAAGTATATTCACATTGTTACAGCCCATCTCCAAGACTTAGCTTCCCAAACTGAAACTCTTGTACCCATTAGATGATAGCTCCCCATTCTTCCTCCCTCCACCCCTCAGCTCTTGGCAACCCCCATTCTACTTTCTGTCTCTATGAGCTGGACTACTTTAGATCTCTTGTGTGAGTAGAATCATAACATTATTGGTCTTTTTGTGACTGGCTTATTTCACTGAGCATAACATCCTCAAGTTTCATCCATGCTGTAGCAGGTGACAGGATGGCCTTCTTTTTCAAGGTTGAATAATGCTCCACTATAGGGATGGGCCACATTGTGTTTATCCATTCATCTGTCAGTGGATACCTGGGTTGCTTCTACTTGTTGAGTACCATGAATAACGCTGTTATGATCATGAGTACATGTACATTATTTATAACCAGTGTATCCTACAAATAGCAACAACCTTAGCCACCGTCATTTAGTTATTTGTGTAGCTCAGGCTTGTACAACCAGAAACTGTAAGAAAAACACCTAAACCCTGGGACACAGCATCTGATATCCACATTTCCTGAAATCCATCCAGTGCCTGCATACAATAAACATTTTGGTGAACAAATAGGTCTGAAAAAAAGTTGAATTTATACCTCCCCTAAGGAGATGTTTTGAGGATCAAATAGGATAATGCACTTTGGAAATGGTAAAGGTGTCTTTATAAAAATATAGGTGTTGCTATTAGTTATTAGCGTAGCTTCTTCTGGCCTAGATTTCCTTCCGTTCTTCTGCTGTCTCTGTCTCTACCATCTGTAGGGAAGGGAAAAACACCCCTGTTGCCCACAATTCCCTCTTTCTCAGATTTTCTTCATTTTGGTATTTTGTGAATCTTCAATTTCCTGCCTGCTTGTCTCGTGGGATCAAAGAGGCCAGTCTAATCCCAATGGGCCATGTATGATTTCTGCACTTTTCCCACGGCCAGGCTCAGGGCTACTGCCCAGCTCTCCCTAATAACTCCTGAACTAGGGGCTCCCCCAAGAAGCTAAAAACACAAGAAGCCTATCTTCCAGGAGGTGGAGGGGGAAGTTGTGAGTGGCTACCTATGAATTATTAATGTACCCCATTTGCTACAAGGTTTCAGGACTAATTAATTATCCCCTTACAAAGAGTCTGCTCATCTTTCTGCAGCGGCCTTTGGGCTGGCTTCTTGAAGCCCCTGGGTGCACAGGTTTCAAGAGCTGTGCATGTGGTACTGGGCTGGAGCAGGTCCCCCCCTGGCTTTGACTCCCAGGGTGGGAGGCCGAGAGGTTCTGTGACCCTGGCTGGAAAGAGAAAATGCTAATGACTTGCTCCAGGTGAGTTATCACAGTTGTTGGGGTACCTGGTGATAGAAAAATCAGCCAAGGGGCACCTGGGTGGCTCAGAGATTGAGCATCTGCCTTTGGCTCAGGTCGTGATCCCAGGGTTCCGGGATCGAGTCCTGCATCAGGATCCCTGCAGAACCTGCTTCTCCCTCTGCTTGTGTCTCTGCTCCTCTCTCTGTGTCTCTCATGAATAAATAAAATCTTGAAAGATAAAGAAAAATCAGCCAAGAACATTCACCGTTGCCTTATTATTCATGCTTATTATATATATCGAATGGCAGGATGGGGGTCTACCTCCTTCCTCCTCAGCGCCCCACCACCCCACCTTTTAGCAGAGAGACTTAGGAGCTGTGGGGCTCAGTTCTCTTATCACATGTGGCCACTGGAATAAAGTAGGGGGAAAGATCTTTATGTGAGAAGATCCAGTCCAGCGGGAGCCTGTGGCAGCTGGGATCAAAGTTCACATCACTTTTTCTCGTGCTGCCTGGGCTTCCGGCCACACTGCAGATGATCCTTGGGAAAGTGAACATGATATTTTCTCATTCTGAAGCCTCTTGCTTTTCCCTAATGCATTTCCTCATGATGCCGCATTTTATTTATTTATTTTTTAAGATTTTATTGATTTATTCATAGGAGACACAGAGAGAGAGGCAGAGACATAGGCAGAGGGAGAAGCAGGCTCCCTTCAGGGAACCTGATGTGGGACTTGATCCCAGGACCCGGGGATCATGACCTGAGCTGAAGGCAGATGCTCAACCGCTGAGCCACCCAGGTGTCCCTGATGTCACATTTTAAAATCCTTTCTTCCTGTCCCTTTTCTTGTCACTCCATTATTCTTCACCCTTGTTTCTTTAATCAGAGGTTGCTCTGAGAGTTGAGTATTAGTTCTGGTTGCTGTGTCCTAAAGCTTTCGGATAAAAGAGACCACACCACACGTCAGATATATTAAAATTCCTTCGTCCATATTGCAGCCATTAAAAAAACCCAACTCACTAGTCCTAAGGAGTCCTGGAGAATTAACTAATTGTTTCAAAACCTAGTAGGAGGAAAGAATGACTCCTTTGGTTTGCCTTTCTAACCTGACCTGTAGTCCTCTAGACATTTCTCATTCTAGAACATTTCGGCTTCTACAAATAAAGAAGGAATGATAGAACTGGAATATCTGTAAATATTTCAGTGTGTATGTCTAAAAGATGAAAGCTTGCTTTCAATACATAACCATGATTTAACTACTGCCTCTAAAAATACCCAGTCAGTGTCCAAGTGTTTGCAAATGAAATAAGGAATTTAAGCAAGAATCATCTATGAGTACAAACCACATAAAAAGAGACAACCAGATATTATCTGCCTCCTGTTGGAAGTTCACATTATCTGCAAATAAAGTATTCCTTTAAAAAAATGGAACTCAACTGGATCAAGTCTTTAAATCTAACTACCAGTTACAGGATATATTGGCGTCAGAGGAACATATTTATACCACAAGGATGTTGTCAGCAAAATCCAGGATGTGGAAAACTATATAAGGCAAATGACCTGATTCCTTCAACAACAAAAAAATTGCAAAGGTAAAAACAACAACACAGGAAAACCTATACACTAAAGGAGATTTAAGAGACATTGACAAAATGTGATGTGCAGACCTTGTTTGGACCCTGCTTCAAACAAACCAAATGTAGAAGCATTAATGAGACAACTGGGGAAATTTGGACATGAATATTATTAGTGAAAGTAATGGTACTGTGATAATATCTAAAAATAGTCACACACGCATGCACTGCATGCTGAAACATTTATGGATGAAATGATACGATATCTAGAATTCACTTTGAAACAATGCCTGATTGTGTGGATTGGTGGGTGTTGGGTGGGGGGTGTGGGTTATAAATGAAGCAAGATTGGTCAAGAGTTGGAAATGCTGAAGTCGGCCAATGGAAGTTCATTATAGTATTGTCTCTACTTCTGCGGTTGCTGAAATCTTCAATAATGAAAGGTAGACTGAATGCTCAATGAGTGAATGCACGAGTAAACAAGCCCTCTGCTGCTCCTCACTCCAGAAGGGACAACATCCGAGAATGATTCCCCTGCTTCCCTGTTCAGAGTCACCCCAACCCCAATGGTTTGCTCCTCCCCTACAACCTCTGCCATACCATGGAGTGCGTGAGGCAGCAAAGACCTGCCCTCCATTTTTCCATTCCCCTAAGTCACTTAGAACAAGGACCTGTCTTGATTCGAATCACACCAACCTTTAAAAGCAATTCATCATAGGGGCACCTGAGTGGCTCAGTCAGTTAAGCATCTATCTTGAGCTCAGGCTGTGATCCCTGGGTCCTGGGATCGAGTTCTGCATCGGGCTCCCCGCTCAGCCAGAAGTCTCCTTCTCCCTCTCCTTTTGCCTGCCTCTCTCCTTGCTTGTACGCTCTCTCTCTTTCTCCAATAATGAATACAATCTTTAAAAGAAAATAAAAGCAATTCATTACATATTAACTGAAGCAGAATCAATGCACACATAAATATCATCTGGTTCTTAAATATTTAATCTTTTTCTCTCTGGGTCTTAAACACATCCAATGCTTTCAGCATGGCTCGCTTGAATATAGATACTGTGTGATATCTTGGGTGTTATTATTCAACATTTGTACGATCAACCTGCCTCAAAATTAGGTCAGCATTTATATTTCAGGGGTGGATTTTTATTCTTGCTTGTACTCTTCATGCCCATGCTGTTGGCCTAGTTAGTCTTTAACGGTGCTTTCTCCTTCCACCTGGTCACGGGGCTCCTGTGAATTATTGGCACCAAAATCCTACCTGTGATTCTTCTGGCTTCCTTCCGAGGACACAGCAGCTACTCCCAGAGTCTGCTGTCCCCTCATTTTATAATAACAAGGAGAAAAGCACATGTTTTGGGTCAGGAGAAAAGATTGTTAATTTTTAAAAGCAACCAAAACTTGATAATTTTTTTTAATGGAAAGAATGCAAAAGTTCTTGCTTTGGGATCCTTTTTGATATTTCTTTGTTGTGCTGAGAAAAAAAAAATAGAGCCCCAAATGCAATAAAACCACATAAAAGCATGGGATGGACAGAGTATAATCATTTCTTTTTAAATCAAAGTAAAGTAGCCAGTTCCTATCCTTTAAATTAAAAAGAAAAATGAACTCCCGGGTCCTTTCAAAGACTAATTTTATTTTAAAAGCAGCATTCATTGCTTTAATAAAAACATGCATTAGTTTAATACTTTCCATATTCTAATTTAAGAAACGTTCATGGGAAATGTTAAAATATTCCACTGTGTTTGAAGTGGGAGTAGAGGCTGAAAAAAAATAGAGATAACTTTTTTAAAACAGTTTTGCTTCTAATTATATATTTCTCGGTTTTAATTTTTCTTCCTTCTGCATTTTCCTCACTATGGGCAATTCATGGTTTTCATACTAATAAGTGCCCAGAATCCACTAATTTTAACATCTTGGGAATTGTATGTCATGACTCACCACTAATTATATCTTTGCTATGAATGAGTGCCATTGCCATGCTACATCCCCCAATTCCCGAACGTTCTATCAGCAACGTTTGAGCTTCTGCCGAGCAAACAAGGGATGACTGTCCCTTAGAGCAAAGAGCACCCTGTTTTGTTTTTAAGGGGGATAAGTTGAAATGTTAGAACCTATAGGTTACTGTTTGGCAAATATTTCTCCCAAGCATTTTAAAAAATAACATTTTTACTGAAGACCATGTAGATCAACTAAGCCTCAGTCCTGGAGAATTGCATCTGTCTCTTTTTTTTTTTTGAAGTTGACTCTGGATTGATAAGTAAGGTGATGCTGTTATTAACTTCTGCAGGCAATTAACATCAGCTACTGTGCTGTAGGTGGAGAAACATCAGGCTTGCGATAAGATTTTAGAGAAGTTAAAATAAGGTGACCAGGGGCACCTGGGTGGCTCAGTGGTTGAGCATCTGCCTTCAGCTCAAGTTGTGATCCCGGAGTCCTGAGATCGAGTCCCACATCAGGCTTCCCTTAAGGAGCGTGCTTCACCAAAAAAAAAAAAAAAAAAAAAAAAAAAAAGGAGCGTGCTTCACCTTCTTCCTGTGTCTCTGCCTCTCTCCGTGTCTCTCATAAATAAGTAAAATCATTAAAAATAATAATAAAATAAAATAAAATAAGGTGACCTGAAGCCTGGGTTATACAGTGGCAGTGCATTGACTTAGGGGGTCTCTAGGGGAATATCACACCCAGGATGTGGCCCCTGACTCTCCTAGTGGTGTAATGTGAGATGAACATGAACATACAGGAGACATGTAGCAAACTCTGCAGATGATACAAAGAGCAGAGGAATACATACAGTGAGAGAAGACGAACCGAGGAGTTTCAAATAATGACTCAGGACACCGATCCAAGGCTAACAGGTAGAAATTTAAGGAAGATCAATGTAAACTTAAAAAAAAAAATGTACCTGGGACTTGTTTTAATTAGGTATGATAAGACATTCAGACACGGAAATGACCGTTATAAAGGAAGATATTTGTATTCTTCTCAATCTTTCTTAGAAACGGGGTATGGGGAGCCTGGGTGACTTAGTTGGTTAAGCGTCTGCCTTCGGCTCAGGTCATGATCTCAGGGTCCTGGGATTGAGCCCTGGATCTGGCTCTCTGCTCAGCCAGGAGCCTGCTTCTCCCTCTCCCTCTTCTCTCCCTGACTGTGCATGTTCTCTCTCAAATAAATAAAATCTTAAAAAAGAAAGAAGAAAGAAAGAAAGAAGAAAGAGAGAGAGAAAGAACAAAAGAAAGAAAGAAAGAAAGAAAGAAAGAAAGAAAGAAAGAAAGAAAGAAAGAAAGAAGAAGGAAGGAAGGAAGGAAGGAAGGAAGGAAGAAACAGAGGGCACGGCACACCACACAGAGCTCCATGGGGAAACACCAGAGTCAGTTGGAGAAAATGTGAGCAAGAGCCCACCGGTTGTGATTTCTTTGGGAAAAACAAGGCAAGGCATGTTGGGCTGGTTTAGGATTTGCTAGTTTGCTAATCCCAGTGGGCTCTAGGGTATAGGAGCTCCGTCTGGATTGTCTGGTATATGGTTCTGGGGTGATTAAGACACGGGAATAGGGGCATAGAGAGGGAGAGCCCAAGAGAGGAAGTGGTTGAGGGTGTGGGCTCTGGATTGGTTGGCATTTAAAAGATGATCTTGCAGGCAAATTTTCTCTCTAGAAATTGGCTAGCTCTGGGAGATGTTGTCCGTCCAGGGTCAGCAAGGCCCCTGGATGTCAAAGCATCAGATATGGAAACAAGAAAATGTGGTTGTTACATAAATACAATGCATGAATCTCATGCTGAGGAAAGAATAGGAAGATTGGGCTTAATTCATGCAACCAACACTAGGGTTTGGTTTGGTTTTGTTCGATAATGGTTTAATGAATCAACAGGATGATATTTGCTCTTCAAGTACCAACTTGTCATCACTTGGGTCCCTGCTCAAAATTCACCTCAAAATTCACCTCCTATTCAAAATTCCCCTGGGTTACTTCGTCAGTTAAACATCTTACTCTTGCTTTTGGCTCAGGTCATGATCTCAGGGTCATGGGATGGAGCCTGTGTTGGGCTTTGCACTCAGTGGGGAGTCTGCTTGACATTCTCTCTCTCCCTTTCCTTCTCCCTCTGCCTCTCCCCACCAAAATAATAATTTTTTTTTAAAGTCACCTCCTAGGGGCACCTGGGTGGCTCAGTGGTTTAGCGTCTGCCTTTAGCTCAGGTTGTGATCCCAGGGTTCTGGGATCAAGGTCCCATATCAGGATCCCTGCAGGGAGTCTGCTTCTCCCTCTGTCTATGTCTCTGCCTCTCTCTGTCTCTCATGAATGAATAAATAAGAGCTTTAAAAAAATGAAATTAAATAAAAAAATAAAATTAAAATGTCGCCTCCTCAGAGAGGTCCTCCCTGACCACCCTGACCAATACTTGTCCCCATTCCCAGCCACTCCCTATGACATTTCACTGTTTCATGTCCTCCTGGCACTTCTTTATCTGAAATTATCTGAGGCATTTACCTGTCTGCTGTTATAACATCTGTCCCCCCTGCTAGAATGTAAGCTGTTATTTACCTCTTTATACCTAGTACCTAGCACATCACTGGTACACTGTACGAGCTCAATAAATATTTGCCAAGTGGACAAATGCAGAGCTAAAATAAAGGTAAAGATAAAGCCCTGTCCTTCTATGTTGGCGGCTAGGGTTTAGCTCCAGCTGAGGTCTGGTTCTCTGGGAGGGCCTTGCTTTCAGCAGCAGCCAGATGGGGAAGGAAAGCCTCCAGTGAAAAACAGAGTCCATAGGAGGACTGTGGCTTCCTCAACCCTAATAATCTAAAGAAGACTTTGATCAAAGGCCAGACCTGGACAGCACTCTTAGGCTTAGCCCTTGACCAGTCCAATTTTGGCTGGTTATACCACAGTCCACTTATGGCCTGCTGGGTATACATGGAGATCAGCTCCTCTGGCTTGCTTATAATGTTGGTCCCATCTGTGATGGTTGCTTATTTGTGTCAACTTGACTAGGCTATAGTTATTCAACCTATGCTAGGTTAGTCAACTAACTACTGACCTAGGTGTTGCCATGAAAGCATTCTGTAGATTTCATCAACATCTCTAATCGGCTGATTTAGAGTAACAGAGATTACCCTTGATAATCTGGGTGGACCTCAACCAATCAATTGAAGGTCTTAACAAAGATCAGAATTTCCCCAAGGAGGAAGAAATTCTGTCTCAGGATTGCAGCATCAGCTCCAGCGGGAGAATTTCCAGCCTGCTTGCCTGCCCTACAAATTCTGCACTTGTCATTCCCTACAATCGCATAAGCCAGTTCCTTGAAACAAATTTCTTAACACACATACATGTCCTGTTTCTTTGAAGAACCCTGACTGATATGCTGCCCTGGCTTTTGAGGGGCATATGCTCCAGGATGCTTTTGTTCTGGACCCTGTCTTCAGACAAACTGTCCTTCTCATTCTTGATTAAATCCTATGCATTAATGTGGGGTCTCAGCCAAATGGGCACATCTTGGGGCAGGTCCTCCCTGACCACCTATGCCACATTCAGCTCCACTTCATCAGGTGAACAACTTCATTCCCACGGTAGGAGAGATCCAGTCTATCTTACCTTCACCCTCCCAAACACCTAGCTCCCGGCAGTGCTAGCAAGTGGCAGGTGCTCATAAGTTTCTTTGAGTGCATACAGGGTTGCAAATTTACGCACACCCTTCAGATGTACAAAATGCAGCTTCTTTAATTCACTAACCAAGCTGATCTCCCTGTGAGCACTCCACTCTGCTGAGTAGTAAAAGGGAAAATATTAAACTCTACTTCACTGTGTCATCCTCTTCTCGTTTAAATAGTCTCTTTCAGGGGGAAAAATTAATATATATGAAATAACAAGTGTTTCTAGGGGCAAGAGCATAATCAAAGTACTTCCCCTTTTCCTATAACTCAGCACTAAAGATTTTTTGTGGCTCTATAATTTCTGGCTACTTTGTCTTCACTGGGCATTAGAAATGTTATTTCTTTTTTTTTTAATAATAAATTTATTTTTTATTGGTGTTCAATTTACCAACATACAGAATAACACCCAGTGCTCATCCTGTCAAGTGCCCCCCTCAGTGCCCGTCACCCATTAACCCCCACCCCCTGCCCTCCTCCCCTTCCACCACCCCTAGTTCGTTTCCCAGAGTTAGGAGTCTTTATGTTCTGTCTCTCTTTCTGATATTTCCCACACATTTCTTCTCCCTTCCCTTATATTCCCTTTCACTATTATTTAAAAAGATCCAAACAAAATGATTTGGAAGCCACCTCTAACCTCGTACACTGACTTCAAAAGACACTCTTTGGTTTATTTGGTTTTCAGTTCCCATAAAATTCATATGGTTTTCAGTTATGTTTTTCTAATACATCTAATAGAGAAACATGAAAATTCTGCTTATGTTCTTTGTTAAACATTTTTAAAATTCTGATTAAATTTTAAGGTTTTCTAGGGAAAGTGCTCTAAACAACTGTGTGTTGACATAGAATGTTACATTTTAAAAGCACTAAAATTGAAGCTTCCATTGGGGATTTTTTATTTATTTTTTTAAAAAATTTTTTTTAGGATTTTATTTATTTGTTCATGAGATACAGAGAGAGAGAAAGAGGCAGAGACACAGGCAGAGGGAGAAGCAGGCTCCATGCAGGAAGCCCGACGTGGGACTCGATCCCGGGACTCCAGGATCACTCCCTGGACCGAAGGCAGATGCTCAACTGCTGAGCCACCCAGGCGTCCCCCCCGCCTTTTTTAATTGGGGATTTTTTAAGTTAGGTTTTATAGATTTTTGATATGCTTCATAGAGACTATTTCTGTAAAAAGAAAGATATCTTTTATTGCTTTAATATGTATTTACTTAATTTATTCACTCATGAGAGACACACAGAGAGAAGCAGAGACACAGGCAGAGGGAGAAGCAGAGGCACAGGCAGAGGGAGAAATAGGCTCCCTGCGGGGATCCTGATGTGGGACTCAATCCCGGGACTCCAGGATCATGCCCTGGGCCGAAGGTAGATGCTTAACCACGGAGCCACCCAGGCGCCCTGAAACGTTTCTTTTCAATTACTTGATTTCTTTTGGATAAATGCTTAGATTTTTCAACTACGTCACTTCAGTATTCGCCTCCTCCTTTTTCTTCCTGCCTTTAATGTCATCTGGGGTCGAAGTGGTGTCTTAGCTCAGGTGTCATAACAGAGTACCGAAGATAGGGAGGGGGACTTCACACCCATTCACCTTCTCACAGTTCTGGAGGCCACAAGTCCAAGATCAGGGTGTTGGCACACTCAGGCTCTGGTGAGCGCCCTCTTCCTGGCTTAGAGACCGCCACCTTCTTGCTGTGTCCTCACAAGGGGGCCAGTGGGGGCCAGTCGAGGTAGAGAGAGCTCTAACTCTTCTTATAAGGACACTTGTGAGGGCCTATCCTATTGTGAGGGCCCCGCGCTCAGGTCCTCTTCCAAATCTAATTATGTCCCACAGACCCTACCTCCAAATACCATCGCGTTGGGGGGCAGGACTTCAACATATGGATTTGGGGGAGGGGGCAGAATTCGGTCCATAGCAAGCATTTTAGGTGACCTCACGGTGGCAGGATGGGCAAGGGACCCCAGAATTATGCTCGGTCCCCTAGATGTGTGCTGTTTCCTGCTGTGATCTTCAAGCATTTTCTAGTTCCTTTGCCAGTAAACTGCTGAAATGTGACTGGCCCCGTCTGGCTTTCTGGGATGACACATTGGCACCTGGTCCTGGCCCCTGGCAGGTGGCTGTCTCATTTGGTTCTTTCTGGGCCTCTACTGGCCCACAGAGTCTCTGAAGCTCCCCCTTCCCACAGGCCCCAAGCACCTAGGGACCTCTTGCAAGCATGTGTGGGCCTGTTTACAGGGTGAGCCCTTGGTAGGCATCTGGGAACCTAAATTTCTGGAAGGTTCCCACCACTAACTGGTAAGAGTGGCTTGCTGGGCCTAAACTGTTTCTACAAAGTATATGGTTTATATATACTGAACACGTGATTTCCTTCTGGAAGCCTGGGATTTAGATACGTGTCAGGCAGAGGGTACTGTGTAGTCGGCCCCCAATAAAAACCCTGGGACATTGAGTCTGTAATGAGACTCAATGAGTCTCCTCATTGAGTTTCCCTGATGGACAACCCCTTACACGTGTTATCACAACGTGTTGCGTGGGGAAATTAAGCATGTTTTTGTGTGACTTTGCAGGCAGAGGACTTTGGAAGTTTGTGCCTGGCTTCCTCGACTTTGCCCCGTGCACCTTTGCCTTTGGTAATTTTGCTTGGGATCCTTTCGGTGTAATACATCGTAGCTGTGGACCCACATGCTGGGTCTGTGGGTCCTCCTGTGAATCACTGAACCTGGGAGTAGACTTGGGGACCCCCTCCCCAACACAGCCCTACTTCATCTGGCCCAGGCATCTTTCTGACCTCATCATCCATTGCCATCCCCTGCTAATTTCCCCAGACTCACGAATCCATGCTGCTGCTTCTGTCGGGAGGGCTCTCCCCATCACTGGCTTCCTCACGTGGCTCAGGGCTCTGCTCTGACACCTGCATCAGGGACAACTTGACTGCCACCACGTAACATTGCACCTGCCCCATCATTCTGTGTGCCCTCACTGCACCTGTTTCTCTTGTTAGCACTTAACACTACTTGATATGTTTATATTTACTGCCGTCTTGACTGCCTGTCCACCCCCAACTGCCTGCACCAGAATGAAACTGCCACAAAGCAGTAATTTTTTATTTCCTTCCTATTTTGAGCAAACCATCCCGAAAGGATGCCTGCGAGAAATAACATGATGTCTGGGATTTGCTTTAAACTTTATTAAATAAAAAAAGATACGCTGCCATGACCAAGAGCACCAAGAATTCACTTGCGAGACTATGTAATGCAAAATGTCTGTGTGACTTTACGCGCTTACTACATCATAAAGACAGGTTCTCGTGTGATAACTTTATAGGTACTTTATTTATATGTATTTTCCAAATTTACCATGAAAAGTTTCAAACAAAAGTAGAAAAGATAGTATAATAAATTTCTATAAAACAAAATGTGGAGTAAGTCATCACCAAGATTGTGTCATATTTGTTTTCTCTTTTTCTGCTTCACTGTAATATTTTCAAGCACATTTCAGATTTCATGCCATTTTACTCCTACATACTTCATCATGTATCTCTAAAAATTATGGACATTTTCTTACATAACCACGGGCCATTTACCACACCCACCAAAATTAACAATAATTTTTGGAATCATAACACCCAGACCATAATAAAAATCCCCTGGTTGTCTTAAAAAGCCTTTCTACATTTGTTTTGCTGGAGTCAGAATCCACACAAATTCCACACATGTTCTTTTGTTCTGTCTCTTGAGTCTTTGTTAATCTAAAACAGTCCCCTTTCATTTTTTGTTCAGTCAGTTATTGCATATGTTTTAAACTAAAATGTTCATTTCAGAAGCACAGATTAGAACGGGGGACAAAAGCAAAATTTTCATGTACGGTGGAAACAGGGTCTTGTTAAAAACATGAGAAATGCAGAATTAGGGAGAAAGGATCTCACTGGTTTCTCGCACAGAGCTCGCTGAGTGGGCCCTGGACCGAATTACGATCTGCTTTCTGCTTCTCTAAAGATAATAATGATTTTAATTTACGTACTTTCGTAGGTGCTGGTGGTGGTCTCTGTCTCTGGAACATTTAGTTTAGTACCTGGTACCCAGAAGGCTCTCTGTAGACAGTTGAAAATTCAGACAATTTCATCAAATGATACTCTGAAACATTACAGCAGTGTTTGGTCTTCACGACTTCACGTTGAATATGATGGTCAGTGGGAAGGAGGGGCCGCGGTTCCGTCACAAATTTGGTGCTTTGGCCGTGGGTCCCTGGGCAAATTGCAAATCTCTCAGGTCTTGTTTCCTCATATACAATGCTTTACAAAAATAAAATTTAAAGTACAACCATCTTTGTTGTCCATTTTCCCCATACCCTGTTTTGTACAATATGGTTTGGAAAATGCTATCTTTGGATGACTTTACTCTCAGAAGAGTGATTGGATCAGAAATCTGCATTTTGTGAGTTGCATGGTTTTCCTCTTTGACCCCCAACCCCAACCCCCACCCTTTTGGCACTTAAAAAAAAAAAAAGTAAAAACTGCAGCATGTCTCAGGTGTGGAAAGAGGAAATAATCACAGCGTTGGAACATGCCTAGCACATTAATTAGGACTCTCTGACAAGAAATAGCACAAATCAGATCTGGCTAGCTCTTGTAACAATGGGCTTTATTACTCAGGCGTTACAAGAAATACAAAAGCCAGGATATAGCCGGCCTTAGAAATGGAACCAGGGGTGGAGGCAGTAGAGAATCCAAGAATTCCTGTTTTGTTTTGTTTTGTTTTGTTTTAAGATTTTCTTTATTGGGATCCCTGGGTGGCGCAGCGGTTTAGCGCCTGCCTTTGGCCCAGGGCATGATCCTGGAGACCTGGGATCGAATCCCATGTCAGGCTCCCGGTGCATGGAGCCTGCTTCTCCCTCTGCCTATGTCTCTGCCTCTCTCTCTCTCTCTCTGTGACTATCATAAATAAATAAAAATTTAAAAAAAAGATTTTATTTATTTATTCATGAGAGACACAGACAGAGAGAGAGAGGCAGAGACACAAAGAGAAGCAGGCTCCATGCATGGAGCCCGACGTGGGACTCGATCCCGGGACTCCAGGATCAGGCCCTGGGCCGAAGGCAGATGCTAAACCACTGAGCCACCCGGGCATCCCAGAATTCCTGTTTTGGACTGAACTGTGTCCCCCAAAAGATTTGTTGAACACCTAACTGTGAACAGAACTTTATTTGGAAAGAGGATCTTTGCAGATGTAATCAAGCTAAGGGGAGGTCATCCTAGAGTAGGGTGGGCTCCAATCTAATATGGCTGGTGTCATTATAAGAAAAGGAGAAGGGGGACACCTGGGTGGCTCAGCAGTTGAGGGTCTGCCTTTGGCTCAGAGCATGATCCTGGGATCCTGGATCAAGTCCCATATCGGGCTGCCTACATGGAGCCTGCTTCTCCCTCTGCCTGTGTCTCTGCCTCTCTCTGTGTGTCTCTCATGAATAAATAAATAAATCTTAAAAAAAAAAAAAAAGAAAGAAAGAAAAGGAGAAGAAGAGATGACCAGACACAGAGGGAAGAATACCAGGTGAAGACGGAGGCAGAGACTTGAGCGATGTCTTTACAAACCAAGGAACAGGAAGATGGTGACACACTGGAAGCGAAGAGAAAGGCATAGAACAGATTCTCCCTAGTTCTTTCAGAGGGTACATCACCCTGCTGACATTTGCTTTCCAGCTTCTCACCTCCAGAACTCTGACACAATAGGCTTCTGTTGTTTTTAAGCCATCTTAGTCTAAGACACTTGGATATGGCAGCTCTGGGAAACAAATACACCCTTCTGCCTCTTGCCTCTGCTTCCCTCTGAATATTTGTGTCTGTCTTCTTTCCTACTGCAAAGTCAGTGTCTCTGTTTTCTAGTTCATATGGTAGAAAACATCCATCAACAACAGTTTCTGAGTTTACGCGCTACAGCCATAGAGATAGATGACATAGATTCTCTTCCCTTCTGCTCCAGATTCTTAGGGAAGGGACTTAGGGACCTCTTGGATTGAGTGCCCATCTCAGGCCCATTGAGTGCTGCCTGATGGGATGGGTTAGGATTGCATTTGTGGAGGAGGTGGGGTCTGATGGTCAAATAATCCAACAGATGTCTGCCAGACACATGGGTTCAACCGAGGAGAGGCAGGAGGCCACATGCCACTAGGGTATCCCTAGATGCCCAGTCCATGAAGTGTGAAAACCCCAAGGAGGCACAGACAAATGACCAGGTAAGGCACCACTTCCCAGCAGAATATTTTCTTTTGCCCCACTCCCCACCACCACCTTTTTTTTTTTTTAAGAGAAGGGTGTTTTATTTACATGAATGTTTTAGTTGTATGATTTTACTTAATCCTCAAAAAGCCATGTGAGAAAGCAATTTTCATCTCCACAAATGCAGAAACAAAGGCTATGAAAAATGAAGTTAGATGTTGAGGGTTACACTGCCAGTACATAACTGAACCAAGATAGCACATAGATAGCACATAATTCTGGCAAATGATGGTGAGTTGGACAGCATGAATTCTGTGGTTTACAAATAAACTCTACAAGTTCTGGGAGTGTTGTTGAACAATATTTGCTTTTATGTGATATCTTTTTTATAAATACCTTGAATTACTTCTCATATATTCCCATTTGACTTTATATATTATCGTAAGATTTTTCAATATAATATAAAAATATTTTAAAAAATATCTTACTTATTTATTTGACAGAGAGAAAGAGAGCAGAAGCAGGGGGAGCAGGAGAGGGAGAAGCACACCACCTGCTGAGCAGGGAGCCCGATGCGGGGCTCGATCCCAGGACGCTGGGATCATGACCTGAGCCAAAGGTAGATGCTTAACCGACTGAGCCACCCAGGTATCCCCAAATAAATATATATATATATATTTTTTTTTTTAATTAATTATTTGTTTTTAAATTATTTTATTTTATTTTTTTAAACAAACTCAAGTATTTATACAGGAATTTATTTTTGTTTTAATTTTATTTATTCATTCATGAGAGACACAGAGAGAGAGAGAGAGAGAGAGAGAGGCAAAGACACAGGCAGAGGGAGAAGCAGGCTCCATGCAGGGAGCCTGACGTGGGACTCAGTCCCAGGTCTCCAGGATCACACCCTGGGCTGAAGGCAGCACTAAACCACTGAGCCACCCAGACTGCCCTAAAAAATATTTTTAAGAAGACAAAATAATATTCATGTTCTAATCTTTCAGAACTACTGGTTTTAATGGATATGTATTTTGAATATTTCTACTTTCTTTTAAATATCAAAATTTTAAGTTATAGTACATTAGAGAATCAGATTAGGTTGAAGTCAGATTTTATATTTCATTTTGTTTTATTTTTCTACCACTTACTTTGCGATTCCCATTTTGCTCCCATGTCATCCTCCTTGACTGTTTTCTCAGATTTCCTAACATACAGTATTTTGTGTGTATCCCAAGTGTAGTTTTGAACACAAAGCAGAGTCGCTATTTTACAGGCTCCTATTCTGTGTTTTGGTGCCTTGATCCCTCTATGCTCCACAAACCGGGTCCCAAATATTCTGCTTTAGGAAAAAAATCAGTTTAGGGACACCAAAGACAAAGGCTATTGTCTTCAATTACCAACAAAGAGGTGATGAGGTCAAGGGGATCAAGCAACCTGCTCTATTAGCTACTAAAACTCTCCCACCTGTCTTACTAAGGGTCCTCATCACTAGACCAGTGCTTCTGCAGTGTCTTTATCTATTCACCCAACATGGCTCCCCCTGCAAAGGCAGGGCAAGTGAACACAATGAGAACCCCAAAATGTGGCAGGATTTTGCCACCATGGCACTGAGGAAAGGCTGGGAGGTGACATCTGCAGGTCATACCCTCATCTGATGTTTCTCCAAGTCATCTCAGTCCACTTAGTGTTTCCTAGCCTTTGAACAATATGCCCAAGAAACTACAAGCCAAGCCAGTGGTCACTCAAGTGGACTCTGCAGTGTCCCTAGAAGACAGGGTCTCTCTACCAGGCAGGACTAGACCCTGAAGGCTCCTGGGTGCCTCAGTTTCAGTCACAGATGAAGTGAGAAGTTACATGAACACAAAGACACAAAGACTAAAGGAAAACTCATTTACTTCTAGAAGCAGTGTTATGAATTGGGTTGTGTCCCCCTAAAATTCATAGGTTGAAGTCCTAAACCCTAGTACCTCAGAATGCAACTATTTAGTGACAGAGCTTTTATTTTTTTATTTTTTTAAAGATTTATTTATTTATTTATTCATGATAGACAGAGAGAGAGAGAGAGGCAGAGACACAGGAGGAGGGAGAAGCAGGCCCCATGCCGGGAGCCCGACGCCAGGAGCCCAATGTGGGACTCGATCCCGGGACTCCAGGATCACGCCCTGGGCCAAAGGCAGGCGCTAAACCACTGAGCCACCCAGGGATCCCCCAGTGACAGGGCTTTTAAAGAGGTGACTGGGTATAAATGAGTCATTAGGATGGGCCCTAATCAAGTAACACTGGTGTCCTCATAAGAAGAGAAGATTTGGACACAGACACATACAGAGGTAAGATGATGTGAAGACACAGGAAGAAAATGGCCACCTACAAATTAAGGAGAGAGGCCTCAGAGGAAACCAACCCTGCCAATGCCTTGAGTCTAAGGACTTCCAGGCTCCAGACTGTGAGAAAATTAATTTTTGTTCTGCCCCCAGCCTTTGGTACTTTGTTACAGCATCCTGAGCAAGCTCACACACAAAGGTGACCCTCACGTTTGAGGGCACTTAAACTACCATCAAATTAGAAATAAACAAACATTGCAATTTGGGGTTTGCAAAATTGGCTCTCTGTCACATCATCCATTCTTCCTTCCATATGGCAGAGATACGACTTACTGTGGATGACTCAGTAGTGTGAAAAGCAGAGAAACCCATTCCTTATTTTCCTGACTGCAAGTCCTGGGAGTCCCCAGCCTCAGTCCTTGGATGTCTAGCTTCACTCACTCTCTTGGTGAGCTCCTCGGTCCTTGGTATCAAATGTCACCTAGATGCTTTTAACTTCAAAGTCAGCTCAGGCTGCCACAACAAAGTACAACAGACTGGACAACTTGAACAGCAGACATTTATTTCTCACCATTCTGGTTCCTGGAAGCCCAAGGACGAGATGCTGGCTGATTTGTTTCCTGCTGAGGACTCTCTGTCAGGTTTGTCGATGGCTACCTTCATGCTGTGTCCTCATATGGCCTTTCCTTGGTTCCTGTATATGGGGGGGGGGGTGTCTCTCTCTTTCTCTCTCTCTCCCCCTTCTTACAAAGGCATGAATCCTATCCTGGTGGCGCTCCCTCATGACCTCCTCAATCACCTCCCTAATCTAGAGCCCCATCTCCAAATATTGTCACATTGGGGATTAGGGTTTCAAAATATGATGTGAACATTCAATCCATAACAATTTCTAAATTGTTAACTCTAGACTGGACCTCTCCCCTAAGACCATACATCTAGCTGTCTCTTGGCATTTCCTCTTAGATACTGAATGGATAACCCAAGCTCAGCATGATCAACACAGAACCTATCTGTTCCCCAAACCTCTTTTCGCTAGTCATCTCCAACTCAATAAATGGTAATTCCACTCTTCCAGTTGCCAAACAAACTTAAATCATCCTTGGCCCCCTATTCCTGTCTCCCTCACACCCACATCTGGTCTGTCAGTGAATCCTCTTGGCCCTCTCAAACTCTGGCAACTTCCTGCCACCTGTATCATTACCCCTTGATCCACACCACCATCATCTCCTGCCTGCGCTACTGCTTCCACCCCTTTGTCAACTCTTGATACAACAACCAGAGAGCTCCTGCTCTCATGAGTCACGTGGTGTCCCTCCTCTGTTTAAACTCTCCAAACATTGCCCATCTCACCCCGAGTCAAAGCCAAAGTCCTGTCATTCTCTTTCATTCTTCTTCCTTCACTTCTGTGTCCCCAACCCCTGTGAGTCCAGCCCTGGGCCTTTCTGCCCCAGACATACCAGCTTCCTTGCTAGTATCAGACATACCAGGAACTTTCTGTGGCTCTCCCCTCTCCCTATACTGCTCCCTCTCACCCAATATCCATACAGATGGTTCTTATACTTCTTATAAATGGATATTTCTTTTTTTAAAAAAGATTTTATTTATTTATGAGAGAGAGAGAGAGAGGCAGAGACACAGGCAGAGGGAGAAGCAGGCTCCATGCAGGGAGCTGATGCGGGACTCGATCCCAGGACTCCAGGATCACACCCTGGGCCGAAGGCAGATGCTCAACCGCTGAGCCACCCAGGTGTCCCTAAATGGATATTCCTTGTAGTTCTCCATCACTGTCTTCTGTATTGTTTTTCTCTGGACTTTTCCCTTCTCATAAGGCCTTCCTGGCCACCCTATCCAAAATTGCAAGCCCTGAAGGCACTCACTCCCTTCCTCCTGTATTATTGTTTATTCTCTTTAGAATTCTTTATCATCTCAATCACTACAGATTTTGCACTTATACTATGCATATTCTGTCTTCGCCAAAACTAGAATATAAGCTTTTATTTTATTTAAAAGATTTTATTTATTTATTCACGAGAGACACAGAGAGAGGCAGAGACACAAGCAGAGGGAGAAGCAGTCTCCCTGCGGGGGAGCCCAATGTGGGACTGGATCCCAGGACGCCAGGATCACGTCCTGAGCCAAAGGGAGATGCTCAACTACTGAGCCACCCAGGTACCCCTAGAATAGAAGCTTCTTGAGGTGAAGCATTTTTATCTGTTTTATTCTCTATTCTCAGTGTTTAAAACAATAGTTGGCACATAGTCGGTGCTCAATAAATATTCAGTCCTTGACTAAGTCATATCGTTCTGTCTCTAGTTCTCTTCTGTGGATGGAAAAGTGAGGAGATGGTGGGTGTGGTAGATACAAAAATGCAACCCCCACCTCTGCAAAGATGTCCACATCCTGATCTCTAGGATTTGTGATTATATTGTCACGTACTAAAAAGGACTTTGCAGACATGATTAATTTAAGGATCTTGCCCTCAGGAAATTATTCTGGATTATTTTAGTGAACCAATGTAATCACAAGGGTCCTTCCTTATAGGGGCACCTAGGATCAAGTTCCACATCAGGCTCCCTGTGTGGAGCCTGCTTCTCCCTCTGCCTGTGTGTGTGTGTGTCTCTCTCTCTCTCTCTCTGTGTCTCTCATGAATAAACAAATAAAATCTCTCTCTTTTTTTTAAAGGTCCTTATAAAATGGAGGCAAGAGAGTTAGAGTGAGAGAAGAAGGTGACCAAGGACATGTGATGTTGGGGTAATGTGCCAAGGAACGCAAGCATCCTCTTGAGTTATAAAAGGCAGAAAACAGATTCTCCCCTAGAGCCTTCAGAGAAGGTAAGCCTTGCTGACACCTTCCCACCCCCCAGATTTATTGAGATATACACGACAAATACAAATTATATGTATTTAGCATATACAACATGATGATTCAGTACCCCCATACATTGTGAAATGATTATCACAATCAGGTTAACACATCCATCACCTCACATAATTACTTTCTTCTCTGTGTGGTGAGAATTTGTCTTAGCAAATTGCAAGTATACAATCCAATGTTGTTAACTGTAGCCACCGTGTTGGACATTTGATCCCCAGAATTTTATTCATCTTATAACTGACAGTTTGTATCCTATGCCCAGGAGTGGGAATCACTGGATCACATGGTAGTTCTATTTTTAATTTTGAGGAACGGAAGACTGTTTTCCCAAGTGGCTGTGCCAGTTTCCATTTCCACAAGCATTGTGCAAGGGTCCCGTTTTCTGCATATCCTCACTAACACTCGTTAACTCTTGTTTTTGTTTTTGTTTTGTTTTGTTTTTGTTTTGTTTTAGGGGGAAGGGACAGAGGGAGAGGGAAAGAGAGAATCTTAAGCAGGCTCCAAGTCCAGCATGGAGCCTTATACAGGGCTCGATATCAGGACCGAGCCAAAGACTCAATCACTGAGCCACCAAGGTGCCCCAAGATATTTGGGCTTTCTGTAGCAGCAGGAGAGAGACAGAGGTAGTGCCTCCAAAGGAAAGAGAGAAGAGAAGGGATTTCTTTCAGGCTAAAAAGGAAAGGGGAGCCTGTGATCCCATAGGTGGCAGGAACCCTGCTTCACCTGTGGTCCTCAGCTTTGCCAACAGAGCCTCTGCCCCTCAGCAGGGCATGGAGAGAGCAGAGCTATAGCCCAGGACAGGAATGTGGCCTCCAGAGAGTCTCCCTAACACCTTGATACTACCTGACCTGCTGAAACTCTTATCCTGTGAGAGGTGTGGATGAGGGAGTGAGGTAAGCACACACCCACTCACCCCCAATCCCTCCACCCCTGGGGGTGAGTTTCTTCCTGCCTGGAGGGATGAAGTTTGGAATAGACATTTATTTAGATGATAATTTTTGCACACCTGAATTTGGAAACAAATATAGAATTGTTTCTACCATTGGAAAAAATCAAAGTCACAAGTTAATTACAGTGCGGATCTGCTTCAATGACTGATTTGTGAGAACTAAAGAAAGATGTAGGAGTGATCAGCATCAAATTACATTAAGATGGTCAATGAGATCATTTTGAGGCACTAGATGGTGGAAACTTATTTTGATGACTAGATCACAAACACTGGAATAGAGAATTTTTGAGAAAATGAAAGGTCTTTCCTTGGAAATGCTTTAAAATAAGAAATTGGTATCCTCTGTCCTACAAGAAGCCTGTGGGATTGACTAGATGCCATTAGAAAGTCCTTATTAGGTCTTCAAATTTACACCAAAGGAAACCAAACTAAATAAAGGGATAGACACACATAAAATTCTCAAGTCAGAGAAGGCTGTGGGGAAACAGTGAAGGATAAATTGGAAATTTTGTACTTTTAGGTTGCAGAAAAAATGCTGGAAGCATAAAGGTTGCAAATGGGGGAAGCATGGTCTCAAATTTTGGATTATTAGCTCAGTTTAGAGTAGCTTAATGCCAAGAAAATGTGAAAAACATGAAATGGTAGTTTAATGATGGCTAATGATTGTATAACTGCACATCAATACTCATAAAAAACAAACATAGGGATTTTGGTAGAAAGATATCTATAGTTATAAGTAATTTTGAGCCACACATCCTAATTCCTCTGTTCTTTCAACTTTAGTCCTTAGGCTATGCTTTGTAGTGGATATTATAGGAATGAATGAATGATGATGTATAAGGGCCACTCAGCTATGTAAATAGCGTGAATTCCTTTTGTCAAGGTGAAGGGCTTCTACTTCTGTCCATCCATCCGCCCACCTCCTTGCTCCTCCCAGGAGAATCACTAACTTAATGGGTTGTATGGACAGCAGGTGGAACCATGGGCTCTGAGAGGTTTTATTTCTTCTGTGCTGCCAGTGGACCACAAGGAATATGAGTAAACAACCATAGGGGAGGAATTATGAAAGAATATTAAATGTAGGAAAAGACGTTCAAGCTCACCAGTAAGGAGAAAGACATGCAAACCAACATACACTGACATATCATTTTCAACTTCTTAGACCGGCAAAAAAGTTAAATGGGGGACACCCTCCTCCCCGCCTACCCTTGCTCTGGTGAGGCAGTGGGGAAGAAGGAACTCTCATATATTGCTGGTTTAAGTGTAAATTGCAACAACCCCCTGGAGGGTGATTTCACAATGTCTATCAATATTATAAATGTGCAATTCTGATCTCAGGAATTCATCCTGTGGTTGTATTCATGCTTGTGCAAAATGGCACAGACAGGGTGATTCATGGGAGCACTGGCTATAATACGGGATAGGAAATGCCTGTCAATAAATAATTTTAAAAATAATTTCTGGTGTGGAGCACCTGGGTGGCTCAGTTGGTTAAGGTGTCTGCCTTCTGCGGGGGTTATGAGCCCAGAATCCTGAGGTTGAGCATCACATGAGGCTCTGTGCTTGGCAGGGAGTCTGCTTCTCCCTCTCCTTCTGTGCCCCCCACCCCTGCTCCTGCTGTCTCTCTCTCTTGCTCTCTCTCTCTCAAATAGATGAATAAAATCTTTAAAAATATAAAAATAAAATAAAAATAATTTCTGGTGCATCGATATAATGGAATACCAAATGTAAAAAAAATGAGGAAGCACTTTATTTAATTTTCAATTTTTAAAAAGATTTTATTTGAAAGAGAGAGTACAGAGGGAGAGTAAGAGGGAGAAGGAGGCTCCCTGTTGAGCAGGGAGTGCCATACAAGGCTCAATCCTTGGACCCTGAGACCACTACTTGAGCCAACGCTTAACCGACTGAACCACCCAAGTGTCCCTGAGGTGGCTCTGTAATTATTGATATGAAATTATTTCCAAGATTTTTCCCAGAAAAAAAATAGCATCATAAAAGTTCTACATTTTTTTTTAAGAGGAAAAAGAGCATATATCTGAATTGGTTTTGATTCCCTAGAAGATAAAGAAGAAACCATCAGCAGTGGTGCCTCTCTGGGGGGTGGGGTCAGGCTGAGGAAACTTGGACTTGGAATCATGTTATGTGTTTTCTTTTGAAAAATTAAAATAGGATGATGGCATCACACTCAGTCAGCCTTGCTGGGGGTTCTTGTATCTTGGGGCCACCTGGAGGGGGTGAGATCCCACCATTTGGATTTAGGTTCTGAGCTCAGCCTCTGCTCCAACCTGGCTCTCCCAGAGCTTGGGATAGGTCTGGAGTCAGTAGTTTGCAACCAGACTGAGCATTAGAATCTCCTGAGGAGCTTTAAAAAATTCTGTTCCCACACTGCACCCCAGACCAATTACATCAGGATCTCTGGGAGGAATAAGAAGTGTCAGCGTTTTGATTTTTTTTTTAAAGACCCCCAAGTGATTCTAATATATACCCAAGTTTGAGAACTGGTGGCCTATATAAAAAATAACTTCCTCATTTCACACATTCATTTCCTGGGTCTCTCTGCCCCTCTGGGACTTCAAAGGTACCTGGGGTGACCAGCAGGGTGTGTTCAGACATTTCTAACTTTGAATGAAGACATCTGTTGCTAGAAATTGTGAAAATTGAACAAAAAAAACAGACCTCCAAAATGTCTGCTAGAATATTCGAGTCCTCCAGTTAGAATCAGCTTGACAAATCAAAGATTAATACCAGGTTCATATGTTCCATGACTTTAGAAATTCCTTCCTAAGAAATATGTATTAAAACATATGTATTAGAATATATGACAAAGATGTTTTCTGTTGGAGAGAAAAGCAAGAGATCTATAATTAATCAGGGAATTAATTGTGTGATAATAGTACTGATCCTAATAATGTTCCTTCCAGTATTTTATTCTTTTCTTTTTAAAGATTTTGTTTTATTTGAGAGAGAGAGAGAAAGCGAGAGAGAGAGAGATAGAGAGAGAGAGAGAGCAAGCAGGGGCAGAGGGAGAGGAGAAGCAAACTCCCTGCTGAGAAGGGGGCCCAACTCAGGGCTCAATCCCAGGACCCTGAGACTGTGACCTGAGCTGAAATCAGGAGGTGGCTGTTCAGCAGACTGAGCAACCCAGGCATCCCTAGATTTGTATTCTTTATAACAGTTTTATTGAGTTAAACTTTAGATACCATACTAATCACCTGTTTTTTAAAAGATTTATTTATTTATTTTAGAGAGAGAGGGGTGGGGCAGAGGGAGAGAGAGAATCTCAAGCAGACTCCAAGCAGAGCACAGAACTCCAGGCAGGGCTCCATCTCATGACCCTGAGATCATGACCTGAGCAGAAACCAAGAGTTGGACACTTAACAGAATGAGCCACCTTGGCACCCTCCAATTCACCCATTTAAAGTGTCCAATGCAATGGCTGTTAATATATTTTCAGAGTTCCACAATCAACTTTGGGACATTTCATCACCTCAAAAAGACACCCCACACCCCTTAAGAGTCAGTCCCCACTTCCCTTCAACCTCTGACCTTCCCATCTCTGTAGATTTGCCTGTCCTTGAGCTTTCACATAAATGCAATCCTACAATCTGTGATCTGTTGGGACTGGCTTCTTTCACCCTGCATCATGTTTTCAAGGTTCATGGATGTCGTAGCACATGTCAGGACTTCGTTCCTTCTTACTGCCAAATACTTTTCCATTACAGATATGTCACATCTGGTTTATCCGTTCACCGTCTGATGGACATTCCAGTTGTTTCCACTTTGTGGCTATTATGAATAATGCTCATATAAATACTTGTGTAAGCTTTTATGTGGACATATGTTTTGGGGTGCCTGAGTGGCTCAGTTGGTTAAGCATCCAACTCTTGATCTCAGCTCAGGTCTTTACTTCAGGGTTATGAGTTCAATCCTGCATTGGGCTCCACACTGGGTGTGGAGCCTACTTAAAAAAAACAACATATGTTTTCATTTCTCTTGGGTATTTACCTAGAGGTGGACTTCATCATTTTATTATACAATTTTCAAGCATACAAGATGAAAACATTTTTATAGCGAACATGTTTCTAGCCACCACCAACATTCTATAATTAACGTCTTATTCTCCTTCCTTTATCACCTCTCTATTTCTCTCTCTCTCACTAACCATCCATCAACTGACCTTCCTTTTAAATCTATTTCAAGGTGAGATGCCTGGGTGGCTCAGTGGTTGAGCATCTGCCTTCAGCTCAGTGCGTGATCCCGGGCTCCTGGGATCAAGTCCTTCCTTGGTGTGCTTCTCCCTCTGCCTATGTCTCTGCCTCTCTCTCTGTGAATAAATAAATAAAACCTTAAAAAAAATCTATTTCAAGGTACATGGCAAAAGTACTCTTCCTCCTCAATAGTTCAGAGTGAATAGCATTTGCCAGAGTTCAATATTTGCTCTGTTTCATTTCTTTTGGGGTAATGTTTACATATAATGAAATGCATAAATCTCAAAGTCTATACTCACTAGGTTTTCACAAAGTCATCTACGTGACCCAAAACTCCGTCAGTACATCATAATCACTCCAGAAGATTTTCTCATGTTGTCCTCACCAGGCGATCTCCACCTTCTGCCCTTCAGAGACAACCTCCATTCTCAGCTTTGCTCTGTGTATTTGGTTTGTGTACCATATAACATCACATAAATAGAAAAGGACAATATGTACACTTTATACATGTGAAGTTCCTTTCTCAGTAAAATGTTTTTGAGATTCATTAATGTCAGTAGTTTACTTTTTTTAAAAAAAAAAAAGATTTTATTTATTTTGAGAGAGAGAGAGAGAGAGAGAGAAAGTGAGCATGAGTAGGGAGGAGGGGCAGAGGGAGAGGGAGAGGAAGAGGGAGAAGCAGACTCCTCACTGAGAAGGGAACATGATGCAGGACTTGATACAAGGACCCTGAAATCATGACCTGAGCTGAAGGCAGATGCTTAACTGACTGAGCCACCCAGGTACCCCTAGTTTATTCCTTTTCATTACTGAATTATAAATCCATTATATATGAGTATCCCATAGCCTACTTTTCCATTCTGTTGATGGGCATCTGTTTGCTCCCTCCACTTCCTATTTATTTATTTATTTATTTATTTATTTATTTATTTATTTATTTATTTTAGTTTTATGAACAAAGCTGTTGTGAACATTTTTGTGCAAGTCTTCTTGTGGACATATGTTCTTGTTTTTCTTGGGCAAATACATTGGAGTGGAATTACTTGGTTTTGCAGTGCGTATATGTTTAACTTTATAAAGAACTGCCAGATTCCCTACCCACCCCGCAAGTGGTTGTGCCATTTTAGATTTTCATCAGCAATGTATGAGTTTTAGTTGCTCTATCTCCTCATCAAATTTTGATGTTGGTCGTCTTTTTAATTTTAGCAATTCTGTTGGATGAATAGTGCATCTCACTGTGTTGTTAATCTATGTTTTTCAGACTAATAAAAAGCTCTTTCATCATTGGTTCTTTGTATACCCTCTTTTGTTAAGTGTTCAAATTTTTTGCCATTTTTTAAAGTTTTACTATCTTGGGCAGCCCTGGTGGCGCAGTGGTTTAGCGCCGCCTGCAGCCTGGGGCGTGATCCTGGAGACCCTGGATCGAGTCCCACGTCAGGCTCTCTGTGTGGTGCCTGCTTCTTCCTCTGTGTCTCTGCCCCTCTCTCTCTCTCTCTCTCTGTCTCTATGAATAAATAAAATAAAATCTTTAAAAAATTAAAGAAATAAAGTTTTACTATCTGGAATTATAGAGCAGTCTTGAAGAACCATTGATAATATACAAATCTGCTTTATTTTTAAGCAATTCTAAGAGAGGAAAATTTTCTACCTCTCCTTTTTGCATTTTTCTTTTTTGGTATGGCATAAATTCTTACTGCAAGAACTTAATTGACTTCAGATTACTGTCACTTAAGTCCATTTCTCTTGGTTACTCTTCACTCAGATTTAAAACAGAAATATTTTGGGACTCCTGGGTGGCTCAGCGGTTGAGCATCTGCCTTTGGCCCAGGGCGCAATCCTTGAGTCCTGGGATCGAGTCCTGCATCGGAGCTTGCTTCTCTCTCTGCTGGTGTTTCTGCCTCTTTCTGTGTGTCTCTCATGAATAAATAAGATCAAATCTTAAAAAAATAAAATAAAACAAATATTTATATTTAGAGATAATTTGTGATTAGGCATTGCATACTTATGTAAGTTATGCTTGAATGTTTAATGAGGATTACTTCAGGGGGCCCCTGGTGGGTCAGTGCTTGAGCATCTGTTTTTGGCTCAGGTGGTGATCCTAGGGTCCTGGGATCGAGTCCTGCATCAGGTTCCCTGCAGGGAGTCTGCTTCTCCCTCTGCCTATATCTCTGCCTCTCTCTTTGTGTCTCTCATGAATAAATAAATAAAATCTTAAAAAAAAGAAATTACTTCATAAATAATTCTTCCTTTCCCCTTGTATTCTTTTTTAAAAAAATATTTTATTTATTTGTTTGAGGGAAAGAGAGAGAGCGTGGTGGGGGCATGGTAGAAGGAGAAACTGACTCCCTGCTGAGCAGGGACCCAGACTGAGGATCCATCCAGGACCCTGAGATCATGACCTGAGCTGACGGCAGATGCTTAACCGACTGAGCCACCCAGGCGCCCCTCCCCTTGTATTCTTAATTTGCATGAAAGGGCAGAGGAATAATTCAACCAAGTACTAGTTTATTGCTACATGTGTCCACCTTCAACTCCATTACTAATGAGCTGAAGAACAGAGCTCTTGCTGAGAAAAGCAATATCCTACTGCTTAGGAAAAAGGTGTGGTTGTGTTTAGGATTTACTTTCTTTTCAAGGATTAAGAACCATATTTTAGCAGCCGTGATCCCACACAGGAGGATAAAGATGTTAAAGCCCAATTAGTCAAGAAACTCTCCCCACAGATTTGGTGATAATTTGGGGGTTAAGAGGACCAACTGCCCTTAGCTATGCTGAGGGAACAGAAAAGCTCAGAGATGCAGGTGTCCATGTTGGCTGTTTGTCATCCTATCCAGGTAGGGGCAAGTAGATGGTTTCTTCTTTAACTTATGCTTTTTTTTCTTTTAAGTTTTATTTATTTGAGAGAGAGAGAGAGAGAGAGAGAGAGCACATGTGTATAGGGAGTGAAGAGGAAGGGCAGAGGGAGAGAATCTCAATTAGATTCCCCACTGAGCGTGGAGCCCACCATGGAGCTAGATCTCACAACCCTGAGATCATGACCTATACCAAAATTCAGAGTCAGATACTTAACCCACCGAGCTACCCAGGCGCCTCCTTTAACTTATGTTTGATAATCTTCCAGCGTGCATTAGCTTTAAGGATCTTTGGCAGCAATTGTTGGGGCGGGGGAGGGGGAATGAACATTTTTTTTTCTATTTTTGCTTTAAAATGTGTGAAGATCCAATTTAAAGGAGAGAATAATTATGTAATACATATGGAACTCCTACCATATATTACTAAGTATCAGAGTTATTTTGCATGGGCCTTCATACATGAGATCAATAAGACAAAGAGCTTTGCTGTTTCCATTGTGGGTATACACGTGGGTATGAGCAGATAGATGATAGATAGATGATAGATAGATAGATAGTAGATAGAGATAGATAGAGATACCCTCCCCAACCCCATTCCTACTTCAGTTTTCAATTTTCTCTTGCAAATGCTTCAAGTAACCATCAACAATGATATACTTTCCCCTTATGTATCACTTCGTTTTTTGATAATCAAAAGGCAAGATCACAGGCCAGATTCAAAATCACTGCACTCTGTGACCTTCCTATGGTTTCCTCCTAAATTTCTCCTTTTGAAGGTGAAGTGGAGGGGTGCCTGGGTGGCTCAGTCAGTTAAGCATCTGCCTTCAGATCAGATCATGATCCCAGGGTCCTGGGATCAAGCTCCTTACCAGTCTCCCTGCTCTTGGGGAGCCTGCTTCTACCTCCTCCTGTGTCTCTACCTCTCTGTGTGTGTGTGTGTGTCTCTCATGAATAAATAAATAAATAAATAAATAAATAAATAAATAAATAAATAAATCTTCTATGTATATATAAAAAGTAGAATGTGTAAGTCTACATTAAATGGAAAATAGACTATAGTATAGTGAGTGAAAAAAAGGCAGGTTAAACAAAGCATGCTAGCGGTTGTTTTTTTTTTAAGATTTTATTTATTTATTCATTCATGAGAGACAGAGATATAGGCAGAGGAAGAAGCAGGCTCCATGCTGGGAGCCCGACGCAGGACTCGATCCCGGGACTCCAGGATCGCGCCCTGGGCCGAAGGCAGGCGCTAAACCGCTGAGCCACCCAGGGATTCCCCTAAATGGATAAAATCTTAAGAAAAAGAATGTATTCACTGAAGTAATAACAGACATATGTTTTGGCTATTATTACTATTATAGATAGAAAAAAAACCCTACAGTTAAAGGTAAAAATTTCAAAGTGATTCTTACCAAGGTGCATATGATTATTTTTTAGAACTTGGCAAAATGATACTAAAATTCATCCAGAAAAATATATTTGTAAAACTAGGCAGGAAAACATCGAAATTATGGGGTATAAGTTCTTTTAGATAGTAAAATGTTATGGAACTATGAACACAAACATTTTGCTACTGGGACAAGAATAGGCAGATGAGTAGAAAAGAATATGGACTCTACTGTATGATAAAACTGGCATTTCAAACAAGTGTAGAAGAGATGGATTATTATAACTATCTGGGTTATTACTATCCATATTATTATTAATTATTGTCATTATTCTTTTTTTAAAAAGATTTTATTTATTTATTCATGAGAGACTGCAGAGAGAGAGGCAGAGACACAGGCAGAGGGAGAAGCAGGCTCCTTGTGGGGAGCCGGATGTGGGACTGGATCCCGGAACCCCAGGATCACACGCTGAGAGGAAGGCAGATGCTCAAGTGCTGAGCCACCCAGGCGTCCCTACTGTCATTATTCAAATGGTGTTTAGCCCTTTGGAGAAAAAGGAAAAGTTGGTTCCATGTCCTATTTCTAAATACTAGATAGATGAATTATATAAAAATAAATGGTTAAAGTGTGAAAATACAGTGATTTTTCAAAAAGCCAGGGAAAACTCTTTCAAGCATAATGCAAAAATGTGAAATCATAAAAGCAAACAAGGGTGCCAGGCTGGTTCAGTTGGTAGAGCATGCAATTTTTGATCTCAGGATCATGAGTTGGAGCCCATGTTGGGTATAGAGTTTCCTTAAAAAGAAAAAGAAGGGATCCCTGGGTGGCGCAGCGGTTTGGCGCCTGCCTTTGGCCCAGGGCGCGATCCTGGAGACCCGGGATCGAATCCCACGTCAGGCTCCCGGTGCATGGAGCCTGCTTCTCCCTCTGCCTGTGTCTCTGCCTCTCTCTCTCTCTCTCTCTGTGACTATCATAAATAAATAAAAATTAAAAAAATTTTTTTTTAAAAAAAAAGAAAAAGAAGGGGCAGCCCGGGAGGCTCAGCGGTTTGGCGCCGCCTTCAGCCCAGGGCCCGATCCTGGAGACATGGGATGGAGTCCCACTCCAGGCTCCCTGCATGGAGCCTGCTTCTCCCTCTCTGCCTGTGTCTGTTCCTCTCTCTCTCTTTGTGTCTCTCATGAATAAATAAATCTTAAAAAAAAAAAAAGAAGAGGAAGAAAAGGAAAAAAATTGAAAAGGATGAATCTGATAATACAAAAATTAAGATTTTTAAAAAAGATTTTATTTGTTTATTTATGAGAGACACACACAGAGAGGCAGAGGCATACATAGGCAGAGGGAGAAGCAGGGTCCCTGTGGGAAGCCCAATGAAGGACTTGATCCCAGGACCCAGGAATCACACCCTGAGCCAAAGACAGATGCTCAACCACTGAAGTACCCAGGAGTCCCAAAATTAAAAACTTCTTATTGCAAAAACAAGTACCATAAACAAATATAAAAACAGAAAAGAAAAAAAAAACCCAGAAAAGAACATTCAGTATATGATAGCAGAGGGCTAATTTCCTTAAAGAATCAAGATAATATGAGTCAACAAGAAGAGACAACTGAACAGCAAAACCAGTGAAGGATATAAAGTCAGTTCATGGATGAAGAAATGTTAATGGATAATGAAAAAAAGAAGATTCCATTTACCTATAGGATTGGCAAATATAGAGCAGCCCAGGTGGCTCAGCGGTTTAGCACCACCTTCAGCCCAGGGCGAGATCCCGGAGACCTGAGTTCGAGTCCCACGTCAGGCTCCCTGCATGGAGCCTGCTTCTCTCTCTGCCTCTCTCTTTCTCTCTTTCTCTCTGTGTCTCTCATGAATAAATAAACAAAATCTAAAAAAAAAAAAAAAAGGATTGGCAAATATAAAAGTTTGCCAATACCAAGAGTGGGCTAAGGTGTAAGTGGTAAGCATTCTCAAGCATGGTTAGTGGGTGTCCCAGTCATCTACTGCTTCACAGCAAGCCATGCACAGTTTAATGGCATAAAATAGCCATTTTAGCATAGATTTTGTGGATAATTTAGAAAGGGCACAGTGGGGATGGATCTTATCCACTTCACAGTACTCTTAGCTGGTATGACCCAAAGGCTGGGGTGGCCATTGAGCCCGGGGATAGGTACAGTGGGGCTGGAGAACCCACTCTCTTCTTTACTCACTTCCTGATACTGAGCTAAGATGGTAAAAGATGGGGTCCTCTGGGACTGTCCGGTGGAGCACCACTATGTGGCCTCTTGATTATAGTGGTCTTAGGGCAGCTGCAATGTCTTACATGGCAGCTCAGGGCTCCAAGAGCAAGTGTATGTAGAGAATAAGCTCGAAGATGCATGGCTTTTTCTGACCGAGTCACACTGAACCACCTCTACTCTACCAAGTCACAAGCTTGTCCAGATTCAAAGGGAGCAGACATAGACCCCACTTCTCCAAGAAGGAGAATCAAAGAATTTGTGGCCGTGTTTTAAAACAACCACAGTGGAGGAGTAAGTTATGGCAGCATCTTTGGAAAGGTTATTTTGCAATATGTACCAAGATTGGCAGCCACTACCTTTTAAGCCAGAAGGGTCCTGCCTGGACAGTCCCTTGGCTCCTAGTCTCTACTTTCCCCCCCAACCCCATCTCTCCTTAACCTTTTCTCTACCTGGTTTCTGCCACCACCACTGGTATCTCTTCCTCTCCTAGATCTAGAAACTTCTCTGCAAAATAATTAGGTCCTCCTCTCTAGAACCCTTCTTGGAGACTATACTGGTATCTCTTCCTCCCCTAGATCTAGAAACTTCTCTGCAAAATAATTAGGTCCTCCTCTCTAGAACCCTTCTTGGAGACTATACATGGCTCTTCCTGGCAATTGCTTCCTCTGCAACTCAGTATCTGCTGGTTCCATTAAAGGGGAGCGGTGATGAGTGAGTGCTGGCCTCATGGTGGCAGGACTCCAGAAAGGGTAGGGCTCCATTCTGATGAAATGAAATACAGCTCAAAACCCCAAGGTCTTATTTCCCACCTACTCTCAGTTAGATTTATATTTTTCCTATTAACTTTGGATGTGTGTCTTTCTAATGTTACTACTTCTACTATATTATTCTGTGTTTGTTGCTTACCCATTGCTGCATAATGCAATTACTCCAAAGCTTAGCGGCATAGAACAATGTTTATCATCTCACACTTTCTGTGGGTCAAGGATCTAGGCATGGCCTTACTGGGTCCTCTGGCTCTGGATTCCTCACAATGCTGCAGTCATTTCAAGGCTCGACTGGGAAGGATCTCCTTGCTCCTTCCTCTGATTGTCATAGGATTCAGTGTCTCAAGGGTTCTTGACTAAGGCCTGGTTTCCTTACCAGCTCCCTCTGTTCCTTGGCACAGAGGTCCTTCATAGGACACCTCTCAATATGGTGCTGGGTTCACCTAAGGCTGGGAAAAGAGAGGGCCAGCAAGATGGAATTCAGTCTTTTGTAGGCTAATCATGGAAGTGACATCACCTCACACTTCCATATTCCATATTCCATGTTCCATATAGCAGTGAGGCCCTCACTAGGTCCAGCCTCCAGTCAGGGTGAATGTGAGTATTAGGAGTCCCTGCCAGGGCAGTCCACAAATGCTACGGGCAAATCCCCTCTTCCTTGACTTGGGTTCTAGTGTAGGTTCTCATGTTACTGCCAGCTATTCTTACATCCAGATATTCGGAGTGCCCTGACCCAGAAAGGTGGGGTTGTGGTGGTGGTGGTGGTATGTTTCCTGGAGAGAGGATGGTGACTACGGAATAAGAGGTTTCTTCTCACTGTGACACATGATTGCTTTAGCATGAAAGATTTAGAGATGCTTTTGTAAAAGCTTAGAACATTTGATTTTTTTTTTAAAGATTTATTCATGAGAGATACACAGACAGGGAGAGACACAGGCAGAGGGAGAAGCAGATCCTTCGCAGGGAGTCTGATGTGGGACTCAATCCTGGGACTGGGGATCATGCCCTGAGCCCAACGCACATGCTCAACCACTGAGCCATGCAGGCATCCTGCTTAGAACATTTAAAAAATATATTTTATTTATTTGAGAGAGAGAGAGAGAGAGAGAGAGAGCGCACAAGCAGGGGGAAGGGAGAGAGAGAAACAGAATTCCCACTGAGTGCAGAGCCCAATGATTGGCTCGATGTGGGGCTCAGTCCCTGAGATCATGACCTGAGTGGAAGTCAGATGCTTAACCGACTGAGCCTCCCAAGGTGTCTCTAAGCTTAGAACATTTCTGAGGGCTGTGAACCCCTGGGAAACTGATCTCTGAGAAAGGGGACCAGGAATGAAGGGAAGGGTCCCTTATATGCTTTACTTAATACCTTCTGTACTGCTTATTTAATTCTGCATGTACTACATTTATTGTAATAACAAACAGTTACAATTTAAAAAGGGAAAAGTTAAGAACAGTGTAGCCACTTAATTCAGAAAGATTTTTTTTAATTTTTTTTTTTTATGATAGTCACAGAGAGAGAGAGGCAGAGACACAGGCGGAGGGAGAAGCAGGCTCCATGCACTGGGAGCCTGATGTGGGATTCGATCCCGGGTCTCCAGGATCGCGCCCTGGGCCAAAGGCAGGCGCCAAACCGCTGTGCCACCCAGGGATCCCCTAATTCAGAAAGATTTCTAAATAACCCCATGTCATGGGGTAAAAAGGGGATCTAATTAATTACAAACCTTTATGGTCTGAAAGTAAGGCACAAATGAAAAAATGACAAGTGAATGCGTCCGTTTTTTAGGGATTCATTGTCCAGGCAGCAGATTTTACAGACCAGGTATCCCTGGCTTTACAGGCAGAGGAATTTAAAAAGTGCTTTCAATGAGATGAAGTACAAAGCATAGAATGTTCTGGAGAGCTGGAAGCTAGGTGGGGGTGGAGGTAGGTTCTCTAGCCGATCCCAGCTAGCGCCCCTGGCCTGCCCTCTTCTCTCTCCTGTGTTAACTCTATCCCTTGGTCTGCAAACCCTCTCAGACAGCCTCCCTTAAAAGTCCTTGTCTCAAAAATGCTGGCAAGATTAAGATTATAAAACAGCATCAGATATATGGTGATCATAC
This sequence comes from Vulpes vulpes, assembly GCF_048418805.1. Lineage (NCBI taxonomy): Eukaryota > Metazoa > Chordata > Mammalia > Carnivora > Canidae > Vulpes > Vulpes vulpes. The sequence goes on from NC_132785.1 coordinate 48,170,295, forward strand.
ATGTGCTAAGAGCTAAACAACACAAACCTTATTCCAGACCTAGAAAGAAGATGAAAGAAACACTATAGCGTGGTGAAAATGTGTGTCTTCCAAAGAGAATGACTGGGTAAATGTTACTCTTCTATTTTCTGATTTCTATGGCTTTTTGTTTATAGTTGTGAAATATGACAGAGTGCCTTATATGGCACTCAGGGCAGTCCCTGGCCTAGCAAAATACATAGCATGTGAGAGCTTGTTAGAAAAAGTGTCCCAAACTGGATGGCTCAATCAGTTAAGCGTTTGCCTTGGGCTCAGGTCATGGTCTCGGGGTCCTGGGATAGAGCCCTTCATAGAATGCCCTGCTAAGCCAGGAGCCTGCTTCTCCCTCTCCTGCCTCCCCCCACCCCGCCCCACCGCTCATGCTCTCTCTCTCTCTCAAATGAATGAATAAAATCTTTAAAAAAAAAAGAAATAGTGTCCCAAACTTACTAAACCAGAATCTGCATTTTAACAAGATCCCCAGGTGATTCACATATACTTTAAAGTTTAAAACAATTGTCCTCAAACCTGGCTTTACATTGGAATCACCTGCAGAACTTTAAAAATACTGAGGCCTGGACCCCAACTCCATAAATCTTGATGTACTTGGCTGAGGTGAAGCCTGGTCAATGAGGGTTTTTGTTTTTTTTTAATTCTATTTATTCATGAGAGACACACAGAGAGAGAGGCAGAGGAAGAAGCAGGCTCCACGCAGGGAGCCCGATGTGGGACTCGATCCCGGGTCTCCAGGATCATGCCCTGGGCTGAAGGCAGTGGTAAACCACTGAGCTACCCGGGCTGCCCCTGGTCAATGAGTTTTTTTTTTTTTTTTTTTTAAGATTTTATTTATTTATTCATGAGAGACAGGGAGAGAGGCAGAGACACAGGCAGAGAGAGAAGCAGGCTCTATGCAGGGAGCTCGGTGTGGGACTTGATCCCAGGGCCCTGGGATCACACCCTGAGCTGAAGGCAGATGCTCAACCACTGAGCCACCCAGGCGCCCCTGGGCAATGAGTTTTTAAAAAAATCTTAGGTGACTCCAAACCATTATGCTAATATAGCAGTTCTCTGAGTGTGGGCCCAGCACACCGGCTAAGGGAATGCAACTTCTCAAGCCCCACCCCTGAGCTACAGGATCAGAAACTCTGAGAATGGGGCCTGAAGATCTACTAGTTAGCCCTTGCAGGCCATTCTGATGCCCTCTGAGGTTGAAGAACCCGATAAGGTAGGTCTGGGGTGACACCCCAAAATTTGCATTTCTTAGGTTCCAGGTGTTGGAGGTGTGAGAGCCACACTTAGAGAAGCACTGGCCTAAACCCTCTGATCTATGGTTTGTCCAGAGCCACACAACTGCTCAGAGCCTGTCTCTTCTCTTTTGGCCACAAGCTGCCCAACTGCTGTTTCTTCTCAGGTCTGAGGCCGTGTACACGGCCCTTTTGCACTTCCACCTTCATCAAATATGCAAACGTTAAAAAAATACAGGTCAGTACCGCATACTAAAAATTTGTCTCTTTGCTTCTTTCTAGAAACTACTCACACCTGCTGCCCCAGGCCCCCCCCCCCACTTCTAATGCGCTCAGTTGTGTCAGCCCACACCCCACAAGGGGCCCCTGCCCTGCTCCTCTCTGGGTTCAGCTATGGCCTCTCCCTTGAAACCTCTCCACCTGGCTTGAGGCCCGAGAACTCCTGCGAGGCGCAAAATAACCAGGCTGCGGAGCCGCCGGCCTTCAGGGCGGGAACCTCACTCACAGCCTCGGGATCTGTCAGAGGGTCGCTTGGGGTGCTAACCTGCTGCCGCCCGCCCTTTCTCCCCTGTAGGAAGTCTACAGCGAGGAGGAGAGAAGGGGGCACCAGGGGCTCAGGAAGGGGGGTGGAGACGGTGAAGCAGGAGCTCCCAGCTGGAGGGGGGGACAGTGACTGTGCCCCCCCCCCCCGGCGGTCCCAGCCTCCCAGGTCCTGAATCCCGCTCCCTTCATTAAATTCCGCAAACCAGCCTCCAACCTGTTCCTTTCCCCGCCGGGGCTTTGCTCGGGTCCCTGGAGGTGGGGCACGTCGGGGTGGGGGCGTCCTGGGAATCTCCGGGGCGGAGGACGCCGGCCGCGGCGCGGGGAGGTGAGCCGCCCCTCCGGGATCGTCTCTCGCAGCCCAGGGTGGAGCCGGAAGGCGCGAGTGTGGCTGGGGGGGGGGTGCCCGTGGGTCCCCGCGGAGCGCCGCTTCCCGCGCGACCACGGAGGGCCCTGGGTGGGCGCCACGCACCCCCTGGCGCGGCCTCAGGCGCGGCTGCGGAGCCCGCGCCACCGACCTCCTCGCGGCCTCCCGGGGCTGAGCCGCTGCGCCGCTCGCCTCCGCTCTCCCTCCAGCCGCAGGACCGGCGCGTCCGCGGTGGCGCAGCGCGCTCCCCGGCGCTCCCCGGCGCTCCCCGAGCTCGGTTGGGTGGCGCCGCGCGGAGACACGGGCTCCGGCTTCGGGACCGAGTAAGGCGCGATCCGAGGGCGGCCCGCGGGGTCCGGGAGGGGCGCTCGGGCCGGCGGCCCCCCTCCCCCCCCGGCGCACCTGCCCCCGGGCCGCGCGGGGCGGGGCGGGGCGGGCGGGGCGGGGCGGGGCGGGGCGCGCGCAGGTTGCCGACCCGGACGCTGGAGGGGGCTGTGGCTCTCTCGCCGTCCGCGCGGCCCCGGCGGCCCCAGCTCCCCCCGCCGAGGGGCCGGCCCAGGCCCGGGGAGGGCGCGACCGCCGGCACTTCCCGCTCGGCGGCCTCGGAGGCGGCGGGGCTGCGGGCGCTCGGCCGGGGCGCGGGGCGCGGGGCGCGGGGCGCGGGCGGGGACGCGGCCGCCGCCCGCTTGGCGCTGCTCCTCCCCGCGCGAGCGGCTCCCGGCTCCCGGCTCCCGGCTCCCGGCTCCCGGCTCTCGGCTCTCGGCCCGGCGTCCCGGCGGCCATGGCGACCCTGAGCCCGCTCCCCACCCACCCCGCCTGCTCCGCCCTCCCCTCCGCCCCGCGCCACCTCTGATGGCTCGGACCTCGGCCGGCCACCCCCAGCCCCGCTCGCGCTCCCGCGCCGCCGCCGCCGCCCGCGGGTATTAATAGCCGAGCGCCCCCGCCGCACGCGCACCCGGAGCCGCCGCGCCCTGGCAGCCGGGCGCTCGGAGCCGCGGAGCCGGAGCCGGAGCGGGAGCGGGAGCCGGAGCCGGAGCCGGAGCCGGAGCGGGAGCCGGAGCCGGAGCCGGAGCCGGAGCCGGAGCCGCCGGCGCCGCGGAGGTAGGAGGTAGGAGGCGCGGGGCGAACAATGACCGCGGCCGGCGGGGCGGGCGGGGCGGCGGGCGGGCGGCAACTTGTGCGAGTCGGGGCGCCCGGGGCCGACCCGCGGGGGCGGCGGGGGACACGGGGGCGTGCCCGCGGGGTCCTGCCCGGAGGAGGCGGGCGGCGGTGCGGTCGGGCTCCGGTCCGCGGGCTCGGGGCAGCCCCGGCACAATAGCAGGGGCGCGGGGCCTCCGGGTCCCGGGCACCCTCCGCGCTGCGCGCACCTCCGCGGACCCGGGCAGCGGGCTGCGCGCCCCCGCCCCCCCCCCCCGGGGCGCCCTTCCCCCCTCGGCCTCCTCCCAGCCTCCTCCCAGCCTCCAGCCCACCCCGCGCGCTGACAGCGCCGGACGCCGCTTCCGGACCTCCGGCCGTACAGTTGGCCCCGGGGGCGGCTCGCGGGCCGGGGGGGGGGGGGGCGGCTGGGGTGCTTGGGTGCTTGGGTGCCGGGGCGCCGCCGGGTGCAGCCGCTCGCCCACGCGCGGCGCGAGCACCTCGGTAGGTGACAAAGAGGAACACACCCTCCGCCTAAGTTAGATTTGGTCTCTCCTTACCGCCTGCCTTTACGGAGAGCGAACTTGGTGGGTTTTTTGTTTTGTTTTTTTGCTTTCTCTTTTCAAGCAAAAGACACAGATTTCTGTGGTGAGCATTTCGAGGCAGCAACTTCTGATTGTGGTTTTATGATTTAAGTTCCGGAAACTTTAGCTGTGTGATCGGGCCAGACCCTTGAGTGTGTGTGTGTGTGTGAGTGTGGCTTGAGGACGGGTGGGGGGATGCGTTCCCCGTAATCCTTGTGGATTTGGTGTGTCGTTGGGGCCCGCAGCCGTGGGGTCGGTGCAGGACCCCAGAAAGGAGGGAGGTGGGTGGGGCTCACAAAGGAACGGGCCCCTGCTATCACATCAGATGGGCTTCTGGAGAGGTGGACCCAGTGCCTCTCCTCTGGGGCAGCGGAGCGGTCTGCGCTGTCTGGGGCCTTCTGGAGTACCCTGGTGGCCTCTGGCTGTTCCATTTTATTATTGTTAATGCCTTTCTTGCTAGCTTCCCAGGTTCGACCTGCTCGGCCAGCTCTCCCCGGTTTCCCCTGTCCCCCCAGGGCCTGGACTTTTCTGGGCCACTACCTTCCCACCCAGCAGGCAGTCTTCCCAGAGCCAGACCCCTTGGGTTAGGTTTAATGTGTTTTGCACGTGGTGACTTGCCAAGCCCATTTCTGAACATCCCCTTAGCATTGTCTTGCTTCTCTTATTCCCCCTAAACTGGAGTGCAGGAAGAAAGGCCTTTTTGGTGCTGAGAGCTTTGAGGGAGTTGCCTTAAAAATCGCCCTCATTGTTCGATGGGGTGGGTGGGCCCTTCTGATATCTCTCCTGTCTTTGGCTTTCTTCCCTCGTTCCACAGCCTGCTGGCTGGGGGGTTTACCCTCAGCCTTTCCAGAGGGTTGGTCCTCTGGTATGACAGTTTCTGACCATGCGCTTCGTATGTGGGTTCAGCATCCACATGGCTCACTTTATATTCTTGCAGCATCGTTCTGCAGCAAGGCACCAATATTGGAGTTACTCCAAGCACAACAAAACGTTTGTGTTTTTAGAATGTCTGGCTAATAGATCTGCCTCTGGGTAAAATAAATAGACATTATTGGCCAGTGACTGGCTCACCGGGCAAAGCGTTGGTGGAGATACTGAGTTGATGCCTCCCTAGCCCAGGCCTTCCCAGAATCTCCTGTTTCTTTCATGTGGGCAGGAAACTTGAAATAGTTGGTGATGATGTTGTGCCTCATTGGGTCACAGATTCTATAGCCCACCCCTTGTGAATTGGTGCGTGGTTGTTCATTTAGGGAGTTTGTCCCTATGGAAATCCTGCAGTTAGGTTTATAATGTGCCTTCTCACATTGATAGTCTCTTCCTGGAATTTGTATAAGTGATTTCATTCCTTAGGTCATAATAAAACACTAATGCTACTCTGTAGCCAAATTTACCACAAGGAAATTTTAAAAATCTACCCTAGAGAGTTTTCTTCTGGTGTATTGCACTTATTTCATAATTATTTTGAGCCCGAAGGGAACCTGGGTGGATTTTTTTTTTAATATTTTATTTGTTTGTAAGAGACACACAGAGAGAGAGAGGCAGAGACACAGGCAGAGGGAGAAGCAGGCTCCATGCAGGGAGCCCCATGTGGGACTCGATCCCAGGTCTCCAGGATCACGTTCTGGGCTGAAGGCGGGTCTAAACCGCTGAGCCACCCAGGCTGCCTGATGTTTTTGTTTTGTATTTCATTAGAGAAACTGTCCAAGGAAAGTTTAAGAATTAAATACAGTATCGAAAAGGTTGGTTTTTTTAAATGGTGGAATTCATCCTCTCATACTCATTGAGCATAGCAGAGTTTAATTCATTTGGAAAACAATAGAAATGTTTAAGGAGGTTGCTTGCGATAACCATCAGAAGCAAAACCTTTTTCCATCCTAGGGGAGGTTAGAGCCCACTGGAGAAAAGGCAAGAGCCCGGTCTTCTTGTGTGCTCAACACTCTATAGGAAAGATGACATTGTGACTTTCCCAGAGAGTGGGGCAAGTTTTGTGGATTTGTAGGTCCCGAGCCAGTGATTTGGTAGCATTGAGAACTGGGCATTTGAAACCAGCCCCTTGTAACAGGCCTTGCTCATCTCCGCGAACTGCCTCGTGTTTTGGAGAAGTGCACCTTACCCTGTAACCAAAGAAGCTCCAGGAAAGAGAGGGGCCCTTATAATACCCGAATATAGTCGCAGGCTGGAGTCCTTTCCACCCTGGGTGTACAGGTGTATGTACCAGGTAGGCTTTCCGGTTGCGGTGCCTGCCTCTCCCTCATCCCTGGATGCTCGCGATTGGAAGGCGGGCTCTCCGAGCCTGGCTATCGAATGGGAAGCCGTAGGTCAACTTCTTTTCCTGGCTTTTGAATGCGTAGAGTTTCTCCGTCCGCCTCCGTTTCCTCCAGGTTAACCGCTTCCACATGTCCAGAAAGATCAGAGCCCAACGGTTTCCATTCAAATTGCTCGAAGTACTGATTTCACCAGCCCCCTTATGCCAAATGCTGCCTTTGTTTTTAATCAAGAAGCCCCTGGCAAATGTTGATTTTAAAGTGGGAAACTGGCTTTTTTAGGCTGTCCTTGTGCTGGTTTTCAGCAGTTAAAAATGTTTTGCCCATTGGATATGCTAAGCAAAAGTGAGCACTTGATAGATATTAAATATGGTGCCTCTCAGCTTTTGATATTTGTGAACTAAGCCAGGGACCATCAGGTACACCGTGACTAAAATTGAATACATGCTCAGCATTGGCTGGGACCCTAGCTTGGGATGGTGGTTTTCTTATTTTAACGGGGGATGGAAATACTAGACAAACGAGAAGATTGGCAAGTAAGTGTTGTGGGAATTCATCATTTGCACTGAATTAATTTCATGTGTAAAATTGTCATATTTATGCATACATTTTCAAACAAAGGAGCCAGCGGCCAAACCAGATTGCTTTTAACTCTATTATGACAATATTTCTTACCACAAGAGTAATGTCACTCTGCACACAGACTTTGGCTTCCCATAAACGTATCTTGTAAAAGAAGGCTTGTCAATCCAGTATTATGGGGAGTTTCATTTTTTGTTCTCATCCTGTTAACTCAGGATCTAGTATAGGCCTGGCACATAACACTCCCTTGGGAAATACTCGCAGTGAATATATAAACCTCATTTTTGATGTCTTTTCCAGTTAGCATTTAAAGTTTTTTAAGGTTGCTATTCTGGGAATTTGAAAATTTGATATTTGATTTTGTTTCCGTTTCATTCTAATTTAACAATTTAAATTAACCTTTAGGGGGGCCTGGGTGGCTCTGTTGGTTAAGCATCTGCCTTTGGCTCAGGTCTGGATCCCAGGGTCCTGGGATGGAGCCCTGCATTGGGCTTCCTACTCAGTGGGGAGTTTGCTTTTCTCTTTCTCTCTCTGCCCCCCCCCCCCATGTGCCTTCTCTCTCTCTCAAATAAATAAATAAAATCTTTAAAAAAAAATTAACCTTTAATGCTGGGTAACATTGTAAAAAGACTATATCTTTTTTTAAGGAGACTATTCAAGCTTAGACCTAACAGCACAAAGAAGAAAGTAGAACTTCTCTGAGAAGCTAGCTTCTGGGAGAATTTTCCTTCTTCCTGGCGTACATTTTCTATAAGTTTTATTAGTGAATGTCCGTTGGTGGTAGCATCTGTGTTTGTGTGCCTTTAAATATCTTTGTTCTGCAGTGATAAATGCCCTGGGTGTGCAATTCTGGATTGCTGTTGTATTAATCGACTGTCTCCTCGTTCCATTGTTGCTGCTGCAGTGTCAGCTCAGGCTGATTGTTTTTTGTGAGTAGTCTGTCTTTTCTCTCTGGCTACCTTTTATTTATTTATTTTTCAATAGGCTTTATGCCCAGCGTGGAGCTCAGTGTGGGACTTGAACTCATGACTCTGAGATCAAGACCCAGATGCTTAACCAGCTGAGCCACCCAAGCGCCTTTCTGGCTGCTTTTAAGGTTCTTAGGAGTTCTGCCCTTTGACTATGTCAAGGTACAATTTCTTTTCTCCTTGATTTAGTTTTTTTCTTAGGTTTTATTTATTTATTCATGAGAGACAGAGAGAGATAGGCAGAGACACAGGGAGAAGGAGAAGCAGGCTCCACGCAGGGAGCCCGATGCAGGACTCGATCCCAGGACCCCAGGATCACGACCTGAGCCGAAGGCAGATGCTCAACCGCTGAGCCACCCAGGTGCCTCCCCATTTTTTAAAGTTCTCCTTGACTTTGACCCCCTTCCTCTCCTACACTTGTTCTTCCTACCTCCTCCCTACTCTTCCCTCTCTACTCCTCCCTCCCATCGTCTTACCAATCAATGTCTTTCTGTTGCCCAGTGGCATTTTAGGGCCTGGGCATGTCACCATCTGTCCACTCCTTCACCTTTGGCCACTCTGGTCATTTGGTTTGGGCTATCATGCATGAAGTGCTGAACAGTTGTGAACAAGTCTTTGTGTGGAGATCTGTTTTTATCTCTGGGTCTTACAACAAGTATATGCATAACTTTATAAGAAGCTATAGTCCCAAGTGTTTGTACTGTTTTCCATTCTACCAGTGACATCTGAGCATTCCAGTTACTGTAATCCCCAGTAAGCATCTGCTGGAAAATTGTGTCTTTTTCATTTTAGCCATTCTGGTGGATGTGTCCTGGTGTCTCATTGTGGTTTAATTGTATATTTCCCTGATGGCTAATGGTTGCTTTTCATGTGCTTATTGGCTATTTGTTTATCGTCTTTTGTCTATTAAATCTTTTGTCTTTTCACTTGTTTTTTGTCTGGTCATTTCACATAGCTTTTGAGGATAATTGACATGATCAACTACACATCCTTAATGTCATTTTATTTTATAGTTGTGGAGATTATATATTCTAGATACAAGTTCTTTGTTAGATCTGTGTATTGTGAATATTTTCACCAGTCTGTTTTGACCTTTTTATTTCTTGATGGTATCTTTTGAAAAGCAAAAGTTATCAGGAAAACATTGTACATGATCTAATTATTGAGCTTATTAAAGGCCAGGGAATTTATTCAACGTTGGAAAAATAACACATTTTTATGTGTAAGGCTTAGGCTAGTGTTGCTCTTTTCAAGAGTTTGACTTCCATTTACTTTGAGGGTGATGGAGCAGTTTTATTCTTTCCTAACTAAAACTTAGTTGAAGAGACTTAAACTTGCAAGAGAAAAATACCAGCTTATTTTGAAAATCTGAGGAAACAAGGGTTTAAGATTATGATCAGATAAATTTCTAAAATCCAGAGCTGTATTTTTTTTTTAGTACACAGAAGAATTATGGGAAAGAAATATTTTTGAAATCAATACAAAAATGGAACCCTAGGGAAAAGCAAGATGTAACATATAAATTTTTTAAATTTTTTATTTCTTTTTTAAGATTTATTTATTTACTTGAGAGAGAGAGCGAAAGCACATGTGCATCAGGGGAGGGGCACAGGGGTAGGAAGGAGAGAGAATCTCCAGTAGACTCACCACTCAGCGAGGAGCCTGATGCAGGGCTTGATCCCATGACTCTGAGATCATGACCTGAGCTGAAACCAAGAGTCAGATGCCCAATCGACTGAGCCACCCAGGCAGCCCAAGATGGAACATTTTAAAAAGAAGGTGGAATGGTGTATGTAGGTAGTTATGAGAAGGTTTTAGTTCTTCTATTTTGGCAGGAGTTATTCTTGTTGTCTCTGTTTTCTCCTCATTTTCTGAACTAGATAATAAACATTATTTGGTCAGAAAGTATATTTTCCTAATTTTTGTTTCTCCTGCCCAGAGAAGGTAAATAAATATTGGTTGATCTGAATTAAAATATGTGTAATGAACACCCCATGACATTTGAGAATGTGAGAGGTAGAAGGTGATATCAGAGGTAGCAAGAGTTGGGAGTGTAGGCGCTGGAACCAGGCGGCTCTGCTGTCCATGTTTGTGATGTTGGGCAAGTTACTGGTGCTCTTTCTCTGAAACCTGAGGGGAACCTTTAAAAGCACGTTTGTCTTAAAATTGTACAATGTCTGGCTGATAGTTTAAGCCATCATCATTCACTTGCCTCAAGGAATTGTAAGGGGCTCCCAGTTTGGTGTCCCTGCTCACAGTATCATCAAGGACCCAGGTTCTTTCTCTCTTTCCACCCTGCCATCCCCAGCATGTTGTGTTTCGTACTAGGGCTTGTTGCCTAGTGGTTAATTAAGCTGCCGCCCCCTAATTAGCTATTATGACTAATGGCTGCTGCAGCTTCATCCTCTCACACACCTGGTACAGTCAGGTCAGTAATAGCCTAGGCTTCTTCAGGCTCCTTTCATCATCAAGCCAGATCCTTCCCAGGAGCCTCCAACATCTGGGATGTGTATGAAGGGGTTTCTGGGGAATATTTCTGTGCCCTTAAAAAGAGACCCAAGGACTAGGCTGAATGTGATGCCTAGCATAGCAGGAGCCATAGCAGCTATGTTGTGGTCAGCCTTGGGATGAAGGCAAGAGGATGATGGAGCTGAAAGATGGGACCAGAGTCCTTGTGGGTGTCACTGAATCATCGATCTTCCTGCACCTGAAGCTTAGTATTCTTTTTTTTTTTTTTAAGATTTTATTTATTCATGAGAGACACAGAGAGAGAGGCAGAGGGAGAAGCAGGCTTCACGCAGGGAGCCCGATGTGGGACTCGATCCTGGGTCTCCAGGATCAGGCCCTGGGCTGAAGGCAGCGCTAAACCGCTCAGCCACCCAGGCTGCCCTAAAGCTTAGTATTCTAAAGAATACTGGGCTTCATGTGCTAAATAATAACTTTACTTACTTTCTAGTTCTCTTATTGCCATCCAAAGCATCTTGGCTGATACGTTAGTTGGAAGATTTTATCTTTCTTCTGATGTTTACCATTATCTCTGAGAAAACATGTTTCTCTTTATTAATTATGTGGGAAGTGACTTAGTGGTCCTACCAAATGTCTGTGAGAGATGAACTGTTTTTAAGGGCTTTAGGCATTTGATATTGTGTAAGTGTTGCAACTAAATCAACATGAATTTACCTTCTTAAGGTGTCCTTGTAGGACATCTGTTTAGAATTGATCATTTGGCAGTTTGGATTACAGGAAATATTTTGAGAATAACTTCATTTCTTGAAGAAAAATGATGGCAGAACCCGCCATTTTTGTCAACCTAGAATGCCATATACTAAATATTGCTTAGGAGATTTTTTTTTTTAAAGATTTTATTTATTAGTTTGTGAGAGACACAGAGAGAGAGGCAGAGACACAGGCAGAGGGAGAAGCAGGCTCCCTGCAGGGGGCCTGATGCAGGACTCGATCCCTGCACTGGGATCACGCCCTGGGCCTAAGGCAGATGCTCAACCACCGAGCTACCCAGGCGCCCCCGTTTAGGAGATTTTTGAGGAGACATTATTAATCAGAGATTGTGTCTCCTTTACAATCCTATCAGAGGTTTTGTTTCTCTGCCATCAGATCTTATTGGAAGCCAATGTACTAGTGGAGTGAGCTACTTGAAAACGTCAGGATTTGGATAAACCAGAGGTTTACCAAATTAAAAAATTAGACACAAATATATGTAAGGAAAAGTTAAATGATTTTGTAATAACTTTAATATTAAGCAAATGAATTGAATGTAAAATATCCAGGTGAGTGAAATACAGACTCTGGAGCAGTAATATTTCTATTTCCATTTAATTGATACAACTTTTAAAAAGTTGTTTAAAAAAATCCCCCTCAGCCCCCCCTCCCCTATTACCATCACAGTAGCCAGCTGACCAGGGTAGTTTGCATATTCAGTGCTGTTTTATTTTTACTCTAGTTTATGTAAGGGCTTATCAAGTCAACAGATATTTATAAACATCTGTGTTGAATACATTAACTACCATTGGTTCCACAAAAATAAAGCTCAGTCCTTGTTCTCAGACCATGGCATCCAGGGTGGATGGGAGAATTGTCGAGGTAATTATAAATAAAAGGTAAAATATGACAACTTTGCAAAAGTTATAGTAATGGTGGAAGTTTCAGGATAGTAAGACAGTGGATCCTGATTGGAAGAAGTGGCAATTGAGCTGAGCTTTAATTAAAGAAGTATGTTTTTGTTTATTTTAACATTCACTTTGTAGCATTTTTTTTAAAGATTTATTTATTTTAGAGAGAAAGCAAACGTGTGAGTAGGGGGAGGGGCAGAGGGAGAGGGAGACTCTCCAGCAGACTCCTGGCAGAGCTGGAGGTGGGGCTCGATATCACTCCTGTGATTGTGACCTGAGCTGAAATCAAGACATGGAGGCTTAACCCCCTTAAGCCACCAGGCGCTCCTCATAGTATGTTCCTGTAACAGGATTAGAAAGTATTCACATATAAAACAAAGTCAAAAATCCCTTGTAATCCTGCCATTCAAAGATTATGAAAATTAAAAGTTGGTTTATTTCCATTTGACTTTTGGCAACATTTGGTATATTTCCAATATTTTTTACCTGTGCATGCGAACATACCTTTTTCATAATTTGAGAGAATGATGCATGTACACTGAGAAGCCACTTTTTCTGCTTTCACATTGAATGTTTTCTGAATTGAGTTTTCTTTGAAATGAAAATGTTTAACGCCTTTGTGATATTACTCTTACGTGATTCTATGTAATGTAACTAACATTACCCTTTACCAATAATTTTTTTTTGCTTGCAGTATTTTGCTGTATTGAACCATCTGTACATAAATCTATGGTACGAGTATCCCTAGGTCTCTTGTTGCAAGGGACAGATGCCTAGCTTGAGCCACAGGATGCAGAATAGGGGTATTTCTTAGTTTTTAGTACCAACCTTGGAAAGGGCAGAGGTGGATGGATCTCAAGCATAGAGACCCACATTCAGAGTTGGCCCCCATGGGGTGTCTCTCATTGTATCTTGACTATTTTTGCAAGGTATCACTTTCACACTTTGGGTTACCCTCTCCACTGGCATTTTGGTCAGGACAGTTTGGTGATGGTGGTGGAGGTGTAGGGGAGGGCAGGACGTATATAGCATCCATGGCTCCTGCCTTAATATCCAAGATTCCTCTAGCCACCCTAGTGATTCATCACACATTTGAGCGCTTTCATTCCCCCTGGGAGAAGTGCTCAGATTGCTCCCTCTATGATGAAGTATGGTGGGATCACCTAATGGAGTGTGAACCTCCCCCGTCACCTCCCAGAGGAGGCCTCTTTTTTAGGCTGCAAAAGGGACCACTCCTCTGGTGGGGGGTGTGTCTGGGGCAGGGGGCCAGGGAGACGTATGATAGTGCCCAGACACCATTAGCCTTTCCAGATGGATAGGATTGATAGGCAAACATAGGGAGGAAATAAAACCTTCCTGGGGCAGGGACCAGCAGGGGAGGGACTGGCAGAAATATAAAAGCGAGGCCTCTGCCCCACTTCCTCCCAGGGCCATGCAAAGCTTAGCAAGTTCACCATCACATTAATGCTGTCTGTGCTCCAAGAGCAGCAGCTCTAACCTAACGATTCCTTATGAGGAGTGTCATAAGTCATTTGTCACTTGTAATGTATTATCCCCACAAGGATGTTCCCTCGTAGTCGAATGCATCTTTCAGAGTGGGAAAAAAAAAGGGGGTAGAGCTTGCTCAGGGCATGTTTATAGCATACCTGGCCTATAAATCTGGAGGTTGAGAAAGACCCAAAGTAGAGCCAGGAGCCCTCCAGTAGGCTAGAATGGGCGCTGTGCATACTGCTTTATTTTCTTCTAACGTGAGAATTTTTACCTGCTGACTTTTCTCTGTTGTTGGCGGAAGCACTTAAGAAGCGAAGGTGCTAGATCTTTGCAGCCCTGATCTCCCCCCACCCCCAGCAAAACATTTGTAACACATCCAAGTCTTGCCTATTTTTCATATTCCCAATTAAAGCAGTGCCTATTTCTGAATTCCATTGGCATCCCTTTCAGAATAGTGCAGTGCTTCGAGAGCTCACAGGGAGGGCGGAGGATGTAGGGCAGGGGTGCCATGCTGGGCAGAGCTGGTTTCACACAAATGGGTAAGGAATTCCTCCCTTGTCACCAGAATTAGTTCCTGGAGGTCAGGTTAGGGGCCATGTGCCCAACTTCCCTTTTTTCTTCCAGGTCCTTAGAAAAGAGCCTCTCTTTGATAGATTAAAGGAAAATCTTATCACAGATCATAGGCATGGGGACATCACAACTCTTTAAATTCTTAATGTCTTCACAAGTTACAAAGAATAAAACTGATCTTACTTTTTTAACAAAGATCCATTGAGCCCCTTTCAGAAGGTAGGTACTGTTCTTGACATTCACATCAGTGAACCAAACAGACACAAATCGTTGTCTTCAAGGGGATCATATATAGATTTTTTTTGTCCAAAAGAAGACATTTCTGGGCAGCCTGGATGGCTCAGCGGTTTAGCGCCGCCTTCAGCCCAGGGCGTGATCCTGGGGACCCGGGATCGAGTCCCACGTTGGGCTCCCTGCATGGAACCTGCTTCTCCGTCTGCCTGTGTCTCTGCCTCTCTCTCTGTGTGTCTCTCATGAATAAATAAATAAAATCTTAAAAAAAAAAAAAAAAAGCAGGGGCCAGGGGATTCATTCTCAGCCGTAGAGGAAAATAAGGAATGGTAATTGAAAGAAGGCAGTCTCTTAAGATACAAATCACTGATTCAATAACTTACTTGTAAAAGTCCTTGGGATCAGCAATTTTTTTTTTTTTTTTTAAAGATTTGGAAGTCAAGAGGGCCCTTGGCCCTGAGAATGATTTAAAAAAGGATATATCTCTTAAGGGAAAAGGGAGTTGAAATTGCTTCAAAAGGAAAGTACCTGTGCATCTATTTTTTTAAAAATCAAGATTTAGTGAAAGTGACTTTTTTCCTCCTGTATACAGTTCTGTGAGTTTTACCGTGTGCACCGATTTGTGCGAACAATACCATACTCAGGACATGGAACCATGTCAAACAGCTCAAAAATTTCCACATTGTTCCCACTTTATAGTCACTGTCTTGCTTCTCCAGCCTCTGTAGACACTGGTCTTTGCTCTGTCACTGCTGCTTGGTCTTTTACAGAACAATGTATAAATGGAATCGTAGAGCATGTAGCCTTTTGAGACCTTTTCAGTCAGTGTGACATCTTTGAGTGTCTTCTAAGCTGTTGGGAGCATTCATGATTCTTTCACTGCCATGGTTCTTTCACAGTATTCCACTGTATGGGCGTACCAGGGTTTGTGTAGCCATTCACTTGCTGGAGGATATTTGGATTGTTCCCAGTTAGCAGGAGTTATGAATACAGTGTCTATAAATGTAGAGATGCTATAAACATTCACGGGTAGGGTTTTTTTTTAAAGATATTTTAAAAATTTTATTTATTTATTTATTTATTTATTTATTTATTTATTTATTTAGAGTGCAAGCAAGTATGCGTGGGGGAGTGGCAGAGGGACAGAGAAAGAGAGAATCTCAAGTAGACTCCTTGCTAGAGTGGAACCCTTTGCAGGGCTCGATTCCACGACCCTGAGATTGTGACCAGAGCTGAAACCAAAATTCAGATGGCCAACCGACCGAGCTATCCAAGAGGCCCTCACACATAGATTCTGATGTGAACATAGTTTTGAATTCTCATGGGCAAATACCCAGAAGTGGAATCCTCACCAGCTCTTGATATTATGAGCATTTTTCATCCTAGCCATTGTAATAGGTATGTAGCAGTATCTCAGCATGGTCGTTTATTTTGTTTTTTAAACAAAACATGCCAAAAACACACCTTTAAAAATGAACCCTGTCAGCTGCTTGTTTTGTGATGGTGTAGACCAAAAAGAACAATTGTGTATATAAAATCCCAAAGTGTAATAGTGCCAACAAGAAGGAGATATGTTTAATCTTGGCTGTGCTTATCTCAGAGAACTGATAGGGTGTATAGTTTTGATTTCAGTAACTATTTTGTTCATTCTTTACGTGAATATATAGTGATAATAATTCAAAAAAACAATGATAGAAATTACTGAAAGGCAGTGTAGGTATGGAGAAAACACAGGCTTCAGGGCATGTATTAATTATCTATTGCTGCATGCTGAATGACTCCTAAATTGAGTGACTTAAACCAATAGTAAATATTGTCTTGAACAGTTTCTGCAGGTCAGGTCTTTGGGGGTGGCTTAGTTCCTGTCTGCACATTTGCAGTAAAGATGTCAGCTGGAGCTGTAGGATCTGCTTCCAAGGACACCCCCCCCCCCTCCCCTTGTAGCCTCTCCTTGAGCAGGATGCTTGAGTGTCCTCACAAGATGGCGGCTCGCTTCTCTCAGAGTGAGTGACTTCTGAGGAGTCCAAGGTAGATGCTGCCATGACTTTTATGAGCTAGGTTTGGAAGTCCTACACTGTCGCTTCCACAGCATTTTTTGTCACACAGGCTAGCTGTGATTCCAAGGGAGGGCACTACACAAGGTTTGGATGGCTCTGCACAGGGCTGAATCCCAGGACCCTGAGATCATGACCTGAGCTGAAATCAGGAGTTAGACACTCAATCCACTGAGCCATCCAGGTGCCTCTCCTTTTTTTTTCCCCTTAACAACATTTTCTTGTGTCTAGTTTACTCTAGGAATATAATATAGAACTTATAAAATATATGATAATTGACTATGTTATTGGTAAGGCTTCCAGTCAGTGGTGGGTGATTAGTAGTTAAGTTTTCAGGGAATCAAAAATTATATGTGGATTTTTGTCCATGTGGGGAGTCAGTGCCACCAGCTCTTGCATTGTTTAGCGGTCAACTGTAAATAAAAACGGACTGCCTGGCAACTTACAAGAAGCTCATGACATGGTAGGTATCATTTATATTATTAAACTATGAAGCTTTAAATCTTAACTGTGCAGAACATATCAACAAAGACAAACACATTAGATAAGGATAAGTTTGTTTTTAGCAAAGGTATTGGTCATGGCTTCTTTCACTTTTATTTTTGATGCATGTGTATTTAAAAAAATGTTTTTAAAAAATTTTAAAAAGATTTTAAGTAGGGCAGCCCCCGTGGCTTAGTGGTTTAGCTCCGCCTTTAGCCCCGGGCGTGATCCCGGAGATCCAGGATGGAGTCCCATGTCAGGCTCTCTGCTTGGAGCCTGCTTCTCCCTCTGCCTTTCTCTCTCTCTCTCTCCCTGTCTCTAATAAATAAAATCTTTAAAAAAAAAAAAAAAAAAAAAAGATTTCCGTAATCTCTATCCCCACCGTGGGGCATGAACTCCCAACCCTGAGATCAAGAGTCACTTGCTTCACTAAGTTAGCCGGGCACCCCCATATTTTCTATGTATGTTTAACTTTTTTTTTAAAGATTTTATTTATTCATGAGAGATACAGAGACAGAGGCCTAGACATAGGCAGAGGGAGAAGCAGGCTCCATGCAGGGAGCCCAATGAGGGACTCCATCCCAGGACCCTGGGATCAGGCCCCGAGCCAAAGGCAGATGCTCAAACCCTGAGCTATCCAGGTGTCCCTACATTTTTTTTCCTTTCCTTTTTTTCCAGTCTTTGTGAAGTAGCGAACACCAAATTCATCATCTTGTCTTGTTCTCTGTCTTGTTTGTAGCAGCACCCCCAGTGAGTACTATGTTAGTCTAGGTCTGCTGTGTGCTGTAAGGACTCAGAGACCTTTGTGATGAGTTCAGGGCTGTCTGGAGAGCATATGTGAAGGATCAGCTCATTACATCTCTGCCTCTTTGTAGAATTTTTAGAAAATGCTTACTTGTAAACGTAATTTAAAAATACATCAGTCAGCACCCTGTGACTTAATTGGAATAGTCCGGAAAGCTTCCCTGTTCAAAGCGATCCTGATGTGAGGTAACTCTACCTATTTTGCTGTCACTGAAAAGAAGGCGGCTGCACAGAATCTGGTGTCTTGGCCTCCTTTTCTGTCTTCACCTCTTGTGTTCCAACCTCCCCCTGAGCTGCCCCCAAAACCAGCCACAGGAGCCCTCCTGTCTCACACCTTCCCATCTCCACACCAGCTCATCATCCCTCAGCGTGGAGTGCAAGGGCTTTCTACCCAGTTCTTCACCCAGTCCCTGCGTACCTCCTTCCAGAAGCCTTCCTAAGGCTTCTGTCTCCTCCCCTCCTCTTTTTAAAAAGATTTTATTTATTTATTCATGAGAGACACAGAGAAAGGCAGAGATATAGGCAGAGGGAGATGCAGGCTCTTCGAGGCAGCCCAATGTGGGACCCGATCCCTGGACTGCGGGATCATACCCTGAGCCAAAGGCTGACACTCAACCACTGAGCCACCCAGGCATCTTGGCTTCCATCTTCTTCTGGGGGCTAATCTGGACCCCCTGTTTCTATAGTGTGTTTTCTTTTCTCACCACTCATTTTACTTATTAGAGTACTCTTAGCACTTCTGAGTCTCAGGCTGAGCACTAAGTGCCTTAGATATACTGACTCATTTAATCATCCCCACTGCCCAGATTTGTATTTCCCATTTTGTATATGAGGAAACCGAGGCACAGAGAGTTTAAATGACTTGCTAAAGGTCATACAGCTTATAATTGGCAGAGCCCAGGAAGAAGCTTAGGGAGTTGGAGTACACTGGTGGATCAGTGGTTGAGCATCTGCCTTTGGCTCTGGTCGTGATCCCAGGGTCCTGTGATTGAGTCCTGCATCAGGCTCCCCACAGGGAGCCTGCTTCTTCCTCTGCCTATGTCTCTGCCTCTCTCTCTCTGTGTCTCTTATGAGTAAGTAAATAAAATCTTAAGAAGTTTAGGAAGTCTGTCTCCACTTACTGAGATCCCCTGCTACTGAAGTATTTTATACGTTTGCATTCTTGGTGCCTGGCAAAGTGCCGGGAGCTTAGGAGGTGCTCAATAAATATTTGTTGATACTTAAAATTGCCTTAAAAGGTAAACTTTGTCTCAGATAATTTCTTACATTTCTTTGTAAAGTGTAGTTCCCCACCTCCTGGCCTTCTGCAGGATGATGAGATTCTTGAGTTTATTTCTTATGCTACCCATTGAGCTGCTTGTGTCTGGTCACCTACCTCTTCTTTTGTGGTTACACACTTAGCTTTCTACTTGAGATGAACACATGTGTGTAAAGTTCTATGTAAAATAAACATTTATGTGTATTGAGAAAAGGGTTTTACCCATGCTTTTCCTTTAGAGAGGACTTATATGAGTGGTCTCTAGTTTTTCCTTTGAACTTTATCTAAATGTCCCATATTGAATTTTTACTGCTTTTGTAATTATCCAGTCTTGTTATTTAAAATGAGAAAAGTAGGGGCACCTGGGATGGCTCAGTTGGTTGAGTCTCTCCCTTGGGCTCAGGTCATGATTCTGGTGTCCTTGGATCGAGTCCCACATCGGGCTCCCTGCTCAGTGGGGAGTCTGTTTCTCCCCCACTCATTCTCTCACTTTCTCTCAAATAAATAAATAAAACCTTTTTTGAAAAAAGAGAAAAGTGGGGATCCCTGGGTGGCTCAATGGTTTAGCGCCTGCCTTTGGTCCAGGGCGTGATCCTGGAGTCCCGGGATCAAGTCCCATGTCAGGCTCCCTGCAAGGAGCCTGCTTCTCCCTCTGCCTGTGTCTCTGCCTCTCTCTCTCTCTCTCTCTCTCTGTAACTCTCATGAATAAATAAATCTATAAAAAAAAAAGAAAAAAGTAAACTATGTTTCAGAGACGCAAGAAGAGGAAAACCTAAGACATTTTTCTGCGCATGAAGCAGAGCCAGTTCACATATGTGAACAGTCGTGTGAGACATACTTCAGGCATTGCAAAGCTTTCCCTGCTGTATTATTGAAATCATCTACTTGAAGATTGTTTTCTTTGTCCTAGTGTTTCCATGGCACAGAACAAAGGAATATAGGTGCTCATGACACTTGGGTGAGAGGTGGTCTTCTTGGGGAGATGGTAATGGAAAGAAAGGTGGTTCTTTATTTATGGTGTGAAGTTCAAGAGTGCCTGGGGTCTGTGCTCCAAGTCATGGGATGCTTTTGTTTTGAAGATAGAATAATTCATAAGGATGAACTCAGACTCTAGACTCTAAGATCCTGAGATTAGTGATGATAATGATCCTGAGGTCACATACATGAATCCCACAGTCAGCATGACCAGGTCTACAGTCCTGTGGCTGCAGGATGGTGACTGGCGGGTGGCGGTGGAGACATTTGCTTCACCAGGCTCGCAGGTAAATTAGCATGGACTGGAGGGGATAAGAAACTGTCCTGGGGGCTTGATTCCTTTTATTGAAAGATGGCCATGCTTTGCTGTACTACCCCTGAGACACCCAGAGGTTGTTTTGTCTCTTAGCCATGCCAGTCTGTTTGGGTAGCACCTGGGCACTGTTCCATGTCTCTATCCTCCTCAACCCCACTGTCTTCCCCCAGCCGACTCAGTACTGGGATTGGACAAGAAGAAAAGTTTGTCTTTAGGTGATGGTAAGGACCATCACCATAACCTGTCCAACTGATTCCCTGAAAATTGCTTGAAAGTCTACTGCATGAGCTAACAGCACCTAGGAAACACTTTCTGGCTTCTCCTTGGAATCCAGCTACTTGGTGTGAGGCCCTAGGACCCCTGGATTCCTCCTGGGGCTCTGTACTTGGCACTTTGCGTTTATTTTCACTTGAGCATTTATTCAGTGAGGAAGATATCCTCTCCATTTTACAGAAGAGGAAACTAAGCCATATATGACTGGGTAATGTGCCCAAGGTCACACAGCTAGCTAATGGAGGTGAAATCAGATTGGCTTAAAGTCCATCCTCTTCTTTTTAGCTCAGGGTGGGATCTTCCCACAGTATGGCTGCATCTTAGCCCCCCCAGAACTGGGGTCAGGGCAGATGGATCCCGCAAGGTCATGGTCATGTCCTGTCTTTTATTTGAAAATTGCGTTATGCTCTTCATTGTGAAATATCTTTTTTATTACTTTTGATTTTTAATAAGAGTCACTAAAAATGATTCTCTTAATGATGGGAGCTGTCTTGGCACTCCCTTCAATTTTGCTCCCAAGGCGAGTGCCTCCCTTGCCTCTCCCTAGTCTCAAGTGGCAGGCACTTCTGGAGACAGCATGATGACAGTCTCATCAGCCAGCAGAGGATTTCCTCATCCTTTCCAGCATTGTAATACTATTTTTTTCTTTCCTTCAAGAAATTTTTGGGGCTGAGTCACAGTTAGAAAGACATAATCTGGGCTTCACCTTTGAAGATGCTGCTCTGCCTCTGACAGACACGGTTGTTCATACTGTGGGTTACTTACAAACCCAAGTGTGGCTAAAGCCACATGTTGGGAGTCACCATGGCCTGGTGTTCTGTAACTGGATGCTCATATTTGGGGGGTTGGAAGGAGTTTGGTTTTTAAACTGAAGCCATATAATACAGGAGCTGTGAAATAAGGCTTTCCAGCCCTCTGGCAGGTGTGGGTGCTTTTGGCCTGCTGCCGGGGCATGTGCATCATGGGGCTGCAGCCTGGGCCAGACTGCTCCCTCTGTCTCCCTGGGGTTGCCTGCAGGAGGGCTTGGGTGGCCTGGGGGGCCTCAGTAGATCACAAGGCCAGCCTCATGCATTTCACGTGGGAATTGGCTGTGTTTCAGAGTCTTTATTTTTTTTTAATAAAACATTAAAAAATAACCTTGTTTCTTGTGCGTGTGCCCTTTTTAATTGCAAAAGTAATAGGTCATGGTAGAAATTGAAAAGTAAAGTAGTCTGGCAAAACACACACAGATTGCTTTCTTCTTTATTTTCACTTTATATAGTTTCTTGGCCTTAATTAAAAAACGAAAAAACCCAACTTTGCTTTTTAGAGGAGTCTGAGGTTCACAGCAAAAAGGAAGAGAAAGTACAGAGTTCCTATATATACTCTTTATCCTCCAGTCCCCCATTATCAACATCTACATTTTCCTTAATGTTTCATTTTCTTCAGATATATAATATATTATACAGATGTTTTATGTGTTTTATGAATTTCTCCCCCACCCCAGTCTTGCTTCTGTAATACTTAAATTAATGTGATTAAGGGGAAAGGTCTGGTGAGGTCATTTCCTGTTGACCTTTCCTCTGAGGAATGCAGCTGAGCTCACAGTGGGGAGGGGGTGGTCCCCTGACGGCTAGCCCTTGGAATATTTATCATGTGGAGATTTCCCAGAATGTGCTTAGAAGGCTTTCAGGGGCTAGAAGAACTCTGCCCATCCTGTCTTTTTTATCAGTGGATTTTTTTTTCCCTTCAGTGGTATTTGGAGGAAGGGGTCTGGGAACCACTTTTTATTAGAAATGTTGAGCCTTTCTCATGCATTAGAAAATAGAACTGTAGCAAGAGTGTTTCCAGAACAGTCTTGAGTGTGAAAGGAAACACCTAGCTCTGAAGGATGCCTCTGGGAATTAGTACTCCTGTGGGGCATGCCTGTCTGCCAGCTTGGGGGTTGCAAAGTGGTGCAGGATTTCCAAGGGGGTGCGTGCGCGAGAATTGGGGAAATGTTTGCCTTCTCAGTGATGTGTGCTGGGGAAAAAAGCACTTTTCCCTGGTGAACCTGTAGATGCTGGCTTATTTTGTTCACATCTGTTGTAGCTACTGCCCAGCACAGACTATGGCCTACAGTCATGAGTGGTCATCAAACTGAATGAGGGAACTGAGGTACCCTTTTGGGGCTTCTTGGTGAAATTACCTTGAATGTCTCAAACCTGAGCTGACTGACCTCACCCACTGTTTGGCCCAAATCATCTGTAAAAGCTTTGAATTAATTAATTTTTAAATATTTCACTTTTTTATTTGATAGATTGAGCACAAGCAGGGGGCACAGCAGCAGGAGAGGGAGAAGCAGGCTCCTGACCAAGCATGGGGCTTGATTCCAGGACCCCAGGATCATGACCTGAGTTGAAGGCAGACAGACAGACGCTCAACCCCCTGAGCCACCCAGGTGCCCCAAAGCCTTGAATTTGTAGTCACAAATCTCCAGTCAGTCTAACTGTATTCATCACCCTGGTCCTTGGACACTGTTTATCTACTCCAGAGTACCCATCCTGTAGCTTCTGGACTTCATTTCAGTCCCTGCTATGCATGGGCCCATTTAGTCTCTTTGACATTAGAGAATCCTTAAAAATGTTCTATGAATGGCTGAGGTGCCTTTCTTTCTTTTTTTTTTTTTAAAGATTTATTTATTTATGATAGAGAGAGAGAGAGAGAGAGAGAGAGAGAGAGAGAGGCAGAGACACAGGAGGAGGGAGAAGCAGGCTCCATGCTGGGAGCCCGACACCGGACTCGATCCGGGATTGCGCCCTGGGCCAAAGGCAGGCGCTAAACCGCTGAGCCACCCAGGGATCCCCCTGAGGCGCCTTTCAAATTGGAGCTTTGAGAGCTGAAAAATGCTCATTTAGGGGAAGAAAAACTTCCTTAGTGACCATAATATCCTACTTCAGTGGCCAATGACTTGAATCCTCCTGGCTACCTCCCTTTCGATGAATTCTAAATAAATTGCTGTGTTGTTTGAGCAATGCTGTTGGCACCAATGCCAAGTCTTACTTTGGGTGAACCTTGTACCTGAAGATTATGGGGGAGAGGAGGGAAAAAAAGGATCAGGGAATTGGCATGTAGGTATTTTGCCTCCATTAACGTTTGTCGATTTGCAGGCTCTGTTGGCCATTGTGAGGGAGCACCGAACATCTGGACTCTGTTTACCTGACACCCACTGGGCAGCATTTCAGGGACTCTTGTTTTGAAAAGGAAGAAAAGAGTATTTTAATTCGAGACTGAAGGAGCCAGAAAGTCTGGGGTGTTCTTGGTGGGTTTATGTTGAGGTCTCTTGATTTTTTCCTAATTGAATCTCTTGACTCTTGATTTGTATTTGATAACACAATAGAGTGACACATCTCTGGCCTTTGCTTTATAGGCATTTACACCTACTACTGTGAATCCAGTGGTGGCATTATTAATCCTTTAGAGAGCTGAGATTTTTATTTATTGTGAAACAGGCTTGTACTCTTCATTGTTGAATGAGGTCTATAGCATTCTTCATCGCTGTTGTTCTAGCTTCCTTCTCTGTGACCTCACGTGTATTTTCGTGTGAGAGGAGAGTCTCTGATTTATGACATAGAGCCAGTCTGGCAGGCCAAGAAGTTCAGCAGTTAGGGCTGCTCGAAGTGAAATGATAGGATTTTTGCTTAATCCTACCATTTATGTTCAAAATACTATGATGTTTCGTTTGATTTAAAATTCTTTTGCTTGAGCCTATTTTTGAGTTTGTGATATCTTTAAAAAATTGTAAAATTGTACTATAATTTGGCAATTATATATTAAAGGAAATGAAACGTTTTCTGAGAAATAGTGTTTTAAAGTGGATTAGAACTATTTAATTATGAAGAGGTACCCAGAGCATGCCACTCTGCACATAGCCCAATATGCCTTAGTTTTAAATCCCAGTAATTCATAGTTCACAGCAGTCTGTGAACTCTGACAGACTGAAGTTTGTTTTAACAATGCAATCGGGAAAAGATTTGTTAAGCAAATAGGGACAATAAAGTCATATGGGGAAAGTTTATTCGCTGTAAGAGAAGAGACTTTTCCAACACTTGGGAAGGAATCATTCATGATTCTTACCATTAAAACAAACCTGGTAGGACTCTTATGTGATAATCTCTCATCATTTAAGAGCATAACATCCAGAAATACTTCATGAATCGACATTAAACATAAATGATAGCATATACTATATATGTTGTGTTGTATGTTCTTTTCACTTAATACACTCTGAATATTGTTCCAGATTAATACGTACAGATCGCTCTTGTTTTTTTATTGGCACATCATAACCATTTTATAGGACTGCCTTCAGTTATCTGTAAAGTTTTCCTGTTGGTAGACATTTAGGTTGTTTCAGAGATTTTGGTCTTATAGACAGTGCTGCAGTGAGGATCCTTGATGTCTCTTTGTGAGTATATCTGAAATATAAATTCCTAGAAGTAGGATGTGTGTCAAAGGGATATTTTTTCAGTGTAGATATATATGGCCATATTGCCTTCCCAAGAGTTTATACTCTTTTATTCATTTTACTCTTACATAGTATTTAGCATGTGCTAAAACTATTATTATTATTAATATTAACAAATATTAATTTGTTTAATCCTGAGAGAGACCCTTAGAGGTACTGTCATGATCACAATTTTACAGATGGGGCAAAGAGACAATCTCATTTGGCATTTTTCTTTTTGAGGTTGGGGATGCCTGGGTGGCTAAGCTGTTGAGCATCTGCCTTCAGCTCAGGGTGTGATCCCAGGGTCTGAGGATCAAGTCCCGCCTGCGAGGAGCCTGCTTCTTCCTCTGCCCATGTCTCCGCCTCTCTCTGTGTCTCTCATGAGTAAATAAATAAAATCTTTAAAAAAATAGTTGAGATTGGACATATTTTCAAATGTGGACAAGCCATTTGGATTTTCTTGGCAATCACCCCATTACCTGTTCCTGCCTTTGCCCATTTTTCTCTTGGGTCACCAGTATTTTTCTTGTTGATTCGCAGGAGTTCTTTTGCATATGGAGAAAATTAGCTGTTTGTCAAATGTATTTCAAATATTTTGTCCTACTTTGTAGTTTTCTTTTTGGCTCTGCACTTTATTGGTCATTTCCTCTATAGTGTCTCAAATCTAGGTTATGTTTAGAGAGATCTTCTTCAATTTGAGAGCATTTTTAAAAGTCTCATATTTTCTTATAGAGCTTTATGGTTTTTTAAAAAAATTTATGTTGGTTTAAAGAGTAACACAGGATCCAACTTTATTTTTTTCTAAAAACAGTCAGTGGTAATGACATGTAGCTATAAGAAAATAAAAACCAAACTCCCTAGATTAGCATTTGGAGGGGTCATACTATTGTAATAGATTCTGCTGTGACTATTGACAGCTGCACCAAGCTGTTGGCCATATGGCCCATGTTTATAACATGGCTTTTCTTCCCCCTTTGTGCCCAATTCTACTTTCCCTGGAGTTAATAATTATCTAGTATTTCTTTGCTTCATTTTCCATATACTTACCTAATTTATTTCAGAACTCTCACTCTTACCTGAGTCCCTTGATGAGTATTTGAATTTGTTAGATGCCCAGATAGTCTATGTTTTCTCCTCGAGGAGATTTGTCTGGAACTCTTCTGAGCTGCTGTGGTCTAGGCTAGGTTGCTTTCTGGCTTGGTCAGCACCCTTTAATGTCCCCCATGGTTGCCCCAGACATCCTTCTGTCTCCAGCACCTGATGTAGGATCTCTGGCCTAGTCAGCATCAAGGATCTCTCCTGGGAGTGTCCCTTGCTTCTCCTCCTGAAATCTGTTTCCTGAAGCCTATCTCATCTCACAATGACAGTGTGTGGGGAGACCCCATGGGCTGAAAGAAGCTCTGAAAACAGGATGATGAGGTGGAAGGCTGTTCAAGAAGTACAGGTTCCAGGTCCTTCTCTGTACTTCCTACTAGGACAATGACTTAGCTTTCTGAACTCCTTCCCTCCCCCTCCCAATGTGGTTAGAGTAATGTGTTTGGTTAATTCAGTACTTGGTATGTACAGTATTATCACTGTATAGAGTGTTCACTGCTGAGCCAGATTTTTTTCTTTTGACTGCTTTCTTCAAAAACTTTGTTTACCTGGAGATAATTTACTTCTTAAAAACTTGCTTGATTTTCTATGTATCTATTGTTAATATCTTCCAAATAATTCCAACAGATCGCCAAATTTTTTTAAAAAATATTTTCTTTATTTGGAGACAGAGATTGCTCATGAGCAGAGAAGGGGGAGGGGTAGAGAGAGAAGCAGACTTCCCGCTGAGCAGGAAGCCTGATGCAGAGCTCCATCCTAGGACCCTGGGATCATGACCTGAACCGAAGGTAAACACTTAACCATCTGAGTCACCAGGCATCCTGAGATCTGTCAGTTTTCTTTCAACTAATTTCACCAAACTCTGAACACATCATATAATCATTCCATTTTTTAAAAAAGATTTTATTTATTTATGAGAGACACGCAGAGAGAGAGAGAGAGAGAGGCAGAGACACAGACACAGGCAGAGGGAGAGGAGAAGCAGGCTCCATGCAGGGAGCCCGACGTGGGACTTGATCCCAGGTCTCCAGGATCATGCCCTGGGCTGAAGGTGGCACTAAACCGCTGAGCCACCCAGTCTACCCCATATAACCATTTCAGCCTCTTCATCTTTTTTTCCCCCAAATGTCTGCGACACTCTTATCATTTGACTCCTCTCTGAATGGGTTGTACTCTAGGCCTGGTACACAACCATCACTGAGAGGCTTTCCTTCACTGTTTTCCTTTTCTGGACCCATTCTTTTCTGTATTCTAAATACTCTAGTTTCATAGTTTACTGCATTGTTCTGATAGATGCCTGCTCCAGTAGCTTTCTCAGAAAGGTGCAATGAAGCTAACTTTCTTTAGAGTTTTTGCATGGAAAAATGCCTTTAATTTATGCTTAGATTTGCTTGCTAATTTTACTATGTGGAATTAAAAATTAAAAATAGGATCTTTGAAATTTTGAAGATGTTGCTCCCTTGTCTTCTAGGATTCTTTGTATGGGACTTATTTCCTTTTTCTTTCTCTCTGAAACATTTTAGAATCTTCACCTAATTCTTCATATTTTAACAATATTTGGCATATATCTCAGTGAGTCCTTTTAAAATTACTTCTGGGCATTTGCTTTTCTTTTTAGTTTGGAGACCTTTGTCTATCAGTCTGGAACATGTCTTGAATTAAAAAAAATACTTTCTTTTAATTCTTTCTGTAACTCCTATTATTTGAGGATTAGGCCTTACAGATTCCATAGTTATCTTTTTAAATTTCCATCTGTTTATTTTTTTGCTCTGCTTTCTATGAAATTTTTTTAGATTAACCTTTCAGCTAACTATAGAAACAAAAATTTCAGTTATCCATATTATTAATTTCCAAGAGCTGTTGGCCTGTTTTTATAGCATCTTTCCCTATATTTTGAGACATGATGTTATCTCTGGGGATCTTAATTCTAGATTTAAAAACATTTTCCTCTGTTCCATCTAATGTCTGCATTTTTCCGAAGACTTTTTTCTTCCCCTACATTTTGGTCCACACTTTCATTTTTTAAGCTTTCCTTAAATGTTTGCTGATCCTTGGCTGTTTATTAAGAGCAGGTATTAAGAGTAAGGTAAAAAATCAGATTTGAATCTCTGTGTATGTGGACAGGGCTTGTCGATTGTTGATATTTCTTTAAAGTGATGATGCAACAACCAGTCTTTTTGTTGGAGGAAACCTTCCAATGTCAGTTTGTGTCAGAATTCAGATTCAGATTTCAGATTCTTCAGACAATGATTTCTCAAGCCTTGCCTGGAATAAGCCTGGGATAAGCTAAGAGTATTCTGGAAACAGGATGGAGGAAGGGGACAATGGGTCCCATGGGGGTAGTCAGTAGACTTTTCCTTAATTCCCACCATCTCTTGCTGCATTTTCAGCACATAATCACATCTCTTTCTCATTGTGCCTGGTGCTGCGTTGAGTTCCTAATCTCCCCCATTCAATTTCATTGGACAGTAAGCCTCTTAATTGGCTATTGGGGCAGGTAGGGGAGGGGACCTGAGGACCCAAGGTCCATCCTTTTTGTATCTGACCTGCACCCTCTCTTTCACCCTGCCCCTCACCCTCCCCTTTGGCATGGCCTCCCAGGGACTTTGGCAAGGAATTGGTCTATTTGTTGGAACCCCTCAGAGCATCACTTAGGGCACCATCATCAATTACTTCTCTCTGCTCTTTATTCATCACCCAAGGGTCAGCTGAATGTCTTGTCTGTTTTCCTCTTTCTGGAAATTGTTTTGTCCTTTCAAAAAAGGTGTGTTTGCTGTCGTCTTGGTGGATCTTTGGTGGCAGCAGTGATACAGTCATGTGGTTTATCCGTCATGTTTATTTTGCCAAGCTGCAAAAATCTGCTGTAGAAGTAGTAATAATACCAGATCTAAATTGTTATGAGAGAATTACATGACATTTTCATTTTCTAAGGATGCAGATTTAGTCCAGTACGCGTGGGTCAGTCTAAGAGAATTGCTATGATTTATTATGTGATAGGTTTGTCGTTCAAACACAGGAGTGCCTTGCATGTGTCTACACACTCCCATTTTTCTGTCTTTCTCACGTGCATGCAGAAAACCAAGCTCTGTCTGTCTGAGAGGTTTTGTTTTGTTTTTTTGCTTTTTGGATTTTGTTTTGTTTTAAAATCTCTTGACCACAGCTGTTTTCCCCCGGCTCTGTGGGGGTTTGCTGACCTCCGCCAGTCTAGCACTTCTCTTCTGGATGGAACAAAGAGAAGATGTCACTGACAACTCAGTGCCTCGGAAGGCCTGCTGTGCTTTTTCTGCTCTGTGCTGTTCCCTTTGGGTGGGGTGGGAAAAAGTATGAGAATTCCAGTTCTGATGAGCCACAAATGAGACATTTCCAAGCAGGAATCCAGCAAATGCCCAAGCTATTGATTAGATTTTGGCTGCTTAGGGAGGTCTTGGTGACCATGGGGATGAAGCGATGAGAAGAGGGAGAAACTGGCAAAATAAACAAGACTCTGAAAATAGGGCATCATGGGAGTTGGCACGGGGCATGGGCCTCGGCTCAGACGGGCTACTTTACCAGTGCCACCAAGCAGTTTTGTGACCCCCTAGGAATTTCCCCATGACCTCACCTCCCCAAGGGTTGCAGCCAAAAGGATGAGAAGCACAGGGCTGCCTCTAGCAAAGCTCCCCTAAGATAGGTAGCCACAGATCTAACAGCTCCTCAAAGTTCAGCATAAAGGAGCAGAGAGAAGTCACCTGTGAACCTATAACTTGCCTACATTCTGGGTGGTTTTTAGACCTCGGGCAAGGGTGATGGTTTCCATGTTTATTTATTTATTTATTCTTTTGGGAAATGGAGAGGCTGGAGCAAGGAGGAAGTGAGCTAATACCCAGCTTTTCAACACAGTGCTGACTTTTGCATTTCTTTGTACAGGATTTTGCCAGGCTCTTGACATTCGTTTAAAGAAAAAGAAAACTTCTTTCTCTTTGAACATCTGTGCAAAATCAGATAGGGTGGAGGGTTTAGAGCCCAGTGAAAGTATGGGATAATTTAGCACATTTCTGAAAGCCCAAGTGAGAGACAACAGATCCACTCCATTGTAGTGCGCTGGCACTGACCCAGTAGCCAAGGCAGGCTGACAAATTGTGCCAAAAAGATGCATTCATATTGCCACATAATCACGTTTTGAAAAACATGCAGGAGATAAGAGGAAATATGCATTCTGGCAGCTTCATAAATAAAAGTAGTTAAGGACAGCTGTCACTCATTTTTTTAGCTCTAGAGTTGGACATACATATCAGATAAGCAAACCCTATTGGCTAAATCAGCTTGGCATACAGCCCCTTCCAAATTCAGCATCATTTCATCGAGTTTTAGCCTCTGCATTGCTGTGAGCCAAGAAATCTCGTTTAATTAGGTCATTTGTTCCTGAGAGTTCTGTCCTTGCAAAGAAGGAGAGGAATTTTTATGGGCAGTTGGCATAAGTAAAAAGTCAATGCATGGTTCCATGGTTTACTTAAATTTCAGGTGGTACTTAGGAAAGTACCTAAAGGAGGAATTTGGTCGATTTCAGGATTTCAATCAACCCAGGTATAATTTCTTTGGATGTTGATTTTCAGTTACTCTAGCTTTATGCCTCTCAACCTGGAGTCTTTGGGATCCTAAGAGTTTGCATCCGTGGAATGCAGGCCAATGAAGTATTTTCAGGATTTCAGAAAGCCAACCAACAATCATGGAGGCACAGAGTGGGAGTGGGAGGTAGGCCATCTTATTAAGTCCTTGCAAATTAACAGAAGCATCAGTGTTGTTGGGCTTGGCTGGGTCTTTCTCCCCAGGATATGGTAACACACAATCACCCACTGATCACAAGGACTTACTGACCATTCATTCACATGTCAGTATGACAAGGAAGTAGTTGCAGCCTGGCGATTATGTTCTCTTTCTTGATCAAGGGTTTGGGGTTGGGGAGTGGTTTGGTGGGAGACTAGTGACAGGGACCCTGACCCAGAGAGAAGTGATGACAGTGTTAGCTGAAGGCCAGCTGTCCCCACGTGCTGTGTTCGCTACCCCCCCCACCCCCCCCCACTTATCTGGTAAGCTGATGCTGATGGGGAAGTGCTCTCATCCTGTTTGAGGTTCTTTAAGCAAAAACCAGGGATCGGCCACAGTTTGTAGTCTCAGAGAATGGTGACAGAAAGCTCTCCACTCCTGGGGTATGGGAGGATTCCACTGGAGTCCTAGCTGCTTTCTTTTTTTCCAACTCTAGAATGTTTGTTTCAGATATTAGAAATACACAATCTGGAAGGAAATTGACCAGAACGTTTAAGACTTTTGTTTGCCAGCTGCCCAGTAGTAGGCCAGATGACCAAATTTAGCCACACTTTGCAGTGATTGCCTTTCTGCCTTCATTTGGCAGATGATCAATAATGAGATCTATTCTGTTGCTTTAAAGTGGGATGAACTTTATGTATTTTTGGTGTGTATTGGAACCGTCTCAAAGGTTGCTGACTTGGAGCATTTGACGGAGTTCATGGGTTGTGAGTCCAGCACACTTGAGGAGTTCTCAAACACACATGAGGCACTGTGGCCGAAACTCTAGTGGGAGCTGTAAGGAAAACCCTGGAGCAGAAGCTTAGACTTTCTGCTTATCGCTGCCCACAAGTTTCATATTTATTCTTTTGTGCAGATTCCAAATGTTTTTGGAAGGCTTGAAAGTGAATAAAATAGCCCTTTGATAGAACTGACAAACTGAGAGATCTGAGGGGTGGGCGCAGTGTGGGTCATTGGACAGAGGCATCGTGTTGTTAGCTTTGGCAAAGACAGTTCTTAGAGAAAGCTCTGTGCAGTGACTCACTTTTATGGGGCACGTGAGCTCTCTGCTTTGTCTCTATTCGACTGCCATTCCCTGTCCTTGAATAGTAATTGTGAACACTTTCAGAGCACCTGGTAGATGTCAGGGATGGTTCTAAGCATGGTTGACACACATCCCTTTCTCAACGAAACACCAAGAGGTAGATACTATGACATTTGAGGAAACTGGGGCACACAGAAGTCAAGCAGCATGTCCAAAGTCACACAGCTATAATCAATAAGAGGCATGCTTTGAACCCAAGCTGTGACCTCAACCATGCCTCTGCCTCTGACTGGGTTAGTGAGGGTGGTTCATGGTTAAATTCAGGTTGAGGGTTTTGCTGAAGCTCTCTCTGTAGCAGGTGTTGGGCAGCTTGATTTAATTAATTTTTTGCTAACCAACCAGTCTTTGTTGAGGCACTTGTTGGCTGTTCTCAAAAACAGTAGGTGCAACGAGGTTCTATTTTTTAAGGAATCCAAGGCCAGAGTTGAGATGTGAGATATGGTTGCTATTAAAGTTTACATAAGGCATAGTATTTTTTTGTTGTTGTTGTTTAAAGATCTACTTATTTATTTGAGAGAGAGAGAGCTAGAGAGAGCATGAGTGGGGGCAGCGGCAGAAAGAACCTCTGGCAGATTCCCTGCTGAGCTGAGAGCCCAATATAGGACTCTATCTCCAGCCCCTGAGACTATGACCTGAGTCAAAATCAAGAGAATCTTAACTGACTGAGCCACCTAGATGCCCTTAAGACATAGTTTTTTACGAGGAACTCTACGTGGGCATGTTTGTATCTGTCTTAGGAGAAAATCAGTTGCTATTTTATTTTAGTTAATTAATTTTAAAGATTTTATTTATTCTTTCATGATAGAGAGAGAGAGGCAGAGACACAGGGAGAGGGAGAAACAGGCTCCACCCAGGGAGCCCGACATGGGACTCAATCCCTGGTCTCCAGGATCACACCCCCGGCTGAAGGCGGCGCTAAACCGCTGAGCCACCGGGGCTGCCCTCAGTTGCTATTTTAAGTGAGAGATGGAAATATACCCAAAAGCGGGGTTACCAGAGCTCTAATACCTCTTTAATCTTCAACTGGTTTCTCCTCGTCTGTGAACAAGATTTGAGTTTTTCCTAATCTTAAAAAACAAAAATGAGTTAAAATTTCTTTCCCAAACCATTCCTCCTATTGATGTGTTCTGTCCTCTCAGATGAATTTCTTGAAAGACCCATCTTTGTGTGTGGCTTAACTTTCTCACCTAATGCTCATTTCCAACATGTTTCTGTAAGGCTTCCAGTGGCATCATTCCACTGCAATAGTGATTATTCTAATACACATAGACTTCTTAAAGATTTAAAAGTAATACATGCTTATTGCAGAAAGGAAAACATGTATGCTAAAAAAAACCTACTGTAACTTGTAAGAAATTTTTGTAATTAGTAAGAAATTAGCACTGATCTTATGCTACCTCTCTTCCCCTTAGCTGCAAACTTTTATCAATTACAAATTTTTATAATACAAAGGATTGTAGCATTTATATTCTGCTTTAATAACATAATTTCTTGTAGCTCTTAGTACTTATCACCCATCTTCTTACTGTGGTTTTGCCATTCCTGAGGTTTTGTTTTTCATTTTAGTTCATTCTTGGTTGGCAGGATCTCACTGTCGGATTGTTTTATTTAAAGCAGTCCTTGTGGGGACTGCATTCCCTGAGTTCTTCACTGCCTCAAGAGTGGCTGTTTCTTGCCTTTATATTTGAAGGATAATTTGGCCGAATATCAAGTTCTTGGGTCACACTTTTTTGCCCTCAGAATTCCAGACATTGTTGTCCATTTTCAGCATTGGGTATTTCTGGAGGAGAAAGCTAAGGCCAGGTTAATGTTTCTTCTCTCTTACTCAGGACTGGTTTTTCTCAATAGATATGCCTATAGCATCTTTCATTCTTCCTAGAGTTTAGAGCTTTATTTACTAGCCTTCTGGGCATTGGTTGTTTTAGGTCACTTTCCTGGGATATTCTTCTATACCAGTATCTACAGTATCTGTACATTCAGGTCTGTTTTTGCACCAGAAAGTTTTCTTCTATTAGATCTGTTAATATTTTTGCACATAGTTCAAATAGTCTTCACTTTTCAAGAAATGTAGTTGTGTTCTGTTCAAGTCTAGCATCTAAGTCTAGCATGTCTTCTTGTAATCATTTATGTATCTTTGTTTCTTTCCATTTAATTTTGAGTAAATTAATTTTAATTAATTTAAAGTTTGTTCCCTTTGTCTCTTTGTGTTTTCTGAAGCTTGCCCTGTTTATTGTTGCTGTTGTGTGGCTCATATTCTATAATTTTTTCCTAATCTACTTCTGTTCTATCAGCCCATTTGAAAATCTCTTAGATTAATGGTTGTAATCTTGGAAACTTCTAGTCTTTGAGCGCCCTTTTTTAGAGAGACCATTTTATCATTAATATTTTTCAAATGATGGAGGGCTATTTTTTTCTGAACTCTGAATCTGTTACCTTTGATTTTCTTGTCTACACATTCAAAAAGTGCTCTGTGCTTGGACTAATACTCTGTGGCCACTGTCTTGAAATTCTTAATTTTTGAACAAGGGGCCCTGCATTTTCATAAATGCATTTTCAGTAGCTACAGCTACTCCTGTTGATTATTTTTACAGTGCATATTATTATCTGCCTTCTGCATGGGTTCCTAGGCCATAATTACTCATATTTTGGATGAAGCTGAGCTGTTTGCTAAAAACACTAATGTGTGGGATATTTTGAAGGTTGCAAGGCTCATGTGGGGAGTATTGCAAAACATCCACTCTTGTTCATTGCCTCCACTGTTTTATTATTTTTTTTGTACCATTTCTGTTACTTCTTCTACCTTGAGCGTAATCTTCCGTCAGTTTTGACAAGTATTTTAATATGTCATTTTAAAGTTACATGCTATAATAGAGATGTGGAGAAGATATGATAATTAGAACATTGTTTATACTATTAGAATCTGGAAGCAATTTTAAGACAGTATATGTAGTTTGATCCTGTTTTTTTGCTTTTTAAAAACTGTGCATTAAAACATATTTGAAGGGAAAAATACGAAATGGTGTTTCCCAGATTTCTCAAATCTACTCTATTCTTGCCTGTGGGGATTCTGGGAAATGGGAGCAGGCTCTGCGTCCTTTGGAGTATCTCAGTAATAATCTCAGGAATTTGGGAGAAAATCTTTTTCTTTTCTTTTCTTTTCTTTTCTTTTCTTTTCTTTTCTTTTCTTTTCTTTTCTTTTCTTTTCTGATTTTATTTATTTATGAGAGACACAGAGAGAGAGAGGCAGAGACACAGGCAGAGGGAGAAGCAGGGTC
Organism: Vulpes vulpes; assembly: GCF_048418805.1. Classification (NCBI taxonomy): domain Eukaryota; kingdom Metazoa; phylum Chordata; class Mammalia; order Carnivora; family Canidae; genus Vulpes; species Vulpes vulpes. The sequence goes on from NC_132785.1 coordinate 48,205,303, forward strand.
CATGCAGGGAGCCCGACATGGGACTTGATCCTGGGACCCCAGGATCACACCCTGGGCCAAAGGCAGGCTCTAAACCGCTGAGGCACCCAGGAATCCCCAGAAACTCTTTTCTAAAGGGATATTTCAGTTACACTACTTACTCTGTTTTTGCTGATTGCAGTAAAATTCATTCTTACATTTTTGGCTAATGCTAATAGTTGGTCATCTTTAAGCTGATGACTATTTTTTATAAGGTCTGTAATTTTAATGATGAGTACTTTGAGGAACCAGTTTAATAAACACTTCTCTTGAAAAGCAAAACCCAGAACAACCCCCCGGTTCATAGTGTTCACTGATTCCCATGATGTAAATAGTACCACCATGGTCAGTTTCAGGCTACCAATGTGACATCATTGACTATTGTTCCATAATATCGTCACTATACGGATGCAGTGGGTGAAAATCACCTTGATTATAGATGACAGTAAAAATGTAGGCACAAAATCAGGAACTGATAATGTTTGAATATTTATTATCTTGTTTTTAATTTAAATGTAACTTTATTTTTTAATTATGCCTTTTTAACAACTGGCCAGTAAAAATTTCCCAAAATTTAATAGTAGCTCTTACGAGCTGATTCAAACTGGCTCCAGAGAACTCTTGACAGCACAAGTAGAGTAAAGAAAGTAAAGGGGTGCCTGGCTGGCTCAGTCAGTAGAGCATGTGACTCTTGATCTGGGAGTTGTGAGTTTGAGCCCCACATTGGGTGTAGGGATTACTTAAAAATAATATCTTAAAAAAAAGTAAAGCATTCAGGCATTGGGGTTAATCTGGTTCTTCAGGTGCTGTTTTGATCTAGAATTTTATCCTGGGGTGACTTACTTTTTTGTGTAAGGCTGCATAAGATCAGGATACTAGTAGAAGATGGAAAATAATCAAGTACTGTGTTCCTTGTTATATAGTTTCTTGGCGTTTGGAATAGGATTGTACCTTTCTTGGTGGACATTATTCTTGGCATATCATTCCTTTCAGGAGTCGTTTAATACATCCCAGATGATTTTTATTCTCTGACATTTATTCATTCATCTTTTTTTTTTTGTTGTGTTGGTAAACTACAGATAACATGAACTTTACCATTATAACCATTTTTGAGTTTACCTTTCAGCGGCATTAAGTACACTCACATTGTTGTACAACCATCACGACCATACATTTCCAGAACTTTTTCATCTTCCTCTACTGAAATTCTGCATCCATAAACAATAACTCCCTGGTTATCCATGCCCAGCCCTCTGGCAACTTCTACTCTGCTTTCTGCCTCCCTGCATTTACCTCTTCTAGATACTTCATATAAGAGGAATCAGACAATGTTTGTTCATTTGTATCTTATTTCACTTAGCATCATATCTTCTAAGGTTCATCCATGTCGTATGTTAGAATTTCCTTTTTTTAAGGCTGAAACATATATATGTATTGTTATTATTTTTGAGAGCATGGGGGAGTAGAGGGCAGGGAAGGGGCTAGGGGAAGAGAGAGAATCTTAAGCAGATTCCATGCCCAGCACGAAGCCCAATTCAGGGCTTGATCTCATGACCCTGAGATCATGAACTGAGCCCAAACCATGAGCCAGAGACGCTTAACTGACTGAGCCACCCAGGAGCCCCAAGGCTGAATAATACTGCATTGCATGTATATGCCGCATTTTGTTTATCCCCTCCTTTGTTGGTAGACGTTTGGTTTGCCTCTCCCTTTTTGGCTATCGTGAATAATGCTGCTATGAACCTGGGTATAGAACTATCTGGTGAAAGCCCTACATTCACTTCTTTTGGCTATATACCCAGAAGTGGAATTGCTGGATTGTATGGCAATTCTATGTTTAAGTTTTTGAAGTATTGCCATACTATTTTATACCACTCATTCATCATTTTTTGACCTGGAAATCAATATAGCTTTCCAAAATGATTGCATTCTTGTTGATTGTACTCCTTCCTGTGCAAATGATATGTCTTTCTATGAGTTTATCTTTTGTGATGGTGTTCTTTTAACACATCATATATTTGAATGTCTTAAGTGTGATGTGATAGCCCAATTAAATGTAAAGATAGTACCATAACATAAAGCATAATATGATGAGTGCCAGAAGAGAAATACAGTATGTTCCGAACTCTCCAATGGAGAAGAACAGGAAAAATTTCGAGGAGGATGTGGCATTTTAGGTAATCTTTGATAAAGGAACAAAATGTTGCCAGGTGGAGATTTAGAGGATAATCCAGACAGAGGTAAGGAAAGGGGGCTATGTGTCTTGAGGAGAGAGAGAGAGAAAAGTATGGAAAGGTAAGTTTGGGTCACCTTAAGGGACCTTGGATGTTAGACTTAATCATGTATTCAGTTTTGTACGTAATAGAGAGCTATGAAAGGCTTTTCAGTAGGAATTCAGTAACAGAATTGTAGTTGAGTTGAAAACATTTTAATCTGGGCAGTCAGATGGATTACCATGTGGAGCTGGAGACTGTATTTGCAAAAGCCATTTGGCTGTTGAAATAATCTAGCTGAAAGGTCTTATGGGGAAATGAATAGTTAGTTCTCTCATTCCCATTTTCCTCTTGTTAATGTAATGTCCACGATCAGAGTTTTGTTCAATTATCTGTCACCTTTTTACTTTTAGTTACATCGGTCTGTTAAATATGATATATAATATATACATTGACCATTCTTATGGAGTCAGTCAAATCATTAAGACAATGAGTTGTGACTTGAGAAAAGTCACATCAAATCCTGAGGGGGAAAGTGTTCAAACATGGTATTTCAAGTGGCGAAGACAGAGTCTCTCCAAGCTCTCAAGTTCCTCCTAGTGGGTGCAGTGTTTTTTCTACTGAACATGAGTTGGCAATATTATCAACTTGAATTTGGCTATTGGTCATCCTTAAGGGTGTGGGCTCTTCTGGTGAGGCTGACCTTTCCTGTTTTGGCAGCACCCAGGAGAGGTCCAGAGCAGTTGCTGTAAGAACGAAGTGTCTTGAATGAATTGAATGAATGTAGTTACAAGATAGAGACGTGATAGGGAGGTTCTTAATGGTTTATAGTAATGCCGTGCACTGCCCACGTATACTGAGGGCTCGACATGGGCCTCACTGTGGCCATGAGGTTGGTGAGGGCTAAGCTGACCACAGTTAATTCCCTTTGAAGGCCCTTCTTTCCTAGAGATGAGTTCCTGAGCAGTCCTCCTTCGAAGTGGTTTGTGGTATTGAACAGGAGTGCTTGTCCTGGATATCCAAATTATACATGTGGGCCGAGTCATTTCTTTAACTGACGTTGGCCTTAATGTGTAGTGGGGAAAAAGTATTGGCTTCTCACACCAGGATGTTTCTGAGATCAAAACTCCAGGTTGGCCCTAAAATGATGTGGCCCATGGACATTTGCCAGCACTGTGTCAGATTTCCACCTGCTTTCAGCATTCCTTCCCCGGGGCAGTAGAGAGCACTTCCACCTGTTGTGGGATGCATGGCCACTTACCATTATGCTCCCAGGGAGTGACAAGGCTGGGTGGCCTGCTGGGTGCTGGCTGATGGAGGAATGATCTTTAGCTAGGAGTGAGATTTAGGTGACAGGGTGGCCAAGTGCATGAACTAATGCCCTCTGAAGGGTTTGAAGTAGGTTGGCAGCCAAGGCAGGCTGCTTAAGATTGTGATTGTCAGAAATGTAAGTTGGGTTTTGTTGTTGTTGTTGTTTTGTTTTTGGTAAGCACAAATCTCTTTTTTGCCACTCTGGTCATTATCACAGGTTGATAGTAACTGCTTTCAATCATGTGAGAGTAAAAGATTCCATTAAGAAACCTGATATTATAATGAGATATTATAATGAGCAGTACAGAAAAGGATTTGAATAAATGATAAATTAATTCACCAGATTATGTAAATTGTAGGAATAGAAATTTCCTAGCCGACCAAATGTAATGTAAAAATAAAATACATATTCAGTATAGACACTATTTATTATTGCCATGCATATTACAGAGACTTCTCAAGTGAGGTATAGTTAAATTTTTATTTTTTTTTTAAGATTTTATTTATTTATTCATGAGAGACACACAGAGAGAGGCAGAGACAGGTAGAGGGAGAAGTAGGCTCCATGCAGGGAGCCTGATGTGGGACTCAATCCTGGGACTCCAGGATCACACCCTGAGATGAAGGCAGGCATTTAACCGCTGAGCCATCCAGGTGTCCCTAAATTTTTAATTTAAAAACTGGTTTATGGGGAGCCTGGGTAGCTCAAGTCAGTTAAGTGTTGGCCTCTTGGTTTAAATGCAGGTCATGATCCTCATGGGTTGTAAGATTGAACCTGTGATATAAGAAATATATTTCAAATTTTTATTTTCAGTTCGAATTTTATTCACAGCCAGGGTTGGTGATGTCTTTCTTTCTTTTCTTTTCTTTCTTTCTTTTTTTTTTTTTTTTAAGAATTTATGTATTTATTCATGAGAGACAAGCAAAGACATAGGCACAGGGAGAAGCAGGGTCCCTGTGGGGAGCCTGATGCAGGACTCAATCCCAGGACCCCAGGATCCCACCCGAAGGTAGACGCTCAGCCACTGAGCCACCCACGTGCCCTGAGTTGGTGATTTCTGTTAATAGAAACCTTTTGGGTGATTCTTGTTTAAAAGCTTATTTTTCCTTTCTCATTGAAGTTCTCTGTCTTCCCATGATACAATATTTTCTTTACAAAAAGTATCTGTATTTAGTGATTGAGATTTGCTCCTGTCTTCTCTCTTTCTCCTGTTACCACTGTATCATTCCCTTTTGCCCCCGTCTCTGGTTTTCTTGACCCTGTCTGTAATCGCCTTTATATATTAGCTTTTCTTTTTTTGAGCTCATCTATTGAAGAATTGTCACTTTAGCAATGTCCAGATGTCTGTAGTGGGGCAACTGAGGCGATCTCCACTCTTTTGTTATTTTCTTTAAAAATGTATTATTTTATTTATTTTATTTTATTCTATTCTGTTTTATTTTATTTTATTTTTTATTTATTTATTTTATTTTATTTATTTTTTATTTATTTTATTTTATTTTATTTTATTTTATTTTATTTTATTTTATTTTATTTTATTTTATTTTATTTTATTTTAAGTAGGCCCCATGCCCAATGCGGGGCTCCAGCTTGCAACCCTGAGGTCAGGAGTTGCACACTGGGCCAACTGAGCCAGCCAGACACCCCTCTTGTGTGATTTTCTTTTAAAACTATTTCACAATGGTCTCCTTCCTGTGAGGATATTTTGCATTGGTATATGGACAGTTACTATGCAAAACTTTTAAAATGGATGCTCTTCCCTTGTCGTCCCTCTGTGACCATCTTTTTTATTTTATTTTATTTTTTTTACTTATTTATTCATGAGAGACACAGAGAGAGAGAGAGAGAGAGAGAGAACGGCAGAGACGCAGGCAGAGGGAGAAGCAAGCTTCATACAGGGAGCCTGATGTGAGATTTGATCCTGGGTCTCTAGGATCAGGCCCTGGGTTGAAGGCAGGTGCTAAACCGTTGAGCCACCCGGGCTGTCCCCTCTGTGACCATCTTAATGATTGATGAAACTCTGGAAAATGTCCTTTCTCTCTCTCTCTCTCTTTTTTTTTGAAAATGTCCTTTCTCTTAGACATTTCCATCTCTTCTTTCTTAGGGATACTTTCACTATAAATCCAAGTTCGAGGAAGATCCTACCTTGAAGTCTTTAACTCTGTATGTTTATTTTGTACTGTTTTCTCCTGCCCAAACTTATTACTAGCAAAATTAAGGTTGGCTGATAGGAAATTTGCAGGGTCTGTTTCCTTCCCAGCCAGGTAATTGATGACACTTCCAGTACCTGTGTAAACCACAGTGTTCCAGCTCTGGGTGTCAGAACAGCATACCGTAGACGCCTGGGTGGCTCAGTGGTCGAGCACCTGCCTTTGGCTCAGGGCATGATCCTGGGGTCCTGGGATCGTGTCCTGCATCAGGTTCCCCGCAGGGAGCCTGCTACTCCCACTGCTTGTCTCTGCCTATCTCTCTGTCTCTCATGAATAAATAGAACAGCATACTATAGACTTGAGTGGCTTAAACAACACGAATGGGGCAGCCCAGGTGGCTCAGTGGTTTAGCGCTGCCTTCGGTCCAGGGCATGATCCTGGAGACCTGCGATCAAGTCCCATGTCAGGCTCCCTGCATGGAGCCTGCTTCTCCCTCTGCCTGTGTCTCTGCCTCTCTTTCTCTCTGCCTCTCATGAATAAATAAATAAATAATCTTAAAAACCAACCAAACAAAAAAAAAAAACAAAAAACAACACGAATGTATTCCCCACAGTTCAGGAATGTCCGAGATCTTGGTGCCAGTTAATTTGATTCCTGGTGAGGCTTTTCTTCCTGGCTTGAAGAGGACCTCCTCCTCACTGTCCTCACATGCTCTTTCCTTGGTAGCAGTGTGTGTGGAGAGGGGAGATTTTATCTCTTCCTGTTCTTTTTTTAAGATTTTATTTATGTATTCATGAGAGACAGAGAGAGGTGGTGACATAGGCAGAGGGAGAAGCAGGCTCCCTGTAGGGAGCCTGAGGGACTTGATCCCAGAACCCAGGATCACTCCCTGACACTCAACCACTGAGCCACCCAGGTGCCCCTCTCTTCCCTTCCTTATAAAGGCCACTAATTCTATCAGATTAGGACCCCACCTTTATGACCTTATTTATTTATTTTAAAAAAGATTTTATTTATTTATTTGACACAGAGAGCGATGTCACAAGCACGAGGGAGGGGTAGAGGGAGAAGCAGACTCTCCACTGAGCAGGGAGCCCAATGCAGGAGCCCCGCATTGGGCTCCATCCCAGGACCCCGGGATCATGACCTGAGCTGGAGGCAGATGCTTAACTGGCTGAGCCACTCAGGTGCCCCTGTGCCCTCATTTAACCATAATTGTTTCCTTAATGCCCTGTCTCCAAAGACAGTCACATTTGGGGTTAGAGCTTCAACGTATTCCTTTTGATTCCTTTTGATTCCTTTTTTGAAGGGTCGGGGATTCACAGTTCAGTTTATAGCATATGCTTTCTGTTTTTTTCGCATTAAAGACCAACTTTAACATAACATGGGTAGTCCTTGACTCCTGAGTATCCATTTGAATGCTTTAAATGTACAAACACTGGCCTCCTGCCACCTCCTCTAGACCAGCTTCTGATTTCTATTGCCCTCCTGTTCCCCCTACCCGAAGAGTGGAAACTTGACACACACAGCATGGCCCCGACCTGATGCTCCCTGCCCAGCACTGCTGGAGGCATTATAGGAACTCCCAGTTCTGCCCCTGGCTGTTAACCTCTGATGCTGCTGTACGGCTGGGTTCCTGCAGTGTTCTCACAGGGCTCCCAAGAGCTTTGACCTGCAGAAGCCCAGAATCCTCTGCCAGGATTCTCAGCATAGACCCTTCCTTGACTACTTGCCCCCCCTCCCAACCATCCTTAGATAGAGCAACCTTAGGAGTCTCTGAAACAGGTGAAATGAGCACTGGGGGGACCTTGACTTGGGCTACAAAATATACTTTTCTCTCTCTTTTTTTTAAGGATTTTATTTATTTATTAATGAGAGACACAGAGAAAGGCAGAGACACAGGCAGAGGGAGAAGCAGGCTCCTTGGGGAGAGCCCGATGTGAGACTAGATCCCGGGACTCCTGAGCTGAAGGTAGACAACCACTGAGCCACCCAGGCGTCCCCAGAATATACTTTTCAATAGCAGTGGAGCCATATACATAGTAGTTAGCTCTTGTTCATACTACTGGTAAACTTCATTGCAGTAAAACAGGCTTTCCAGGGCTGGCTGGAGAATTTTTCCACTGTGTAACAGTGGACACTTGAGTTCCAAATATTCATCCAAATGGGAGTAAATATTAGGAATATAACCAGTTCATATTCCGTAGATACCAAGATGAATTTCATCTCAGTTATGAAGGCAGTATAGGAGACTGTACTCCTCTCTTTTCTTTTTAATATTTCTTTTTTTCCCCTCCTGCAATGTAGCAGTAAAAACCAATCCCTGACATAAAAGGAAGAGAAAAACACACACAATCTTGCAGCTCCAACAAATCAAATTCTTCACCTGTGACATTGAGACCCTATCTATGGTGTCCATAATCACTGTGCAATTTTGCATTCATTCATTCATGCATGCATGCATGCATGCCTGCAGGCAAACTCTGCCCATCATGAGGCTTAAACTCACAACCCCAAGATCAAGAGTCTCGTCCTCCTGAGCCAGCCAGGTGCCCCTATTTTTGTGGGTTTTTTTTACCTTAACAGTATAACAAGTTGATTTTCTTATGTTGCATAATCTTTATGTTTATAGTTTTTGAGTGTACACTATTCCAGGCAGCAGATGTAAAGTAATTTGGTTAACTATTCTTTGGGTATCCTGAGCTGACATGAATGTAAATGAGAATACAAAGAACACCTTGGTGTTTGATGCCTCTTTATTTCTTGGGATGGTTTCTCAAAGATAAATTCTCCAAAATGGCACATTCTAGGGAGTCCACATTATTGATGGTATCAATGCATATTGGTTCTAGAAATGTCATATCACATTTCCATCAACACCAGGTGTACAACATTGAGTTTTACTTGCTATTCTACTTCCAGGAAAAAATTCTCCCAAAAAATTCCTTTGGCATTTTAAGAGAAAAACATTGATTATAGGCAGATGTTTTAAACCAACAAGAAACATGAGGAAGTCAGAGAATTTTGCCCATGTTGGTAATCACTTTGTCCCTTTATTCTTCAATGGATATTCTGTGAAGCAAAATAGATGTTATGAGATGTGTTTGCGTTTCCAGTTCCTCACCTAGGCAACAAGGTATGGATGGATGGATAGATGCATGGTTGGATGGATGGGCCGATTGATTGATTGATTGATCGGAGCCCAGCAGTCTTTTACAGTAAGATGCCATGCTGTATCTTCTGCTAATTATGGTTGTGGAGTCACCAGAAAACCAAGCTGTTCTTATATTTGTTTATTCCCCCCATAGAAAAATCTGTGCTCAAGTAGAAGCAGCCAGCTGCCTTCTTTATTTAGAGAGACCTGTCAGAGCAGTGGTATCATAGATATCATACTACAAAGACATGTAATGTTGGGATGTTTGGTGCATTCCTATATTTTTTTTTTATTAAGGTAGAATTAATATACAGTGTTATATTAGCTGGTACATTTCTATTAAATATTCTGGCATTTCTTTGTGTTAGTGGTTCATTATCCATAAATATGATTTGCATGCCATTAAAACCTTCATGGAAGCAACTAACAAAAGATATCTGGTAAGTTACAAGGACTGGGCCTTTTTCTGGGACTCATAGTCTAGGGAGATGTTCTTTAATTATTTAAAACGTTTTGGGTACATTGTTCAGTAGCAACCAGCTTTACTGTCACCCAGCCCTTACTCCTAATGCACAACCATGTCACGAACACTTCTTTGGAACACCTCGCTGAATTCCAGCTATTGTACGGCTCTAATAATCTCCTGAGCTCCCCAAGTAAAAATCTGACAAAAACAGAAATGAGGTGATTGCAGCCTGATTTGTTCCTAATAAAGCCATCTTCGCTTCTAGCTTCCTTTCTCAAGTCCTCTTCTTGATGACTATCCATTTTGACGATTGGCCCTTAGCAGTGTATTTTTAATCATGGAACTACATAAAATTAATATATTCTTTTAGTTTCACTGCCTGCTTATTTTCTAGATGGATTTTATGTTGCTCTGTCATGCTCTATAAATATTCTCCGTGGGTTTTTGTATTGCAGAAAATTTATATATTCATTTAAAGAATTCTGTCTTAGCTACCATGTTGGTTCCTTCTCAACCCTAGTGGGGTTTTTCTCTCCATTTATCTTTGTCTTCTTCAAATTGCTAGTTAGCCAGGGCGCCTGGGTGGCTCAGTTGGTTCAGCATCCAACTCGGTTTCGGCTCAGGTCCTCAGGTCATGAGATCCAGTCCTGCAGTAGGCTCCACGGTCCCCTTACCCCTCCCCCTATGCTCTCTCTAAAATAAATAAATCAGTCTTTTTTTTTTTTTTTAATTCATGAGAGACAGAAAGAGAGAGGCAGAGACACAGGCAGAGGGAGAAGCAGGCTCCATGCAGGGAGCCTGATGTGGGACTCGATCCCGGGTCTCCAGGATCAGGCCCTGGGCTGAAGGCAGGTGCTAAACCGCTGAGCCACCCAGGGATCCCCAATAAATCAGTCTTTGAAAAAGATTTCTAATTGGCCATAATTGCGTATCAGGATTGATTAAGATCATTATGAATTACAGTTTAAAAATTGAATAGAAATAAAATAGCTCATGTCAGAATGGTAAAATTTTTTATAATGGTCATAATAAATATGAGAATGCAAGGATCTTTAGCTTTGAAACTGTTGTTTCAACCACTGTTGAAGTTCTGTTATCTGGGGCACATATAGATAAATCCCTGCTGATGATCAGGAGTGGAGCTCCATACAGTTGGCCGTTGTCAGCCACTCAGAGGCAGCTTGACGCCATGTGAGGCACATGATATACAGAATATATGTAGCCTTCCTGTGGACATTGGAAGCTGAGAATGTCTGAGAATCAAAGGTTTTAAATTTAATTTAAATTTAAGGGCCGGGTGACAGTAAAGCTGGTTATACCACTAATATACCACTGTATATTAATTCTACCTTAATTTAATTATTTGCCTTTAAATCATCTATCCATTTCGAATTTATTTTGGTAGGAAGTGTGGGTCCAACTTATTTTTTTTCCCAAATGGCCACCCATTTGTTGCAGTACCTTGCATTGAACATTTCATCTTTACTCTCACTTATTTAAATATCCTTTACTGTATATGATGTACTTGGCCACATATCACACACATTTGTGTCTGAGAGTCAAAGGCTTGAGAGGAGGGATCTCTGTGCTCCTTGCTTCTTGCTGAGGTGCAGCAACACTAAGTTCTAAATGTCTGAATTTTAGATGTGGGGCCATTGGAATGACTTACAGATATTTAAGCTTACTTTTCTGTTTCAAAATAGTGACAACTTTAAGACATTAAATTGATGTTAGGTTTCTTAGTACAGTGGAGTTGGAGCTTACATCCGTGGTTCTTTTCCTCAACCACAGGATCCTGTGTTCATGGCAGGCTCTACAGGTGGTAGTCACATGTCCCCTGCCCTGAGATAGATTTTACACCCTCACTGTCCAGCAATCATGCCTGGCAGGGATGAGATCTTTTCTGGGACTCTGTCTGTCACCTGCTCTGAAGGATGACTGGGCAGCTCTTCTGGAAATTCTTCACAGGCTTGTATGTCTGCATTTCCTTGTTGGCCAAAAAGAATTCCCTGCCATTTGTCCTGGAGAGGGCCTGCCCCTCCACACTGGCTGTAGATGGGTATCTATTTCATATTGACCTTTGGACCTTCTCAGAAGAAAAGAAAAATCATTTATAATCTTACCTCCCAAAGAAAATCTGTTTTGGTGTGCCTACTACCAGTTACTTTTCAGGGCTTTATATATACACATACAAATATTAAGAATGTATGTTTGGTTTTTGGGGTGCTTGAGTGGCTCAGTTGGTTAAGCATCTGCCTTTGGTTCAGGTCATGATCCCCGGGGTCCTGGGACTGAGCCCCGTATTGTGCTCCCTGCTCAGTGGAGAGTCTGCCCCCCTCTCTCCTTCTGGCCCTCCCCCACCCTCACTCATGTTCTCTCTCTCAAATAAGTAAATAAAATCTTTAGACAAAAAAAATAACATATGTTCAGTGTTTGAACATGTTTTTTTGATATCTCATGGTTATTCTATGCTACTATCATTTCTGGTTATAATGAATTACATGGTCTATTTCCATGGTCTAGTCTATCTCAGAATTCCTAGTTTAAGTCTTAACTTACTCATAGTAGATATTCTTGTGTGTGCTTTTGTCACTTAGGATTTTTTTTTGTGGGATTTTATTAAGAATTTTTGAATATAACTTTTCTTTTGAAATGTTGTTTTGCTTGGGGTTAACTAAAATGAGTTTGCAACAAAACAACAAAAAAGGGATGCCTGGGTGGCTCAGCAGTTGGGCATCTGCCTTCAGCCGAGGGCATGATCCTGGAGATCCGGGATTGAGTCCCACATCAGGCTCCTTGCATAGAGCCTGCTTCTCCCTCTGCCTGTGTCTCTGCCTCTCTCTCATGAATAAATAAATGGAGTCTTTAAAAAAACACACACACACACACAAAAAAAACAACAAAAAAGGTTATTTATCTGTGAAATGTTGGGAGAATTTCCCAGGCTTATTTTTATATATAGACTTGGAGGAGATGTAAATTCCAGAATTATTTTCCAAGTTTTTCTTCTTCTTTTTTTTTTTTTAACTTTTTATTTAAGTAATCTGTACACCCAGTGTGGGACTCAAACTCATGACCCTGAGATCAAGAGTCGCATGCTTCTCCTACTGAGCCAGACAGGCACCTCTGAGTTTTCCTTTTTTTTTTTTTTTTTTGGTCTTTTCATGTTTTCTGTAACAGATAATACACTTTTTTGTTTAATTTTTACTTTCAGTTTGTTTTTATATTCTCTTTTCAGTTTCAGAATTCTTTAGATAAAGACTGTTCATTCTTCCTGCTTATATTGGTGTGGGGAACAATCCATTTTCCTTTCAATGATATTTTGGTAGAATACTATTTACTTGTATTTTCAATGTTGAAACTGTTGTTAGGGACTTTAAGAAAAATGCCTTCACCGTTGCCGTACTGTGGCACAGAGTAGTCAAGCTTGCAAATGACTGGTTAAGATTCACTTTGTTCTTTATTTCTGATTTTATATTTTATGATCTCAGAATATATGATATATATTATATATAATATATAATACCATTGAGCTTCTGTTACAGGTGAATTTTGCATTTCAGCAAAATCGTTCTATGAAAACCTGGAGTTAGAGGAAAATATGTGTTCCTTATGTGCCATTTCTTGCTGTCCAGGTAGTGTTCTTTCTGCTCTCATTTATTCTATTGGGTGGGTTTGTATTTCTTTAATGGCTTGTTCCAGTGGATTATAGAATGTTGGTGCCTTCGAGATGCTGGCTTCTATGAACTAAGTGAGCCTCAGGTGCTCCCCATCTGGGAAACTGAGCTGGTGGTACCTGCTTTCAGGCTGTAGGGAACAAGGAGACCCAGCTAATGAGGGCCAGACAGACCAGCACCTGCCATTCAGCCACCAGCTTGCCAGGACTTGTTTTCCCCTTCTTGGCGCACTAGTTTTTCACAGATTCTCCCCAGGAACCTTTCTTCTGCAGGGAGCTGCCTATATGGTGGTTGTGTAGTAATGACATCATAGCACAAGGAAAATCTTTTTTTTAAAAAAAGATTTTATGTATTTATTCATGAGACACAGAGATACGCAGAGACACAGGCAGAGGGAGAAGAGGGTTCCCTGCAGGGAGCCTGATGTGGGACTCGATCCCAGGACGCCCTGATGCTTAACCACTGAGCTACCCAGGTCCCCTGGGTTGTGACTTCTGTTAATAGAAACCCACTTCTCTCTCGTGACATGTGGCTGCAGAAAGTTCTATGTGTGCTTTCATGTCTGTTTGTTTTCACCCAGCAGTGTATTCCGTGGGAGCCGACTCTTTGCCCAGGGAGAGGGCAGGTTATCTTTCTTTGACTTTGCCTGGCAGAAGCGATGCAGTTTTGCAGCACTTCTAAGGGCAGTGCCTTGGCCTGTGCTCAGAGTGTCTTCAGTTCTAAGAACTCGGCTAATCCACGGTGTTGTGTGAATGCGCTGTCTACTGCCTGAACAGACATTTGTGAAAAATCCTTCTCAGAGAAGTGAGAGAGGTTTTAAGGCATTTAAACAATTCATAACTTAGAACCATAAAAAGACATCACGCCATACTCTTTATAGGTCTAGTAATAATTCGGTAAGCATTTTGAGGATTTAATGGGTTTGCCCCTTTGGCATCCTTCGTAGCCTATGTTAGTGATTAGCTTGGTGGTGGCTTGATTGGCACTTCTGTGCTAGAAAAGGTGTTCAGGGGAGGCTGATTGCATCTGAAATACTGAGTCTTGAGATCACTGAGTATTCGAGAGGGTGACAATTTTAGAGGTTATCTTGCCCAGGAGGGCCAATGATGATGGTGGTGAAGATGAGCTTGTCTGCCATCTGGTTCTATATCTGCCACTTTACTAACTGGGTGACCGTGGGAAAGTTGACTTAATCCCTTGGTCCCAGTTTTCTTATCTGTAAAAGGGGTCAATGATAGTGTCCACCTAATGGTAGTTGTGAGGATTAAATAAGTTAGTGTTTATAAAGCTCATAGAACAATGATCTATCCTAGAAAGTGCTATAGAAGTGTTGGCTAAATTAAAATAATAGTTGTGTATGTTTTTCCCCCTACAGTCTCTGAATGAGAAGCCTAAAATCTAGAAAAGGTTAATTTTAGAATGCATTCAAACCTGTCAAAAATTAGGATTAGAATTGGTGAACAATCCAATAGTATCTAGATTGTTTTCTTTCCCTCTGCAGTCCAAGGCAAAAAATATTAGTCATAATTATTATTTTTTAATGCACAGTATTATTTAAATACCTTATTTATCAGCCAGGCTGGCATTTAAACTTATTGTTTTTTACAAGGAGTTTCACTTTTTTATTACTTACTTTTTTTACCTTGACATTTCACTATTTTAATTAATGATTAATTCTAGGGGAAGTGTTCCAGGATGTGATACCCTTTGCAATTCTGTTGAGTTTTATTGTGTCATTTGGTCTGTGATAATACTGCCTAGTTTATTTCTTGAATAATATTGAAACTGTGTGAGAGTAGAAATCTAACAGTCTATTCTTTAATGGCTTTAATAGAAATTGCTTTCCTTTTCCCACCCTGAAGGGAAGCCCTGTCATTTATGATTCATTGGCTTTGGTAAGCTTTAGGAAATGCTTTCTTTTTTTCTTTAAGTTGTGCGAAACATGCCGTTACTCACTCTAGCATAGATGTCAGGAGAATGTTCCTTCCGCAAGATGCAGGATGCATTTAAATTTTGGCATTTCTTTGCTTTTTTTTTTTTTTTAAGATTTTATTTATTTATTTGAGAAAGACCAAGAGGGAGAAGCAGGCTCCCTGACCTGGGAGCTGAGCAGGGAGCCCGACGTAGGGCTCAATCCCAGGACCCTGGGATCACGACCTGAGCTAAAGGCAGACACGTAACCACTCAGGCACACAGCTTGGCATTTATTTCTTTTTCTTTCTTTCCTTTTTTAAGATTTTATTTATTTACTCATGAGAGACAGAGAGAGGCAGAGACATAGGCAGAGGGAGAAGTAGGCTCCATGCAGGGAGCCCCATGTGGGACTCAATCCCAGGACCCTGGATCACAAACTGAGCCAAAGGCAGATGCTCACCACTGAGCCACCCAGGTGCCCCTTGGCATTTCTTTCTTTCTTCTTTTCTTTTCTTTTCTTTTCTTTTCTTTTCTTTTCTTTTCTTTTCTTTTCTTTTCTTTTCTTTCTTCCTTCCTTCCTTCTTTCTTTCTTTCTTTCTTTCTTTCTTTCTTTCTTTCTTTCTTTCTCTCTCTCTCTCTCTCTCTCTTTCTTTTCTTTCTTTTCTTTTCTTTTCTTTTCTTTTCTTTTCTTTTCTTTTCTTTTCTTTTCTTTTCTTTTCTTTTCTTTTCTTTTCTATTTTATTTATTCATGAGAGAGAGAGAGAGAGGCAGAGACACAGGCAGAGGGAAAAGCAGGCTCCATGCAGGGAGCCTGATGCGGGACTCGATCCCGGGTCTCCAGGATCAGGCCCTGGGCTGAAGGCAGCGCTAAACTGCTGAGTCACCTGGGCTGCCCTTGGCATTTATTTCTTAAGCATCATTTCCAGAGTGTCTGAAACTTAGCAGAGGACGATAGAATGTCAGTTAAGTCTTTTACTAAAAATTTCCTTATTTAATAATGAGGCTGTTGGGGATATCCTAACTTAATCTGAAAACAAACTTAATGCCTTGTAGTTTATTGAAGAAAATACCTAGCACTCTTCTCTCTCTCTCTCTCTCTCTCTTTCCTCTTTTTCTTTCTTTCTTTTCTTTTTTCTTTCTTTCTTTCTTTCTTTTTCTTTCTTTCTTTCTTTCTTTCTTTCTTTCTTTCTTTCTTTCTTTCTTTCTTTCTTTCTTTCTTTCTTTTTTCTTCTTTTCTTTTTTTTGGTTATTTGTTAAGTTCTGTCATTTTCCCACAAAGTAAAGAGAGTTATCTTGTAGGACCTCTGAGATAAGCGGCATTACCTGCTGAGGTGTGGGCTTGTCTGAGCTGGAAATTGGCAGCAAAGTGTCTGCTCACAGAACAGCAGGACTTGGTCTCATCTCTCACCTCAAGCCGAGCTGGCACCCTTCAGAGGTGACCTCTATACCCTTCATTTCTGTAACTTAAAAGGCATTTCAGAGTAGCCTTGAACTGGAAGCAAGCATGATGTGCTTCACTAGGTGAAAGGATAAATAAGATGTGGTACCTGCGGACGATGCAATATTATTCTGATAGATATGAGCCGTCAGCCACGAAAAAAAAAAAAAACCATGAAGGAACCTCAAATGCATATTGCTTAGTCAAAGAAGATAGTCTGAATGGTTATGTCCTGTATGATTCTGCCCACAGGACTTTCTGGAAGAGGTAAAAGGATAGACGATAAGATCAGTGGTTGTCATGGGATAGGATGGAGAAGGGGGTGGGGTGAAGAACAGGATATTTTTAGGGCAGACAAGTGATGCTGTATGATATCATAGTGGTGGATGCATGACATTTTGCACTTGTTACAATCCACACAAGGTACACTTGAGTCGGACTCGAGTTAATAATAATGTGTCAGAATTGGTCCATCAGGGATGCCCGGGTGGCTCAGTGTTTGAGCATCTGCCTTCAGCTCAGGTTGTGGTCCCGGGGTCGTGGGATCGAGTCCCACATCAGGCTCCCCTCTGCGAGCCTGCCTCTCTCTCTGCCTACATCCCTGCCTTTCACTCGGTGTCTCTCATGAATAAATAAAATATTAAAAAAAAAAAACACCTTTCCATCAGTTGTAACAAATT
Source organism: Vulpes vulpes (assembly GCF_048418805.1). Lineage (NCBI taxonomy): Eukaryota > Metazoa > Chordata > Mammalia > Carnivora > Canidae > Vulpes > Vulpes vulpes. The sequence goes on from NC_132785.1 coordinate 48,222,325, forward strand.
TTTCACCCTAATACAGATGTTTGTAATAGGAACTGTGTGTGAGGAGAGAGAGGGTAATGAGGAGTCCTTTGTATTTTCTCAGAAATACAAAACTCTAAGAAATAAAGTCTATTTAATAAAGATTAGTATGGAGTAATATATTTGCTGTCTGAATTACTAATGGTCACTCTGCCTTCTTCTTCCATTTCTCAAATGATCCCTTTTCACTCCATACCCATGACTATCCGATCATACCAGATCTCATGAATGGACTTTCTTCTTTTTCAAAAGATTTTTTAAAAAAGTAATCTCCGCACCCAACGTGGGGCTCCAGTCATGACCCCGAGATCAAGAGCCATGCAGGCTCTACTAACTGAGCCGGCCAGGCACCCCACTACCATCCTTTCTTATGTGGGGTGTTACAGATGTTTTCTGACTGGTGTCCTGATTGAGCCACCACCTCACTGTCAGATATTTTCTTAAAACTGCATGGTTTCCCCATCCTAAAAACCACAGTGCCTCATTCTGATCCACAGATGAACCTCCTACACTTTGGCCTATTTCAGGCCCACTAAAATCTGCCTCTCACCTACTCATCTCATTTTCTTTTCACTACTTTCTTGCCTCTGTTAGTTTGTACCCACTATTGGCATAGCTCCTGGCATAGGGCAGACCCTCTTTTTTTATTTTTATTTTTGAAGTTGTCTCCACACTCAGCGTGGAGCCCAGCATGGGTACCGAACTCACAACTCTGAGATCAAGATTGGAGCTGAGACCAAGAGTCGGACGCTTCACTGACTGAGCCACCCAGGTGCCCCTGGCAGACACTTTTATTGAATGAAAGAATGAATACCTATTTTCTCAGTTCCTGAGTTCTTTTGTAGCTTCTAAAATTTACATAATACCTGTTGTTAGAAGTAAACATGTTGCCTTGGACAATTACCTCTGAGCACCTGATGTCTATTGCCTGATAGAGAACACATACCATAAAGACAAACCATATGGTGCCATGTTTTGGTTTTGGGTCCCCTATGAGGCTGAGGGTAGTTGCTGAAACATAATAGGTTCTTCTAAATGCCTGTGAGTGGTCACGATCCCAAATATTGTGACACCCGAATAGTAGTCTAAACAGTCTGTTATTTTTGGAGATGCTCAGTAAGCAACCCACCACTCCCTCACTGGGAGGTAGGCGGGGGGTTAGGTGTTTTCCACAAATATTTGTGGAGAGGCTGACAAGTGTCATCTGGAGATAAAGGAAGAGGACTTTCTTTAGTAAGTGGATGAGAATGATGTGCTTTATTTTTATTTATTTATTTTTAAAGATTTTATTTATTTGACACAGAGAGAGAGCACAAGGAAAGGGAGAAATGGGCTCTCAGCTGAGCAGGGAGCCAATGTGGGTCTCCATCCCAGGATCCTGAGACTGAAGGCAGATGCTTAATGGACTGAGCCACCCAGGCACCCTGAGAATGATGTGCTTTAAATAGAGTGAGCTCGACAGCAGCCCACGAAGTGCAGCCTCTGAGTTGACACTCAGCAGCCTTGTGTAAGGGAACTGAGGGAGGGCGCAGGCTGGGGTTTTTTGTTTTTTGTTTTGTTTTTGTCTTCAAGAAGACCAGCTCTCTCCTGACATTTTATTTTCCCTGGCCTTTGTGTTAGAGGCAGAATGGAGAGGAGCTAACATTTAATTTTGTACCCTCAGAGTCATCAAGAAATTGACATCACTGAGGGTAGCCGGTGGCTCAGCGGTTTGGTGCTGCTTTCGGCCCAGGGCATGATCCTGGAGTCCCAGGATCCAGTCCCACGTCGGGCTCCCTGGATGGAGCCTGCTTCTCTCTCTGCCTGTGTCTCTGCCCCCCACCCATGTGTCTCTCATGAATAAATAAATAAAATATTTTTAAAAAAGAAAAAAAAGATGGGGATCCCTGGGTGGCTCAGCAGTTTAGTGCCTGCCTTTGGCCCAGGGCGCGATCCTGCAGTCCCGGGATCCAGTCCTGTGTCAGGCTCCCTGCATGGAGCCTGCTTCTCCCTCTGCCTGGGTCTCTACCCACCCACCCCTCTCTGTCTATCATGAATAAATAAATAAAATCTTAAAAAAAAAAAAAAGAAAAAAGAAATTGACATTACTGACATGGGACTAATGGGAGACTGTCCCCCCACCCCCACCCCACTGGGCTAAAAAAAAGCCCTCTTCCCAACACCTTTTACCTCCACTTCCATTCTATGTGCTTCTTGCCTTTGCCTATCTGTTCAGTGCAGGGAAGCTTCTACCAAATCCGTGAACGTGCAGATGAAAGTATTGTATTCAATCATTTTTAGAACAAGGTTGGGCTACGTGTGAAAATGGGACTGGAGAAGAAATGCCACCATTTCTTGTCAAGAGCTTTTGAAAAAAAATCAGGCTCTCACTGTGTCAGGTGCACGTGGCAAAACATGGTCCACAGATGTTTTCTTGGCGAAGTTACCGCCCAGTCTGTTGTCAGGTGGATTTACTTATTTTAGCTGATCCTCGCGGGGAGGCTGGGAAGTAGAGCAGGGGTTCTCAGGCCAGAGCCTGCATCAGAACCTCCCGGAGGGCACCCTGAGCCTTTCTGGTTCAGGGGACCTGTGCTGGGACAGCATTTGCATTTCTTCCAAGCTCCCAGGTGATGTTGCTGCTCATTTACAACCAGGGTTTAAAAACCACCTGCATGAGCCGGCCGGCTTTGTGTGCCTTTTCCAGGGAAGAGAGGGGTCATCTAGAAGAGAGATGTGCATCTGTGTGTGCACGCTGCCTGAAGTTCTCACAGTCCCCCAGCCAGGGCCGTCTCTTGCTCTGAGACAGGAGGAGCCTGTCACTCTTCCAGGTAACGCAGCCCCTCTGGACTTGTCATCTAGTTGGCAATGTGGGAAAAGGGGAGAAAAGCCTGGAAAACAAATGAGGTTACAAGCCAAAAATAAGCAAAACCTGAGAGACAAAGTGAGGCTTTTTTTTTTTTTTTCCTTGAAAGAGTAGATCAGGGAAGGCTTTCTGGAGGAGGTGACATTGGAATCAGGGAAGGAAGGCACTATTTGAGAAGGAAGAAATAGAACAGCAGTGGCCAGCTGGGTTAGGAGACTGTTTATTCAGAAGTAGAGACATCAGGGTAGGCCGTGGAATGCCTGGCTAGGAATTTTCACATTTAACTTGCTATATCGGTCAGATTAGGTTTTTGAGTAGAAAAGGGATCCAGTTAAAACCAGACTTTTGAAATCATGTCTATGAACCTGAGGAAACTTCCACTCTTGAGTTTTTCTTGAAGTTCTTTCTGGAGATTTGTTAGGGGTACTTAAGCTAGCCTGTTTAATTCACTTAGTACTTTTTTTTTTTTTTTTTTTTACTAGGGTTGGAGAGAAAAGACCGTGAAGATAGTGTTTATAAAAGTTGATGGGGGTTTCGTCCTCTCCCTGCCTGTGCTGGAGAATCAGGGCACCCCTGCTCCAAGACAGTTAATGTCCTGGTCTCCTCCCAAGTGATCAAACGGGCCCAGCAGTCTCTTGCCTGTTTGAAGTCTCTGGTTGATACAACACAGATGATCTGCAGTTGTTTCTTTTGCTCCCAGACGTTTTTTTGAAGTAAGCAAATCTATCCGGAGAGATAGCTGGTTTTGAACTTTCTCAAAACCCCTTATCTGAGTCCCTGTGAAAAGACAAACTTGGCCTGGGTGCTCCTGAGTTCTGGCCGCCAGCCTTCCTGGGGCAGCCCCTCCCTCCCTGCCTGCCTTCGCTCCGCTCTGGGGAGGAGCACAAGGTGGCTTTGTTACCCAGCAGAGCTGGGGTTACACACCCTTCGCCCTTTGCTCTTCTGAGTGTAGCTCCTTCTGGCCTCACAACATGGCTAATACGTGCTCCTTCCCTCTCGGCCTGGGGCGCTCGGAAGTGCTTTGGGGGCTCTAGAACCCAGTCCTGTAGCTTCCTAAAATCTGCGTCCTGGGCTTCTGTGAGTAACAGTCTTCTGTGAGTTTTTCTTCACTCAGAATTTTTCAGTGGCATTTATTTATGTACATGTGTCTGTGTGTGTATTTATTTTAAATGTATATTTACAGAAGTCCTGTTTTTTTTTTTTTTTAAGGTTTTAAATTCTAGTTGACCCTAGTGTAATGTTGATTTAAATGACTTAAAACTGGAAGGAAAAAAATTCTTTGCAAATGTTCCTCTTGATCACCTTTCTATACTGCAGTTTCATTTCCTTTAATGGTTTCGTGTTCTCAATGGGATCAAGGTCGTTAAGATATGTCCTCCTAGTAGATGATGAAATTTTTTAAAATTGTCTATTTCTGAATGGGTAATATCCTGCTCAGTCCCATCCTTCACCAGGGGCCAGCTCTCCTACCAGTCACTTCTTTGTCCTTCCAGGAAGGTTCTGTGTGTTCATAAGGATATTTGTGTGGGTGCATGCACTTAAAAAAAAAGTTATTTTAGGGGCATCTGGCTGTAATTGGTTAAGCCATGATCTCACAGTCATGAGATTGAGCCCTGGGTCAGGCTCAGGGCCTGCTTGGGATTCTCTCTCCCCCTCTGCCCTGCAGCACCCCCAACTCCATGCACCTGTGCGCTCTCTCTCTCTCTCTCTCTCTCAAAAGTTATTTTAATTCCAGTTAACATACAGCATGGTAGTAGTTTCAGGTGTGCAATATAGTGATTCAGTTCTCTAAATCACCAGGTGCTCATCGCGACAAGTTGTGCATACATATTTTTTAGCCTATTGATTGAGGTATAATTTATATAGCCTAACTTTGTGTTTTAAGTGTACAATTCAGGGGTTTTTAGTACATTTACAGAATTGTGTGACTACTGCCACAACTTAGTTTCAGGACATTTCCAGCACCCCTAAAAAAAATCTCCATCCCGATGACCCTTTGCTGCCCACCCCATCTCCTGAGCCCCAGGAAATTACTTTCCATCTTTGTAGATTTGCCTTTTCTGGATATTTCCTACAAGTAGGGTCATTTGCTATGTAGTCTTTTGCACCTGGCTTCTTTTACTTAGCAAAGTGTTTTTGAGGTTCTTCCGTGTTGTAGCATGTGTCAGCATTTCATTTATTCTTGTTGGTGAATAGTAGTCCTTTTTACAATTTTTTTTGGACATACCACCAGGTGATGGACATTTGTCTCCTTTCTACCTGTTCCCTCTTCCTTTGTGTGGACATGTATTTTCGTGTCCCTTGGGGAGATGCCTAGGCTTCAGTTAGGGGAACCCAAATGCTGGGTTATTTGCTAAAATTTATGATTAAATTTTAATGAAACTCAAAATGTTCTCCCAAGCATCAGCACCTTTTTATGTTCCCACCAGCAATGTAGGAGAATTCCAGTTGTTTCACACTCTAAATAACACACTTGTTACTGGCCCGGCACCTCGGGTGTGAAAACCTGTCTCATTAGGGATGTCATTTGCATTTCAGAAGGACTAACAATGTTGGATATCCTTCCCTGTGCTTATTAACCATGTGGATGTCTTTGGAGATTTAAATATTCTTTTGTCTGTTTAAAAACCTCTGCTAACAGTTAATTTATCATGCTGCTTAACATCTCAGCTGGTGCTCTGCCTTTTTTTTTTTTTTTTTCAGTTACATTATTTCTAGTTGTCTGGAGTTAACTATATTCTGCTATTGTTGTCTTCCTCTTATGGTGTAAATGGATTTAAAGTTGACCAGTAAACCTTTTCCAGTGTTTTACCCCATTCACCCCTTGTTTTGCTGAGGTTTATCCTGCCAGGAGTTTCTTTTGGAAAGGCTTGGGCAACGATAGTCTGAGTTCTTGAACATTTAACATGTTTGGCTCTTAGGGGTGCCTGGGTGGCTCAGTCATCAGTTGAGCATCTGCCTTCAGCTCAGGTCATGATCCTGGGATCCTGGGATTGAGGCCCGCATCCGGTCCCTGCTCATCGGGGAGCCTAATTTTCCCTCTGACCACCACCCTCCATGCACATGCTCTCTCTCAAAATCTTTGAAAGAAAAATATTTGACTCTTCTACTTGACTGAAAATTTGGATTCCAAGTTTTGATTCCTCTTTTATTTCTTTGAGGATGGTTTCGACAATTTGAGCATTAAACATTGCTGTGGGTGAGTCTGGACTTCTGCCCCCTTGTACTTTGAACTTGGTGCCTGGGCGTCCGATTGTTCCCTTCTTCATTTTTGAAGGTTGATACAGGAAGTGTCTTGGTGTTGATCATACTGTGTGAGTTGTTTCTGGAACCTATGTTCATTTACGATGGAGAATCCTTTTATTTCTGGAATGTTTTCCTTTAAACTCCCCACCCCCCATTCTATTTTTTTTTCTTTAGGGTCACTGGTTGTTGATGAGTTGCATCTCCTGTTTGTCTTCCATAGCTATCACTTTTCACTGTGTTTAAAATTTTTTTGCTCTTATATCTCAATCTTTCCCCTCAAGACCCTACTCTTTTCACCTGTGTGTATTTCGTTTTAGCCACTTCCGTTTTATGATTATCTTATTCTCTGTGAGCTGCTGTAACAGTACCATGGACTGGGTGGCTTATAAATGACAGGACTTTCTTTCTCATGGTTCTGGAGGCTGGAAGTCCAACAGAAAGTCACCTGCTTCGTAAACTGCAGGCTTCCCCCCTACTCCGGGTCCTCGCGTGGTGGAGAGGCTGAGCTAGGACTCTGGGGTCTCTGCATAAGGATGCCAATCCCACTCGTGAGGGCCCCCCTCAACCATATAATCCCATCCCAAAGTACACCCCTCATCCCCCCGACATGCCATCAGTGGGGATTTGGTTTCAACATATGAATTTGGGGACAAATGAACATGTATTTTATAGCAATGATGATTTTATTCATACTCTGGTTTTCTCTTGAGGTCTTTCTTCCTGCTTTATTTTCTTCTCTTGTTTTCCCACAGCTTTCCTGAACTCTTATAAATCTTCTTTAAGATTTTATTTACTTGAGAGATGCCTGGGTGGCTCAGTGGTTGAACATTTGTCTTTGGCTTGGGGTGTGATCCCCAGGTCATGGGATCGAGTTCTACACAGACTCTCCGCAGGGAGCCTACTTCTTCCTCTGACTATGTCTCTGCCTCTCTCTCTCTGTGTCTCTCATGAGTGAATAAATACAATATTAAAAAAAATTTTTTGAGAGAATGAGTGGGGGTGGGCAGAGGGAGAGGGTGAAGCAGACTCCCTGCTGATCAGGGAGCCTGATGCAGGGCTTGATCCCAGGACCCCAGGATCATGATCTGAGCCTCAGGCAGATTGCTTAACTGACTGAGCCACCCAAGCCCCCCTCTTATATATCCTCTCATGTTTTTTGGAGTCCATTATTCATTGTTTAAGTTGGAATGATATGTTCAGAGAAATTCTAATTCTTTTGTCCTCATTTTTTTTTTTCCTTCCAGCTTTTTAGTAAAGGCCCTTTGTTGTTTGGTGTGTGCTTTATGAACTGGTTATTTGTAGGAGCATCCTGAGAGCCAGGAGACAGGGCCGCATCCCAGGCTCATAGGAACTGTTGTGACCTGAGGGTGTGTGTGTATAATCCTTTCAGCCTCTGTTTTTCTCTGCTTGCTGGACTGCTAGTGTTCCCAGTGCCTTTTCTTGTCTTTTGCACCTGGTCTTGGTGATGGACTGTCCTGCTGGTGTGTCCTACCTGTGCTGTTACCCCATAAGCTCTACCTTTAGTGGGCGCCCAGGGAAGCTGTTTGTACTAACCTCTGCATCTATTCCCATTGTTCCCAGAAAGTTCCTGCTGGTTTTGTTGCTCAGGGTATCTTGCATGTTTGGGGAGCACGACTCTACAGGCTTGGGCAGACTTTCCAAGCATTTTCCTTCTCTTCTATCTGCCCTTGATCGTGATTCTTTCCCCCATTTTGTGGTTTAGAGGTATAGATGTGTTTCTTCAGGGATGGAGGGGTGTGTGTGTGTGTGCTTTGTTGCTTTTGGGTACATTCTAGGAGGAAGTCTTTCTCTTTTTTTCCCTTTTTTTCTTTAATTTTTCATTTATTTGAGAGAGAGCACAAGCAGAAGGGAGGAGCAGGGAGGGGTCCGGGGCGGGGAGGAGCAAGTAGACTGCTGAGCTGGGAGCCCAATGCAGGACTCGATCCTGGGACCCTGAGATCAGGACTTGAGCAGAAGGCAGACGCTTAAACCGACTAAGCCACCCAGTTAGCCCCCAAGAGGAAGTCTTGAAGCCAGGATACTATGACAGGGCACTTCTAACTTTTTCGTCTTTTCTCTGCCAGTTAAAAAATTGTTGTTGTTGTAGTTACTGTTTCATACAGCCAAAGAATAAAGTCGTTTCAGGAGAAGCTTTTTGCTTTCAGGTCTGGAATGGTCATGTCAGTAAGAATGTACCACAAGGAAAGAAGTGTTAATTTGCTTTACTTTGATCATTCCTTAAGGAATTCGGAAGTCAGAGGTGGTTATGGAGGCAAAGTCCAAATGGAGCCTGGATTGATCTGTATAAGCAGGAGGCTTTTAGGGTTGTCAGACCTGTTCGCCTAGGAGGCTGTATTGTGTTCCTGGACCCTCAGATTCTGATACCCAGCATCACCCTAGTCACCCATTTTTGACTTGCCAGCGTTCCTCGGATATTCCCGTGACATTCCTAGGATGCTCAACTCAGACGTCTTAGCTAGATTTATATTTGAGTTGAGCAGTAGTTTCCATGTACAGCAGTAGTCTGCATGCAGCTAGGAAAACAAAGGACGAGTACATTGTTGAAATGTCCATAACCAGAAGTAGAAATAATACAGGCATGAGATCACTTGAAGTTGGAGGGAAAGGAATTTAAGGTACTAAATATCTATTAATAACTAACTCGCTTTAATTTCTAAATGCCAAGGTGCTAAAATTGACAATACATCGTCATCTGGAGATCTTGGGCCTGAGGAAGAGAGTGTTTAGTTTAGGATATAGGGGCCTTGCCCTTTGCTCAGGCAGGACAAGGTGAAAGTGCTTTTGTAGGGAGGGTCTCTAGTACCTTTGAGGTGGGAGTGATGTGGGGGACCAGGCCCCTTCCTCCCTGCCATCCCCACCTTGTGGGCATCTGAGCCACATCTCCCTGACTCAGCAGAGGAGGCCAAGGGGCCAGGCCTGTCCATCCTGATGGAGGGCAGGGAGAGGAGGAGGAGGAAGGCAGCAGGGGATGCTTTGAGAGGCAGGGAGGGATCAAGATTAAATGAGGAAAAAGTACGGAGTTGGCTGGGGCTGGCACACTGGCTCCCCTCTGCTGACCTCAGGGCCAGGCTTTGGCCTCACAGGGAGAGTGCTGAGAGGAAGGGGGGAGGGGCTTCCAGATGGAATTTTGTTGGAGACCTCCAGCAGCCCAGCTTTTCAGGAGAAAGACAAGCCAAGAGTTAGGTGAGAAGAATCCACCAAATGAGATTTGCAAACTGGATTATTTTTTCTGAACAAAGCTTCTGAAGGGTGATTTCAAATACGTAAGACACCGTGCTTAGCTCTGTTCCTCATGCCACAGGTGACCCCTCTGGTGCCCTTTGTCTAACTTTCTCAGTCTCCAGGTTCTTTCTGTGCCTCTTTCCCATCTTCTGCATGGACTCTTCTTGCAGGGCCACCATAACAAAGCACCACAGGTTGGGGACAGGGATGAGACAACAGAAGTGTTTCCTTACAGTTCTGGAGGCTGGAGGTTCATACTGCGGTGTCCGCAGGCTTGGTTTCTCCTGAGGGCTCTCTCCTGGGCTGCCAGACGGTCACCTTCTCCCTGTGTCCTCATGTGGCTGCTCCTCTGTTCCAGCATACCTGGTGTCTGTGTGTCCAGCTTTCCCCTTCTTATAAGGACATCAGTTGGATTGGATTACAGCTCATCTTAATAGCCTTATTTTAATGGAATCTTTCTCTTAAGACCCTTTCTCCAGATAAAGTCACACTCTGAGATACTAGGGGTGGGGACTTCAATATAAGAATTTGGGGGTGGTGGTGAAGGGATGCCTGGGTGGCTCAGTTGGTTAAGCTTCTGCTTTTGGCTCAGATCATGATCCCAGGATCCTGGGATCGAGCCCCACGTCAGGCTCCCTGCTCAGTGGGGAGTCTCCCTTGCCCTCTGGCTCTCCCCCAACTCATACTCTCTTCTTTCTCTCTCAACCAAAATCTTAAAAAAATTTTTTTTGGTGGGGAAACAATATTCAGCCCATGACCACCTTCTTGACTGGGCACAGTGGTTCTCTTTGCTTTCTTGCCCGCCCCCCCTGCCATTTGCTTTCATTGTCGCTTTCGCTTGTACAGTGAGATGGACTCTGAACCCTCCACCCAAATCCAGCTGCAGCTTCCCCTGCAAAACCCTGAAAGTCCCCAGTCCAACTCCCATCTTCCCACCCATGTTCTCCTGTCTGCCCTGATATAAAACTTTCTAGTCATTGCTGTACTTTTATATCCTCCTCTGGGTTGCTTACTGTTAACAACATTGGGTAAATTTTTCCATAAAAGTGGGTTTTATGGCCTCACATTTTCCTTTCTATCACCACGTCCACGTTTTCCCCTCAGGCACAGATTGTCATGGTAGCTTTGTCACTAGACAGCCCCCCCACAACCTCCCCGCAGTCCCCACAGCTCCCGCCATCCATCTTTCTCCAGCCTGTAGGGTAGATCCTCTTCAAATGGGCTTTTCTAAAATTCTGCTTTTCTTATGTCTTTATTGTTACCCTGTGAGTAACCATACGTGCTTTATCTATTCATCTTTATAATACCCGTGTTACTTAGTAGGTTAGTGTGTCCATAGGAGATAATTAATGGATGCTAATGGTATGGCTTAGGCATTGTCTGTCTTCTTCCATCCAGGTTCAAGAAGTTGTGCCTAGCTTACTGAGTAATAGGTTGAACACAGCTGAATTCAGAGTATGAATAAGAGCTGACTATAAAACTAGGAAAGAAAATATGCTAAAATATGCACAGCTATTTGCATATGTTGGTTGGTTGGTTGGTTGAAGGTGACCTTATTTTTCATGAATGCACTGAAGCCTCCCCACACATGAGTCCTGTGTAGGGGACCAAGAGCCCACCAAGCTGCAGATCCTTGGATTCAAGGAAGACTTGTTGGGGACCATGGATGTCCCTTAGGTGCTTGAAATGAGTCTCCTCCCTTTTTTTTTTTTTTTTAAATTTTTGAAAGAGAGAAAGCACAAGCAGGGGGAGGGGCAGAGGGAGAAGCAGACCCCCCCGCTGAGGAGGGAGCCCAATGAGGAGCCTGATCCCAGGACCCTGAGATCATGACTGGAGCGGAAGGCAGATGCTCAACTGACTGAGCCACCCAGGTGCCCCAAGTCTCCTCTTCTAATGCATCTTTCTTTCTCATTGCTTTCTGCAGATAATTGTGTAGTCTGCTTTCACCATGGGAGAAATAGAGCAGAAGCCAAGTCCGGGATCTCGACTGGGGGCCCCGGAAAATTCAGGGGTCAGCACCTTGGAACATGGACAGAAGCTGCCCCCAACACCTTCTGGAAAACTCATGTCCATCAAAATCCAGATGCTGGATGACACCCAGGAGGCATTTGAAGTTCCAGTAAGTTGGGGTATATCTGTGAACTCAAGTGTGTGGGTAGCCTTCAGCACGGGGAGGTTCATCTCCTCCCCAGTGGTCAGTGCCCAGGGGGAGATGGCAGGAAGGGGGTCCGCTCTCCCTCTCCACCCCTACCACACTGCTCTGACCTGTTCAGGTTCTGAGCTGTCCCAGTTTTTTTAGGTTCATGCATGCACTGCCTCGCTAGTGGTCTCAGGGGGCAGAGCACTTGAATTATACAGACTTTCCTATACAAGTATGTATGTGTCTGTAGAGGCATGTATCCTATGTATATATTTGAACTGGATGGAATTGGGGTCTTGTGGATGCAGCTCTGATTAGCTCACTACAGGTATTCCTCCCACGTTGGTGTGTGTGTGTGTGTGTGTGTATGCATGCCCCACTTCTCTAGGGTACGGGCTAGAAAAATCCTGAGAAAACCATCAGAGACCTGCATGCGTGTTTTTATGTCAAGAGGAAGTGGATGTCTGTGTTTGAGGGAGTGTAGAAAAACCCTGATCTAGGCCCACAGTGTGGCAGCCCTCAAATTGCAGAGGTCCACCATCCCAGCAGCCAGGGGAGGAATCGGGGTGTCTGGGAGCCAGCCAGAGAAGGAGGAAGCTGGAGCCTTGGCCTCTTTCATCCGTGGGAGCCCTGTACCCTGGCTCTCGCCCCCTTACCCTTATGGTTCTGCTATTTTTCCTCCAAGCCCCTGCCTCCTCCTCTGCAGTCTCCTCCTGCTGGAGTTAAGGGATCCAGCACCAATTACAAGCAGATGCGGATTTCTTGGGCCCAAGGCTGGGAGGGTGAGATGAGCATTTCCCGGTCTCTAGAACTTGGACTGTACTTTTCATCCGGAATCTGTACCCCTTACATGGATTGGGGTCCATAGACCTCACAGCACACTTTGGATTTAGTTTTCTGTGTTCTGTCTCAGGGACTATATACTGCATCTAACATTGTCAATGGAGAAGAAAAAACTCCTAAATTCTAAACAGCCACTTAAAAACAACTTTGGGAACACAACCTGTTTTTAAAGTGTTGACGATCCATCTATTATTCCTGTTGGCTAGAGGGACTGGGATTTCATAGCTGACATAAACATCTGTAACCCATCATTTAATCACTTACACAATATGATTCACTAAATCATATTCATCTGAATATTGTTCTGAGAGTGTGAATTACCATTAAGTGTCTCAGGGAAAGATACACCTCAGAATACCTGTGTTTCAAACTGCCAATTTATTGTACATTTATTTTCTTGTTGTGGAATTCCCGTCTTTCAAGGACTTGAGGAATGACTTGGGGAATGTCTGTGTATTCTGGTGAACAAGGCTGATGCTAATCTGCTGAAACTGTAAACATAAATGAGTGCACCTGCCAGCCTGTTAGAATTAGGCCTTCTGGAACATGTACCCCCTCCCCCTTTCCCTTGCCTTCTCTTCGTTGCCAGACTGGTTTGGTGAGGTATTTAGTTTCAGGGTTTCCTGTTGGTACTGTGCTAAGGACTTCTGAGCCCAAGTCTCTAGCTACGCATTAAGTGGTGTTCCCTTGTGTGGTTTGGATTAAGAAGTGATCAAATATTGCTGTTGGGTGCATGAACTATATTTGACTGCGTTTCTTCAGTTTTCCTAAACCAAAGCATGCAAGACTGTTCCTAGCTGTTCTTTTTAGCTAGGAGCTGTATGGGGTCTCCCTAAGAAATAGGAATGGAAGTATGTATTCATCTTTTAAGACTATTTTACTTGATAACTGCTGATGTCTGTGCTTTGCATTTATAAGCCCTCTGTCTGGAAGGAACTTTTTTCCTTTCCTCCCCCATAAACTCCTATGCACCCTTAAGGACCCTAATGGTTTTACCCAGACACTAATTTTTGAGACAGTGGCTGGGGTCTTTTCTTCCCTTCCTCAGACCTCTTTGCTTATACACCTATTATAAGGGTGGAGCTGAACTGCTTGGGTTCAAATTCCATTTTTTTTTTTTCTGACTCCTTTCTCCTTTGTAAAATGAGGCTGATAATAAACCTTACCTCCTTCTAGGGTAATAAAGTTGTTCCATACCCTTTATTTGGACCAACTCGGCACATACTAAGCACTTAATACAAGTAAGATGAGTGGTGCCTTTGCCACTCTGCTGGACAGGGACCTTGCCTTAGTGTCTCAAATCCAGCACCTAGCACAGTGCCTGGCCTATGTTAGGTGCTCATTAAATTGTTTACTGACTGCACGTTAGAATGAGTTTATCTTACAAGTCGAACTAATGTCATTTGTCATTTTTTTTCCCCACATGTCTCATCCATTCCTATTTTAACTTTTCTAGTTTGGCCAGAGTGTTTCTTCTCAACCAGTGGGTAACAGATGTTTTCTGTAACCGCCTGTAAAAAGGCAGCTATCAGCATTTTTATTGACAGAGCTGATTCTAAATTGCTACCTTGTGCTCTTTAAGAAGAGAAACAGCCAGGCCTTCGCACAGCTGGAAGGCATCAGGCCGGCCACAGTGACTCAGTCTTAGCACTCAGAATGGGAGCACGGTGACACATATGCCCATAACTGCTGGAAAACCTTGCTCTGCAACTTTTTGCTGTGAATTCATAAGGCTGAGCTTCTGACCCTGGAAGTGTCGCCCTTGCCCACACGTGATCGTTCCTTTGATTGGGCGCCTCCAGAGAATGACCTCCCTCCCCTTCCTCACTCACATTCACCACACAGATGAGCAGGGCACATAGCCAGCCGTCCTGGCGGTTTCCCTTTGTGAACATTCTTCTCCCAACCCTATATTTCCTTGGGGATTGAATTTCCTGGGCCTCTCCTCATTAGTTTTGTTTTAGGGTAGAAAGCAGGTGGAGTCATTTAAAATACAAATTCCCTAAACATTTGCAACCACAAATAACCAAACTGTAGACTGCATGGTCATCTCTATTGTTCATAGCCTTTCTTAAAGAGCTATTTAAGGGTTTAACCTTTGGGAAAGCCTCAGTGGTGAGCTCCAGTTTCTTCTACGTGGTAGTTTTAACAACCACCTTTGCTCTTGAACTTGGACAGTTGGCTGAGGTATTTCCTCTGCAGAGTGGAAAGTTCAAACACAGTATTTATAGTAAAATCTTACATGGCATTTTATCATCTTTATGTGGAAAATGCTGTGCAAATAAGCCTCACCCTGTGGTTTGTGATATGCAGCTTTCTCTTCCCACCCGAGGTTATAATGTGAAGTGCCTCCTGCAGATCTGAAAGGGTTAATGACACTTCTCCCTGCCCCCCCCTGGCCCCAGTGAGGGCCATCCCCCACTTAAGATCTCTGAGAAGGTTTTATATATCCTGGCTTCCTGACCCCACTGGTAAACAAACACTGTTCCTACTGACGTTGGGCTGGTTGCATGAAGCAGATGGTTTTCTCTTCCAAGTGTTTATTCAGTTTGTGTTTTCATTAGCAAGGTCACTGTAGGAAGAGTTGAGAAGAGCAGGGGATATAAAAGGGAGCCATTTCTTTTGCTGCTTTGGAGCAGCCCCGATAAAAACATGTGGGAAAGCTGCTCATGGGAGCAGAAGACACCTGGTCTGTGTTGAGTTGGCAGGAGTGGCTGGCCGGGTGCAGGCAGGCTGGCAGCGGTGTGGGAGCCTTCCAGAAGCATGCCCAGCAGGGCCCAGCGAGAGGAGAGTTGTGGCAGGAGGAGCTCCGTGTCAACCATAGCTATCAGAGGGTCCTGTCATTGTGCCTTCCGTATATTTGTGTCTTGTCCTTACTTCCCCTAGAAGCGTGTATAGCTCCCAGATGCCTGAGGATGAAGTGGATTTGTGAGTGTGGGGAGGCTGGAGGGAGGCTCCCAGCTCAAGGGCTAGGCCGCTGAGCTGCTGAGGCTGTGGTGTCCTCATTTTCCACTCCTGTCCTTGCCAGTTCACCTTCTGTGTTAGCATTGTATGCGAGACCTGCTCTTGTTGCCTGCTTGGTTGGGACTCCAGAGTATAGAATGAGCTGGTAGGATGGGCAGGGCCAGCCTCTTGTGTTCCTGCTTGTCGAGTCCTACACTTGGGGGTGCCTGGACCCAGCAGACACCTGACGCGTGTGCCTGCCTGCCAACACCTACGTTCAGTCCTCTGACTCTCCAACTGGAGAGGTGGTTTGTGCTGCCCTCCTGTTAAGGTCAGGGCACCCATGGGAAGACCTTTTATTTTATTTACTAATTTTTAAAATATTTTATTTATTCATGAGAGACACAGAGCGAGAGGCTGAGACACAGGCAGAGGCTCCCTGTGGGGAGCCCGATGCCGGACTCAATCCCAGGACCCTGGGATCACAACCTGAGCCGAAGGCAAATGTTCTGCCACCCAGGCACCCTGGGAAGAGCTTTTAATCCCTTCCCCCATTTTTTGCACAGATTTAAGATAGGCCTGGGTTTGAAGCCCAGCCTGCATGACCCCCAATACCATCCCCTTTTCCCCGCACTTATCACCACCTTTCCAATGGCTCCCAAGGGGAAGGTCACCACATTCTCCTCTCTGAGCTATTTGGTGCTTTCCTCATTGTGAACGCCACCCAGCTTCGCTTCCAACACCTTTATCACCGTCCCACCAACCATCCAGGGCCCCTGTGGCTCCTCCTAGGGGCCTTGCGCTTTCTCCTTACAGTGCTTGTTTTCTGCACCTCTAATTAGACTTTGAACCACGGACTCTGAGCTTTCTTTCTCTTTAATTAGGTCCTTTACATCCCTGCTGAGACCCCGTTTGCTTATCTGCAAAATGAGGTGTTTGGTCAAGATGATGTTAAAGGCCTTTTTTCCTCCCTTTTTTTGGAAGCTGGGACTCTGCGTTGACATCTTTGTTGATGGATTGCTTAACTTTCCCGGACTAGTATTTGTTAATTGCCCAGGAAGATGGTAAACTTTTTGAGAAAAGGAACTTTAAAAAAACAAAACAAAACAAAACAAAAACCCTCTAAAACAACCAGACCTGATTGGACACAGAAGTTACTGTTACCTACTAAGTACTTAAAAAAAAAAAAAAAAAGTGGGGAGGGTGAACAAGTGTGCTGTGATTTATATATGATATTTATGCAGCATCAGGAAATGTCAGTATTTAATTTGTGTGTGTGTGTGTGGGGGGGGTTGCTTCAATTTCAGTGAACTAAGGCTAACCTATATTGAGTTGACAGTGGAAAATAGAAGAATGAAAAGAATGAAAGAAATCAATTATTTTCTAGACAACACATTAATAATAGGAAATCAGTTTGTTGGAGACAGAAGACCTTTAAAATTTTTTTTTTTTTTTTGACCTTTAAAATTTTTAAGAAATAATTGGCATGTCCTAATAAGAGTCCATAGAGGTTTTTATTACTGGGTGCAAAATGGCCTGTGTTAGCTCAGAACTACTTAGGTGTCTCTGATGCTCCATCCTTTGTTTTGTTTTTAAAAAGATGTTATTTATTTGAGAGAATGAGCATGAATGGGGGGAGAGGCAGAGGGAGAAACAGACTCCCCACTGAGCAGGGAGCCTGCTGTGGGGCTAGATTCCAGGATCCCAGGATCATGACCCGAGCTGAAGGCAGGTGCTTAATCGACTGAGCCACCCAGGTGCCCCTCTTATGGTCCGTTCTTAAATGATTAAAGATCATTTTCTTACCTTTTGAAATGAAACTCAATATCTAATTTTCACCGGGACTGGGCTTGACATCCTTTGAGAGCTTGTCCTCTGAGTGCTTTGGTTCTTCAAGAGGTCTTAAATGGTCCTAGAATTTTAAAGCTGTCTTCAGAAGCTAGACCTCAGAAAAAGGACTCAGACTAGTTTGGTTTTAAAGCTCCGTGCTTCCTTGCGGACCTCCGCTTGACGCCTCCCCCAGAGCAACTGTCTTTAGGAAAGCATGTTCCTTTTCTCTCTCTTGGTCTTTATTTTGTATGAATTTTGTGTCTCATCCCTCTACCTTCCTTCTTTTTTTCCTAAGCCGCCGAAAGTCGCTTTTACTTTTTTGTCCCCAAAGAGATGGAATATATATTTAACTGAAGGTCTTGTGCAGGGCAGGGGGCGGGGGTTAGTGTGTGTGTGTGTGTGGGGATAGATCTTCCTTTCTTAGAAATGTTGGGCTTCTTATTCCCCTGGAATTACTGATCCCTGGCTGTGGGGTGGGTTGTTCCCTCCAGTTGATCAGATTAGAGTGATGCTAGAAGGCAGACGGGTTCCAGGACTACTTGATATCTCTCTCTCTTTCTCCCCCCGCCCATGAAATGCACTTGGAAGGGGAGTGTGGTGAAGGGAGGAGTTGGTGGTGGCGAGACCTGAATAAAGTTTAATTGGCCATTTTAAAACCAAAGGGAGCTGTGTATGCCCAGCTCTTAAAGCAGCTGCAGTTTGAACCAGAATGAGGGGAAGAAATCTCACCAGTTCACCCAGCTTTTTAAAAATAAGTCTCTGTTTCTTTCCTTATCTCTGTTGCTTTTGGCTCTTCTTATTAGCAGAGTTTCTGAAATAGTATTTTTATGTCCACTCTGCTTTGCATAGTCCTTTCTGGTTTTTATTTAACTGGAATGATCAATGGTGCTGTCTGGGTCTGGCCTCATGAGGTTAAATTTAAAGGCCATTTTAATAGATTAAAACTTTTTCTTCATAAATCATTTCAGCCTAATACTGTTAGCCTTCCTTTCTAGCTCCTTGAAAGCCAAGAGTAGAATTTAGATGTTGGCCCGAAATGTTTGTGTGAGTTCCTTTCAACTTGAATTTAGATGCCTGTGATCAAAGTCTGCTCTGTAGCTCTGACATGATTGCAGGAATTCCATACAGCTGTTTGTTCTTTTCTCCCTGAAAGTCTCTCAGGACCTAATAAATTAAAAAAAAAAAAAAAAAACCAAACCTGTAATTGAGAATGTCTGTATCTGATGTTAAAATGGGCCAATATGCTGAGAAAACATAGGGAGTTTGAGAGCTGCTCCCCTATCACCCTCTTAATGGGAGATAATAAATTATCTGATTCCAGGAAACAGGAGGTTAGAAGGGGAAAATCCAGGACACTGGATCCTGGCTTCTTCATCACTCCCTGGCTGCGTGGCTCTGGATGTGTAAGATAACCATTCTCAGCCTATCTCCTCCCTAAGTGTGGAGGATGCCTACCTTGTGGGGCTGAGGCGAAGTCAGACAGAAAAACACTCTGCAGAGCTCTGGACTCGAATCTGCTTCTCAAGAAAGTTTGTCTTTTTTGGGACACCTGGGTGGCTCAGTGCTTGAGCATCTGCCTTCAGCTCAGGGCATGATCCCCAGGTCCAGGGATCAAGTCCTGCATTGGGCTCCCCATGGGAAGCCTGCTTCTCCCTCTGCCTCTCTCTGCATGTCTCTCATGAATAAATAATTTTTTTTAAAGGTGTCTTTTTTTTTTTTTCTTATCCTGTTAACATTTAGTTCCTGGGTTGTTCTTGAACAGAATTGGGATTATGCTAGCGTTTTTGGCTAGGTGAAATTGGGGAGAAAAGTGTGAAAGCACTTTAAGATAAAATGAAAATAGTATGCTCCTGTAAAGTGGAATTCCCCCTCCTAAAATCCTCCCCCCCCCCCCCCCAGCTTTCTACAGAGTCTTACAGTTGATTTGACCTTTCTTTGGAGGGTTTTTCCTAAAATAGATGTGTCCCAGGTGACTTTGGAAGGTCTGTAAGCATGAAGTATCACTTGGACAGCTGTGATGAATTCTGAATTCTGTTTCTGAAAAGCACATTTACTTCTTCTTCTTTTTAAAATGTATTTGTAGTTTCTATATGCCTCCACTTCGTTAGCTTTGAAATGGAGGAGTGTTCTTTTAGCTTAATTTTTATGTGCATTCTAGCACAAGCTGGATGAAGGATTTCAAGGTAGATGCTGGCTGTCAAGACTTCCAGGACAGCTCTTCACGGTGTGGATTCTGTGGGTTCTTTGAAGGAAGTGCTTAGCTGGTGAGGTATTCTTGTGTTTGAATGTTAATGTGAAATATGAACATAAGTCACACTGATTTATTTTTAATTATCTGCTGTTTTTTACAAGAGTGTCTTCATCTCTTTGAACATTTGAGTTGGACATTTTAACTGCAATGAAAGGGATGGAAAGATTTTGATGAATTTGGGGTCTTCTGTAAGTGAGCAGTTCCGAAAGGCTTTAACACTTTGCAACTATAAGTGACTGCTTTTAGGGTTTCTCTTTCCTTACTTATATAAACAGGAAGCTAGACTAGATTCCCACAGTGGAATCTGTGGCTCTGGTGTTATTTTATGGAAAGTGATCTGGAAAACACGATAGGAGTTGTGTAAATGTTTATGAACACACAAGGCAAGGTGCGGCTAGTGATAAGAAAGTGAATAAAAATGACTGCCTTTTAAAAATCCCTTGCCATGTGCCAAACATTGTGCCGATAAGTCTGTCCTGTCATTTGTGGCTGAGCAGTGAATGGAGCATGAATGAGGCTTGCAGGCCATGAGGGGCTTGGTCTAGGTCAGAGAGCTGGGAAGTGGGGGGAGCTGGGTCCTGGCCCTGCGCATCCCTACATTGAAGCCTTGCTTTTCCCACATCATTAGAATGTCCAGGGCCAGAAGTAGCCCTGAGGGTAGCCCTGAGGATAACCCAGCAGGTCACTCATGCTGGCTCCTGGCATGTGCTGGTGACCGGTGCCCTTAGGTGGCCAGGGCTGGGGGGCTGGGATTGAACAGGGCTAAGCCTGCAGGAGGAACACCCAGTGACCAGAGGCCTTGGGTCATTGTCATGTCTCTGTGGTGTCTACGAATACAGACTCTGGTGGAAGGCCCAGGAGGAATCGAGGAGGTAGAGTGGATCAGACTTGGCATCTCCCTGGATGGGAGCACCTAGAGAGTGGGAGACCGTACAGCCCTTAGGTTCACAACTTGGGTGGCTTCCTGCTGTTGCAGAGGACTAGGACATCACCCAGCACAGGCTTTCCATGACAACCGCTGTACTAGAAATCGCGTCTTCCTGTAATTGACGGGAAAGGAACGTTGCTGATGTTGCTAATAAAAGGCACTGCCTTATTAATCATGAAGAAGAATCTGTGACTCTGTAAATGAACCTCTAAGATTCATAGTGATTATGTAAATTGCACAGACTGGAAGTATCAAATGGAGGTTGATTGCTTGGTTTCCATTTGTATTAGGAAAATTCTGTTTTAGCATTTCCATTTCCTTGTCATTCAGAAGCTATGCTCTTCAGCACGCGGTGCTGAAGGGAAGGCCAGGCTGGGAGAGCCTTGAAGTTCGGGGTCTTGAAAGGACCTGGCTCCAAGTCGTTAGAAAGAGCGGTCCTCAGCTTGTCATTTAATTTTGATGCAGTTTACTTTTTTTTTTGTTTTTTAAGATATATTTATTCATGAGAGACACAGAGGGCATAGACCCAGAGGGAGAAGCAGACTCCTTGCGGGGACCCTGGGATCACACCCTGAGCCAAAGGCAGATGCTCAACCACTGAGCCACCTGGGTGTCCCATTGAGGCAGTTTACTTACGAGGTGTAGCATAAGGTGCCTTAGGCTGTTAGGTCATCTTCCAGTGATCAGAAGCTGTTTCTGTCTGCAAACAGAACACACATGCTCAATTACCTTTGGCCTAGATAGAAGGCTGAATGTCTACAGCATTGAAAAGCAAGACCAAAGAGCATTTGTCGAGTTATTAGAGTGTTGAAAAAATACCTAAAATCTGTATTAGTTTCCTAGGGTTGCTGGGACTAGGCAATTCATATAATACTACAGACTGGGGCTTCCACAACAGAAGTGTATTCCCTGTTCATTTGGAGGCTGGAAGTCCATGATAAGGGTGTCCACAGGGTTGGATCCTTGTGAGGGAGGATGCATTCCACAGCTTTCCCCTAGCTTCTGGTGGTTTGCTGGTGGTCTCATGTTCTTGGGCTTATAGATGTGATGCCCCCACCTCTGCCTCCATATTTCCATGGTGTTCCCCCTGTGTTGGGTAAGTGTCTCCAATTTTCTCTTTCTGTATGAATGCCAGCCCTGCCAGATGACGGCCCCAGCCCTAATGACTTCATTTGAACTAGATGAGCTCCGTGAAGGTCCTATTTCCAAATAAAGCCCCATTCTAAAGTACTGGGGGTTAGGACTCCAATATATGAGTCTTGGGGAACCCAATGCAACCCATAACAGATGCATAGTTAACATTAAGAGAATGAAGGAAAAAAGTCTGTCTCACCCCGAGGCTCAAGATGCCTTTTCCCTGGCACACCTGTTAAAAATAAAACCCTCTAGTCTTTGTTCTCACTGAACAGTTAATAGAAAGATTTCTATTTATTTATTTTTGGTAGAGGGGAAGGCAGTTAAAAACTCATTGTAAGAGTTATAATCTAAAGCATTCCTCCATTCCTGATTCTGAGTATATGCCCCTTAAACTAGGAACAGAAATAAGAAATAAAAGGCATTTGTGATGGCTCTGAAGGTACAGGAGACACTGGAATGTGATAGATGTCCAATAATAAATACTTGATAACATTTTTATGAAAGCCCATGCTTTCAGCATTCTGTGATTTTTTTTTTTTTTTTACCCTCCTCTGTCCATGGTGACATTGGCTTTTTGAATCCAACTTGATCTGCCTCTCCATCTTGTCCCTCCCATGACCTCTGCTCTTCACTCTTGTAGCCACCTCTTCTCCCTCACTGATGCTCTGCTCATGGTTCAGAACCCAGTGACTTCTGTTAGGGTGTCTGTCCCTTGCATTGCTGTGATGCTGGCAGTAGCCACAGCTCCTTTCTTCTTTGTGGCAACACCAGCCAGTGAAGGGATGTTGGAGAAAAGTATACAATAGCAGAGGCTTGTGGCTGCTGCAAATGTACCACCTCAGATCTTACCTGGTCATTGGAGCTTTCTAGCTCCTCTGATAGCAAGCCCTTAGTCACTGCTTTGCTGTGTCCAGTGTGGCCGTGGCAGGTCATCTAGTCCCTTCTGGCCAGTGCAGTGCACTCTCCTGTGGCCCCACGGGGCGCTGTCATCTTTAGGTTTGAAGAGGCAGGAAGATGGACTGTTTTGTTTTTTTTTTCTTTTTAGGTTTTATTTATTTGTGAGAGAGAGGCAGAGACAGGCAGAGAGAGAAGCAGGCTCAGTGTGGGGAGTCTGATGTGGGACTTGATCCCAGGACTCCGGGATCATGCCCTGAGGTGAAGGCAAATGCTCAACCGCTGAGCCACCCAGGTGCCCCAAGAGAGATTGGTTCTTAGGCGGCTCATGTTGTGGCCATGCAGGATGCACTGGCCAGCAGGAGTGATGGCTATCACCAGAGCCCTAGCAGGGCCAAGAAGGAAGGAGGGGAGAAGAGAGGTAGGTGATGAAAAGCCTACCTCTCTTCCTGACCATGTGTCTTCAATCAGTGTCTCCTCCTGCTGAGCCCAACTAGAAGACTATGAACGATGGCACCATGGCCAGCAGGCTGTCCTGGCCAGTCAGCAGGGGGAATGGGGAAGAGCCAGGACATGCTATCTTAGGGGTTGAGCAAGCCTACCACCTCACAGAAAATTAAGACCACCAGGTGTGGCTTCCTCTAGCTCATACCTCTAAACTTCTGCTTGTTTCTTTTCTTGTGCTTTCACTTCAGCCTTGGGTGAGGGGTTTCTCTTTATACCCTGTGACCCCTCCATCCTTAGTCCCATCTCCTGCTGGACTTTGCATTACCTGGCAGACATCGACACAGATACCTTTATTCACATATCAATCCTGTGATTCATGGACATGGCTTTAATTTGCACGTGATTTCATCAGTGGAATCCAAAAGATGAAGATAAAAAAGCCAACCAGAGTTGTGTGTGGCTCTAGTGTATACCAAATAGGAGTTGAAACACAACTTAAATATCTCTATTAGCCATCTGATTATCCCTCGGCCTGATTTAATGCTTTCAGCAAGTACCGAGATGATGTATTTTATTGGAGCTGTTACATGGGATATCGGGTTTTGTAACACGATGCTGGGAAGTATTTTTTCTCCTTCGTTAGCTGGGGTTCGGTTGTATTTAACAGCTGCCTGCATCTAGGTAGATGTCATTGGGATAACTAGTGTCCCTGTTTGCTGACCGCATGATGAAGTGTCTGGGCCCCTGCCCTGCCCAGACTGCTCCTGGTTTAAGCTCTTGCCCATTATTCCCCTCTAAAGAGGAAACCCAGGACACCTGAGTGGCTCAGTGGTTGAGCATATCCCTTTGGCCCAGGGTGTGATCCTGGGATCGAGTCCCACATGGGGCTCCCAGCAGGGAGCCTGCTTCTTTCTCCCCCTGCCTGTGTTTCTGCCTCTCTCTCTGTGTCTCTCATGAATAAAGAAATAAAATCTTTTAAAAAAACAAAGAGGAAACCCTCATTCCAGGCGAAGTCTTAGTGTTTGCTAACCGTGAACTTGCTGATAACAAAGCTAGTCTGTCTTTTTCTCCCCCCTCCCCCTTCCTTTCCATCCCCAGGGCGATTTTTGTAAGGTGGGCTATTCCATTAGTGCCCACCACTGCCTTCTCTTTTGAACCTCCTAAGAGGTACATGGCAGTCTTAGAAAAGAAAACTCTAATTTTCTCCAGAAAACTGGTTCAACCAGACACTGCCAGCAGCCGTTCGGCGCCCTGCCAACCCAGGGCTGTTTGAGAGAGGTTTTATGTGGGTATGAGCTACATTGCTTAGCTTCCAAAATTATTTTTGCCCTCTGTCTGGCTTCTAAAATGCTTGACAAAGGGGCCTGGGGAGTTGGTTTTGTTTTTGGTCTTTGCTGGGTGGTACACAAGGTACTGGACTGAAGTTCTTTTTCTGGGTGCCGTGGACCCACATGATCCCTCCGGGCCATCTGTGGTGTCAGTGAGGCCTGCTGGCAGCACTAACTGCTGTGACATCGAGGTGACCCATTAGAGGTAGTCTTGTTTCCTGGGCTCCTCAGCCATGTAACGACTCAGTCTGACCCTTGTTGAAACAGAATGTGTTCTAGTTTGCTAGGCCTGCTACAACCTGGGACCGCAGACAGGGCAGCTTCAATGACAGAAATGTATCCTCTCCCCATTCTGGAAACCGACTGAGATCCAGATGTTGGCAGGACTGGGTTTCTTCTGCGGCTCTGAGGGAGAAATCTCTCTCGGGCCCTCCCCTAGCTTCTTGTGATTTGCTGATGATCTTTGGTGTTCTTTGGCTAGTAAATGTGTCTCTGCCTTCATCTTTGCTTGGTATTCTCTCAGTGTGTCTCTGTTTCTCCCCTGCTGATTTAGGGCCTTCGGCATTCTAACTTGCATCTGCACCTATTTCCGAATAGGGTGCTGGGGATTAGGACTCACATGTGAGTTTTGTTGAGATCTCATTCAGTGCCTATGTACAGCGATTTTTCCTTGTTCAGCTTCCTTATGAAGTATCATTTGAGAAATGGTTGGGCCATCTGGTGCCGTGACTCCTAGCTTTGCAATTTACGCACCACTTTTCTGCTCTGGTTCCTTTGGAGCACTGTGTAGGATAGGACTTTTTCCTAGTAAGTGGAGGAGACTCGTAGCACCCAAAGTTCCTCTTAAATCACATATCTGCATATTTGAAATGAGACCTGTGGTATGGGCAATTGCATTAGATGAGGAATCTTGGCTGTTTCAATCAAGCGAACCACAGGAGTAGGTTGGTTTTGAATAATTTTCCTTCCTCCCCCAGCATTTTTCCAGGAATCTGTAATGGGAGAGTGCTAGCTTGAGAGTTCTTGAGGAGCACCTCCCCACATCATCCTGTTGTGTTTCTCATGTCTGTCCATTCGCTGATTCTGGCGAAAATAGTTCCTTTGATGTCTTGGTCCAGGTTGAGAAAACAAGCCTTTATTGCTCTCCCAGTATTCTCTCAGTCTTTAAATGGTTATGTCACACATCACTGACCATTCAAGAAATGCAAATCAGATTCACCGTGAGATATCCCTTCCCACCCATGAGGATGCTGCTATCAAAAAAACAGAATCTAACAAGTACTGGGTGAGAATATGGAGAAAGTGAAACCTTTGTGCCCTGTTGGTGAGAATGTAAAATGGCAGCCACGATGGAAAATACAGCAGTTCCTCTGGAATTACCCTACGATCTAGCAATGCTAACTCTAGGTATATATTTAAAAAAGAATTGAAAACCGAATCTTGAAGAGCAATTGGTATACTAGGTTCATTACAACATTTTTCACAGTAACCAGGAGGTAGAAGCAACCCAAATGTGTGTTGGATGAGTGGCTGACATGTAGAATATACATACTATGGAATAGACTTAGCCTTAAAGGAAGGAAATGCTGTCACATGCTGTAATGTGGATGAATGAATCTTGAGGATGTTAAGTGAAATAAAATAAGCTACAAAGAGACAGATACTGCATGAGTCCAACTTACATGAGATACCAAGAGTAGTCCAATTCATAGAAACAGAAAGTAGAACAGTGGTTGCCAGAGGCTTGGGAAGGGAAATAGGGAGCTGTTTTAGCAGAATGTAGTTCCAGTTTTGTAAATTGGAAAAAATTCTGGAGATCTACATGAATATATGTAACACTAGTGAACTGTACACACTTAAGGAGCATTAAGATGGGAAGTATTGCTGGGGCACCTGGGTAGCTCAGTCAGTTAAGCATCTGCCTTCAACTCAGGTCATGATCCCAGGGTCCTGGCATCCAGTCACATCAGGCTCCCTGCTCAGTGGGGAGTGCTTCTCCCTCTGCCTCTCCCCCTGCTTCTGCTTTCTCTCTCTCTCTCAAATCTTAAAAAAAAAAAATCAGAAGTATCACTATATGGATTTTTTTTAACCACAATTAACAAAAAAGGAAACTAGTTAAAACAGCCACAGCTGATTTCAGCTCTAAAGAAAAACAGGCTGGTCCTTCATTTCCACTGTTTCAGGTGACTCCTCACAGGGTAGCAGCTGGGGCTTGGGCAATGGAAATAGGATCAACCATGGGGGAAAAGGTTTGGAGGTAGGAACAGATTTGTTAAACATAAGTTAAAATCCTAGCTCCTGAGTATGTGACCTCCACTCTGTAGATGACTGATAGGAGATACTTTGAAAACATCCAAGGTGACTTTGAAGTTTCGCTAACATTCACAGCATCGTTTGGTGTTGGCGTTTATCCCTTGATTATGTGTCATTAGTTATTATTTTATGGCTCTTGCCTCCCACAGAGATGTTAAATTCCTTTAAGGCTGGGGCTGGGTTCTCAGTGACCTTCACCGGCAGTTGCGGGTTTCCTGCACATACCAGGAGTAAATAGCTAATAGACTTTTTTTTTTGCCTATTGATCTGCTTGGGGAACCTTTGGCAAATCACTTCTCCCTAAGGTTTACTTCACCTCCAGGTGTGGTGTTGGCTGGGTCTTGGGTTATCCTATGATTGAGAATGCTTTGTGAAGACGCAATTTCAAAAATGATCCTAAAGTTACCAAAGATGTTAACATTCAAAGATGCCAAGTGTTCTTTATTTTTTAGCAATTTCTGTGTGAATTGACCAGTTGAATAAGATTCTCACAAACTTTTAATCTTTTAATTTTCTCTTTTAATATTGCATAAAACCCGTCTTCAAGTAAGCAAGCCAAGTGGTATCTCCTTGCCGAACTTGGCACACAGATCTGCAATTAAATATTGTTTTTGAGTAACGTATGACATTCCAAGCAGAGAGCTGCCAAGACATACGATTTGGACCTTATTCTAATTAATTCCCTGCAAATGATAAATTTGCTATTCTTTGTCCTTCTGCTCACATTTTCTCCTCCTTTGCAGAGATTCTTCGGACCATGAATATCAAACAAGTAAAAAACAAAACAAAACAAAACAAAAAAACCACTTACTCTGCTTGTGTTGTAGCATTTGGAAACCTGTGGGCCAGATTTTTTTTTTTTTTTACAAATCTTAAAGTTGTGTCCCCAAAGTATAGCATTCAGGTAAATTTCCCTGGTATGAAATCCTCTTTACTTAAATTTTATTCACAGCTTGAGGCCTCTGAGTGACAACGTCAAATATTAATTTATGGCAGTGACAGGACATGATAGCATAATCTCAAGAGTTTTTGTTAGAGGAATAAGATCACAGGACATTAATGAAAACCAGGAGGGAGATGTCTGCACACTGGTAGAAGGATGTGGAACTTGGGATATCTCACTGCAGTTATAAGGCTCCCTTTATCTCTACTGTGTTGCCTGTTACAGTTTAGAGAAATGGAAAAAGGTGATAGAATATGTAATTCTAGTTTACGAGAATTCTAAGAATTATTCAGAAAGAAAGCATTCTGTGAAAACCAAGTTGTGATAGTCTAATGTTTTTCAGCAGGTTACTTATTGGTCATAGTCACTGGTCATGCCTAGGAGCCAAGGGGCTCTGGGGTTAATGAGTCCTTGCTTCTTTACTTGTCTTAAAGACCTGAATACCACCCCATCTGCCCCTCCCCCTGCCAAGAGATTTGGGCATCTTGAAAATATTGTCCTTATCCTTAAAGATACCTTATTAGTTCATCTTAATAATTGCTTGTTAACATAATTTTGAGCATTAGAGGCTTTGGCATCTTTGAACAGGTTCTGGGATTTAGTGAGCACAAAACATTTGATCTTTAAACACTGATTAACTCTAAAACCTTTTGAAGCTCCTTAATACTTACGTCTAAAGTAATCTGTGTTCATTGTAGAATATTGGGAAAAATGCACAAAACTGTCAAAAATCAACTAGGCAAAGATACTGATATTTTCTGCTATTGCCAGGCAGTTGTCTTTGGGTTGTAAGCTACAGGATGTGGCTGTGCCTAGCGTAAGTAAAGAAGGGAGCTGTCGAAAAGTCTGTGGCAGCTTCCCATGGCCAAATAGCACGGACATGAATAATTGTGAGCCAGGCAACCACTCTGTCTTCTCCATACCTTTCTATAAAATGAGATGTGTGGATTGGGTGTTCCTCATTCTCTCCATCTTGGGAAATCGAGTAAGGGGTGGAGGGACTGGCAAAGAGGAGGACGCTCAGGGGGTAGGGGGTGCACACAGAGAAATTATCTCTAGCTGACCTGCAGGGAGTGGTTTAGCTGTTCACCGGTATGGGCTTGGGAGCACAGAACACTGCACGATGCTCCCTGGGCCAGGCTGCTACTTGGATAGAAGACAGAATGCGTTCTTAAGATCTGAGCCAGGGAAGCATAGGAAGGTGATGCCAGGAGAATAGAACCCTGAGCAAACTATACTGGCAGTCAGGGGAAGAGAAAGGAGCAATAAAGCAGTTAACAGGGCAACCTGTAGATCTTCCCATTTAGATACTATTTTGTAACCTATTTCTGTTGCAGTCTTAGGATTCAGAAAGGGACTGGAGTATATTCTTCCCCTCTGTGAAATTTGCCTTTTTTGCTTAACCAGTGACTCCATGAATCTTTGGGGGCCTGATGTTTTCATTCAGTTTTGCTTGCTCAGTTAAGTCTTTTTTTTTCTTTTTGATTGCAAACCATGGTTTGAAGTGCAGGAACTTCAGATTTTATTTACTGTTACTTTGGAGGAGAACTGCTAGGGTTTGTAGGGAAAAGAATGTTCATCAGAGATAGTATTCAGGGGGCACCTGGGTGGCTCAGTGGTTGAGTATCTGCCTTCAGCTCGGGGCGTGATCCTGGGGTCCTGAGATTAAGTCCCGAATCTGGCTCCCCACAAGGAGCCTGCTTCTCCCTCTGCCTGTGTCTCTGCCTCTCTCTGTGTGTGTCTCATGAATAAATAAATAAAATCTTAAAAAAAAAAAGTTTTCAGATTTCTATGCTATGAGGGTAGATTTCATAAATTGGCACTAATGTGACTCACTTAAGGCATGGAAAGATCTTACATTTTGGATGTATGTCTATTGAGAATTCAGGACTTTGAAACTTTGGAGTGAGTGATGTTTTTGATAGTATTGCCTGATTTTCCCAAAAAGTCTATAATAGCTTTCCTGTCCACAGAAGGTTAAGTGAGGATCCCATGAAGGCCTTTCATGGTGTTTGTTGTTATGTAGGAGGTCCACATGTTTATGGGCTTCTCTTTGGAGGCTTGCCTGTCCCCCTATGTCCCATGCCTGCAGGTTTTGTGTCTTTTTTTTTTTTTTTTTAAGATTTTATTGATTTGACAGGGAGCATTTGCATGAGCCTACTCATGCAGCCTACTGCGCACAAGTAGGCAGAGCAGCAGGGAGAAGCAGGCTCCCCACTGAGCAGAGAGCCAGCCATGGGGCTCCATCCCAGGACCCTGGGAACATGACCTGAACTGAAGGCAGATGCTTAACCTACTGAGCCACCCAGGCGTCCCAGGTTTTGTGCTTCTAAATGAGTAGTGCTGCCTTGTATTTAACTCTGGCCTAATGTGTAGGCTTTTCTTAGCAAGCTATAGATGGTTGAGGATACTGGCAAAGTATCCAATTCAGCCCATTTTATATTTACATTAGAGTTCCTTGTTGAAATAAAGGGATGGTTTAGCCTTAAGAAGGATGAGTAATAAGTAAGCTCTTTTTCTCCTGAGTTCAGAGCCAGCTGAGAAAGAAGCATGCTACCCATGGATGGCCACAGTGTTAGGCCAATGAGTGATACACACCAGGCTTCTTGCTGGCTGGCCATGCTGGTATCTGTGCCCCGAATCAGACTCCCTACTCAGTCACTGGCACACCCAGCTTCTTCCCCCAAAGTCACCCATCTGACAGATATAAATTCACCCCAGGAAAGGCGTGAGTGAAGGGTACTGAGCGAGGCCAGCCAGGGTCCCTATGTAAGGAACCACTACAAGGTAATGGTGTTTTAATTGTTGTTAGAAGTCTTGTAGGAAGGCTCTGTATATGTAAAGAAGTTGATCTCTGAGGGGGAAGAAACTGAAAACTTTGGGACTCCCTCACCACTCAATTCAATGGAGAAGTTTTAAATTGCTAAGGAATATTTTTACTTCCTTTAAAAATTCAAGTTGTTGATAAGGACTGACATGCAATTCTGACTTGTTAGGGTATTAACTCATTTGGTATCTTCTGCTTGTGCTCCAATGTCAGGAGTTAACTTGGATTTTGCTCTCAATTTCCTGCATATTTCAGGGAGGCCCCAGCTATCACAAGGACTCCCTTCATATTTCCTTTTCTGATATGGGAAAGGTAAGAAAGTTACCTTCCCTTGGTGTGTATATGTATACCTACCTATGAGGATTTCTTCCCCAATCAGGAAAAGTTTGAATTTGCAACTAGGTTGTCAATTACTAAGCTCATCTGTTTAAAAACAAACAAACAAACAAACAAACAAAAAAAACCCCAGGCCTATATAGTTTTATAGCCAGTCTAGAAAGAATAGATACTTTAGGCCTCAAAACCTAATATAAGTGATATGGAAAAGGAAAGTATAGGTCAGTTTTACTATGAATACAACAATTGTATGACTAAAACACAATTAAATTTACAAATTAATACCATGTGTGGTATTTTTTCAAATGTCAGCATGACTTAGGTTTATTCCATGAATTCAAGAATAGTTTGAGATTAGGATATCTTAAAATACTAAAAAAAAAAAAAAAAAAAAAAAAAAAAAGTGTGACTAGATGTTAAAAATGTATTGTAGTTGTTTTTAGATATGATTTTTAATATCTGAATGAAAGAGCTAGAAATCGAATATGAAGACTGATTACCAAAATCCAACAACATTCAATTACATGGTGAAATACTAAAACAGTTCCCATTAAAATCAAAATGCATGATTGTGTTCTCACTGTTTCATAGTGTTTTGAAGGTTTTAACTTCTAAGAATAGGTTACGACATGTCTACTTTCTAATAAGCTTAATCTTAATGGCTGTAACTTACGAGAACAGTAAGAAACTGGGAAATTATTTTCAAAGGACATCATCATACAATTAATTCAGATGTCCTTAAAAAATTATCTTCGGTTTTTAAGTGAATTTGGCTGACTGAAAAAAAAGAAATACATAGAAACTAGTGGCTTTTTTTTCTTTCTCTCCTTGGAATAACCACTTAGAAATTGGGCAAAGTTTAAAATTGTGACTGAGACTGAAAACTAGTTGGATATTTTACTAGGAGAGAACAGAAGAACAATGTAAAACTTTATGGAAGAACTTTCAGAAGCAAGATCCAAGTGGTGAAGGAATATACTGGACTCCGGGGTGGGGAGACTGTATCCTCAAATATTAGATCTCTCCATGGGAATTGACACGTTTGTCTTATTCCCATTAGAGCACTATGATTTCTTGGGAGGATAGAGTAAGAGGCAAGGTGATTTTTAAGTTCCTGTGAGAGAATAAGTGTGTGAAAATCACCAAGACTTTTTTTGAAATATGTAAAATGGCCTTGCTCTCTCAGACGTTAGACTCTTAGAACCACTGTAATTAAAATAGCAGGTACTAGTGCAGAAATAGAGTCAAGAGTCTGAGTACTTGTGGGAAATGATATGTGGGAAAAGCACGCTCAAATTGGGTGGGAAAAGAATGGTTTGCTTAATAAATGGTGCTGGCCTGCTTAGCTATCGATTTGAAAGAAAAATTTAGATTTTTCATCTTCTACCAGATACAGGAAAAATCTTTGAGGAGGATTAAAACTCTAGCTCTAAATGTAAAAATAAAGCATGAGGAAAACATTTGGCAAACTATTTATATAACCTTCAGTTATATAGGAAGCCGAGACCATGAGGGAAGAGATGAGTAATACCTACCTAGTCATTCATTCATTCAGTTTGCTGCCAGAAATGCACACCAACCTCAACCTAATTTGAGTGTCTCCACGTCCCAGGCTGGCTAGTAACTGGGACACATATGGCCTAATCCATTTGTATCTGTCATAATTCACCATGTTATACATTTTTAAAAATATTTTATTTATTTATTCATGAGGGACAGAGAGAGGCAGAGACACAGGCAGAGGGAGAAGCAGGCTCCATGCAGGGAGCCGGATGTGGGACTTGATCCGGGGTTCCCAGGACCATACTCCAGGCCAAAAGCGGCGCTAAACTGCTAAGCCACCAGGGCTACTCCCATGTTACAAATTTTTAATAAAGCACCACTTTCAGGGTCAGTAAAATGATTGACCAAGGATGCTGTAGATACTCAGAGAAATTGAAGTTGCTACGTTAATCCTCTATTTCCTGAAATTCCATTAGTAATTGCAAAGCTATGGCTAAACTTTGGAGCCAAGAGGTAGATGGTATATTGAGAAAGCCCTTTTGGACTTAAGAGCTGCTGTAGTCTCCTACGCTCTCCTCCCCTCAGGTATCCTGGTCCTCTCACCACATTTTCTGATGAGAGAGGGAGAATGAATAGATATGCATTTTTTGCACTAAAGTGTCTTACTGGACATTTATGATCGTGCCGGTCCTATGAGCACTCATGGGGGCTGGGGGAAAGATAAGTGTTGAGTCTGTAATAGGTGAAGCAGAGGAACGCATCTGATAATATTTTTTATTTACGCCCAGTAATCATCAGGATAATGAAAACACTCTTACAAAAGCGTGCGTGTATATACACATAGATGCACTCATTCTGTGCCATATATAAAAATGTAAGCACTAATTACTTGGCGTAGCTCCTTAAAAATAACAAGTAGTTTTATTTTGAGTTATACATGATGAGTGAAATTCCAACTCCATGTGGGCATCCCGAAGAATGTTTCTTGAGGGATGTGTGGAAGAGAAGTTAGAACATGTAGTTGCTTCACTGCCTGAGAAAGAGACAGACGAGGGGGCTCCTCATTCTGGTTTGATCTTTGGTTTTCTGCATCCACAAGGTCTTTCGCTCATTTCTTCAGAGGAAAATGTGTTCATGTCGCTTTCAGCAGCAGACCTACCGGTGCCCACTCCAGAATGTGGGCCCAGGTCCCCTCTACCCACCTGTCTGCTGGCCCTTCCTCCTGTGCCTTTCAAGACAGCAGCAACCCCCACTGCAGAGGCCAAGGGACCCACAAAACCAGTTTCTTCTGTGTCTGCTAACTTCGATTCCTGGCAGACGTTGTCTGTACTGACCTGTGCACCCAGCCCTCCCGCGTTGCCTCTGCTCTTCTTTATGAGCTGAGCATATTCTTTGTCAATTGCCCGAGAAATATCCTTTGCTGCAGTGGACTCCAAATGAGTTGTTTTTCTTGAACCTTTCTTCTTTTTCACTTTTCTGGGATGTGGGCTCCCTTCCCATTTTCTCTAACAAAGGAAGTCCTTGGAAGAGAAGGCTGTCTTGAGTGAAGGTGGAAGACGCCACCACCTCCTTTGTGTCCCTGTCCTGCCAGAGCGCTGCCCCTGACCTGAGGAACAGGAGTGATGGCACACCATGTACTCCAAGGCTGAGGTTGGGGGTGCTGAGTCTGAAGGCATTGTGTCTAGTTGGATGGTCTGCATCTCTGGGGGAGATGGTGGCATCTCCCCATCTGGGGGTGGGGAGGGAGGGGCAGAGGAAGCACCCTGTTATTGGGCAGAGCCAGGCATGGAATTTAACCACTTGACTACCAGTCTTCTGTAGTTACTCCTGGGAGGATACAGAACATTTTAAGCCCAGGGTTCTGAGTGTCTTTTTAAAGCCATTAATTAATTAAGCTCTTTGGTTTTTAAGAATACCCCAGGCTGGTGAATACCAAGAATTTTAGAGATTGGATCTTCCATGTTGAAATGGGGGTGGGGGGACGACACGGCAGGTACCTGGGCACTCAGAGCAGTTTCTGTGCCTGACCCCCTCGCGGGTGGGGGGAATGGCTGGGTTTGGACTCTGGTGCTCCCTCCTCCCCTCCTTCTCCGACCTCCCTCCGTGTGCAGACAAGGGCTGTCCTGCTGCTGACCCAGTTCTGCCAGCGGCTCTGGCTGCAGTTTGGGTCCCCATCCTCCTTGTTTTGGGTTTCTGTATCCTTGCCAGTTGAGCAAGGCAGCAACGAAGATCACTTTGGCATTACATCTCGTATTGTTAGCAGTCTTCAGTGGTAGGTTTTTTTCCAGGAGGCTGGCCTGGAGTATTCTGGAAAGTGAAATTCATCCTTTCTTTGGAATAGCAGCAACAAGGAAATGGTAGAAAGTTCGCCGGAGTGGACTCTGATACGGTGCGCACCTGTTGTATTCTTACAGGTGTGTAGAGTGACTGTCAGGCCTCCTGAGAAGGAAGTTCTCTCTATGCTTAAGGTACCGAAGTACCTGCTTCCTAACAGTATTGGAATTAATCTGTTCATACTTTCACATCTTTTTTTTTTTTTTTTTGATATATTAACATTTCTGTCAAAATGGTCTTTCAAGTTGTCATTTGTAGTGATTTGTCACACCTTGGGTTTTTAGGGTTTCTAATGTCTATTTTTAGTGTCTGGAGCTTCTGTAATTCTTTCTCTTGGGTTGTCTCTGTTTTATGCTAATAAATGTATTTATAACCATTTGGATTTTTTAAAAGATGGCTTTTGCTTCTGTGCAAGTGGGTCCATGCCAGTACCTGGGTTGATGGTGGCGGTGGTGCCGGCAGTGGCAGCTCCCCGCCGGTTCCCATTGACCGAGCCCGGAAATGTATTAGCTCTTGACCTACTTTGTCTCTTATACACACAACTTTCAAGACAGACAGTGGTATCCCCATTGTATAGATGAGGACACTGAGTAAGTTGCCAGATCTGTCTGGGTTGGTCAGGTTCTCCAGAGAAATGGAACTAGTAGGATGGGGACACCTGGGTGGCTCAGTGATTGTTTGCCTTTGGCTCAGGGTGTGATCCTGGTCCTGGGATTGAGTCCCACAATGGGCTCCCTGCATGGAGCCTGCTTCTTCCTCTGCCTCTCTCTGTGTGTCTCTCATGAATAAATAAATAAAATCTTAAAAAAAAAGAACAGGATGTATATATTATATGTGCATATAGAAAGATTTATTATAAGGAATTGGCTCACATGATTATGGAGGCTGGCAAGACCCAAGGTCCTTGGGGTGAATTGGCAAGCTGGAGACCCAGGAGGGCTAAGGCATAGCTCTAGTCTAAGTCTGGAGGCCTGAGCGTCAGGAGAGCTGATGGTGTAAGTTCTAATCTGAAGGCAGTAGGCTTGATACCCTGGAAATGCCAGTGCTTCAGTTTGAGTCTGATGGCGGGGAAAAAGCTTCCTGTGCCAGTGGAAAGGCAGTCAGGCTCACAGAATTTCCTCTTTCTTGGGGGAAAGCGCTTCTTCAACTGATTGGATGAGGCCCATCCACACTGGGGAGAGCAGTCTACTATAAAACACCTTCACCTACACACTAGGAATGTTTGAAAGTTTGACCAAATACCTGGGCACCCCATGGCCCAGTCAAGTTGACACATGAAAGTCACCATCATACTGTCCAAGTCCAATCGAACAGTTTCCACTTGAGAGTATTCCTTTTTTTCAGTAAAGCCTGGCATTCAATCTCTTGGGCAGTTTAAGTACCTGCAAGCCATTCCAGAGGCTGGAAGTCCAAGATCAGGATGTGAGCAGTGCCTCACTCCCCTGAAGGCTCTGGGGAAGGACACCTCCAGGCCAGTCTCCACCTTCTGGTTGTTCTTGGCTAATGGCAGCAGAAACCCAGCAGTACCCTGTGTGTGCTCTTGTGTTCCAATTCCCCATTTTTGTAAGGACTCCAGTCCTACTGGATGAGGGGCCGATCCTACTCCTGGAGAACCTCATCTTAACTGCTTGCATCTGTAATGAC
Source organism: Vulpes vulpes (assembly GCF_048418805.1). Lineage (NCBI taxonomy): Eukaryota > Metazoa > Chordata > Mammalia > Carnivora > Canidae > Vulpes > Vulpes vulpes. The sequence continues at coordinate 48,258,315 of NC_132785.1, forward strand.
CCTGTTTCCAAATAAGGCCTGATGCTGAGGTCTTGGGGGTTAGGGCTTCACAGGAATATTGGAGTCCACAGTTCAACCATAGCAGGTACCTAAACACATGCTGAACCAAACAACAACAACAACAAACAAAACCAAAGCAGAATTATACTGCTCTTACTTTCAAGTGGATGGGTCAGTTTTTAAAAAAATATTCCTGAGAAATGGTAGTTATTCCATCTTGTCACTCTTCTATGTTTTGGACCTAGAAGCATGTATTTTCAAGCTTTTAATTTGCAACTTTTAATCCGTTCTTTGGAACATAAGACACAAATGTTGTTAGAAATCTGAGTAAATAAGTTCTGAATTAGACCAGGTGTTTAAAGTTGTCTCATGTATGGCCATAGACTGGACTATTTTTGTGATTACCATGTGACACAAAACCCATAGTTGGTAGTTTACCCTTATATATATGCTATGGGCTGGGTTGTGTCTCCTCCAGAATTACTGCATTAGAGCTCTAACCCCCAGTGTTGATGTAAGGATAGGGCCTGGGGTCCCTATCCTCACCCTCTACCTTCAGGCTTATGCAGCCCTGTTGCATAGCTGCTCAGAATTTCATGTGCCCCAATTTCGGCATCAATTTTATGAGAACTTTCTGTGGTCCTCTCTGTGGAGTACCCTCCCCCACCCAGAGGCACAGGGACAGGCACACGAGCCTCCTCGTACTGCCCAGGTTGTCCACCCCATGGAATCCAGTACAACATTTTCATGGAAATAAGTCCTCAAAAAGCCTCCCATGACCT